>NW_021319127.1:4905273-4956912 GCF_001605985.2 Dendrobium catenatum
CCCGGTACTATTCGGGTTCGGGTTGCCCCGACCCATTTTTGCAAACGGGTCATTTTCCTGGACCCGAACCCGACCAGCGGACACGAAATAGGGCCGTCGGCGGAGGCGGCGGAAGCCGGAGAAAGCAGCTGGCAAGTGACGCGGGATGCCCAAAGAACACGACGGCTGGCGATGCTGGCCTCGAGATGCGGCGGCGCGGCGCGAAACTGGCGGGAAAGGCCAGAAAGCGGAACTGCCCGGCAAGGCGGGCCGGCGGCGATGTGCGATGGCCTTGGGACGCGAAGGAAGCGAAGCGACGTGACCTGGTAGGAGGCCTCGGGATGCGAAGAAGCGAAGGACGTGAAGCGAGGTGATGCGACGCGGCCGGGTAGGCGGGCTCGGGGCAGTCGGGCAGGCGGGGTAGGGTCAATCCGGGCAGATCGATTTGTGTGCATTCCAGGTCATTCTGTGTCATTCCGGGTCGTTCCTGGGTTAACCCGAACCCGACCCGATTTTGTAAACGGGTCGGTTTTCAGAACCCGAACCCGACCCGCTTTGGGTTCAGGTCAACCCAAACTGGAAATTTTCGGGTCGGGTCCAATATTGACAGGTCTATCTTCAATAGAAAGAAGTACTTGACTTGTGAGGGCATGACTCTTTCAGTAGGTCTCCTTAGTTAAGGTCATCTACCTTCCACAAATATTCCTATCCATGTTATAAGAGACATGCACCTACAAAGCCCATAGTCATGGCAGCAACTCACATGGAGCACTCACCAAGAAGACTCGTGGTTTGCTCTAAGGGACTCACCACTTATCCAAGGCATTCTCCTTCTCCAATTTGCTTAAGATAGTCATACTGGAGGACACATTTGAGAACTTGACTAGAGCACTTGCCTCGAAGGATTCTCCACTTGCATAGGGTACTTGCTAAAGACATAAAGAGCCATGTAAAAGATAAATGATCAAATATGTACATTTGGGCTTATTAGATGTGTCTATATCAATATGTACTTGTCAGATCATGTATTTTTAATCTATATAGTAATCCGATTAGACCTTATTATTATATATATTTCTTAATTGTTTTAGATCAATACAACTCAACCCAATTATGACCGGTATATCCCCAAAATAATACGATTAGCATTACCCCAACTTATTTAACTTGAACTAAAATGATAATCGGGTCCATTTCAGATTTTCGGTTAACCCAAACCTGGTCCTAAAATTAATTAGGTCAAGATTTAAAATTCAAATATGGCCCAAATAATAATTAGGTGAACCTATATTTTTTGAGTCAGATTCAAATTTGATTTAAGAGGCCACATTATATGTGAGACTAGTTTGATCATTTTGTGGCTAAAATACAAAAGAAAATTCAATCTTTGGCCTAGTTTTAATAATTTAAATTGAATTTATGTATATTAGACATAGTTTTTATAATGTCATTTAAAGTAATTAAAAAATTAATTATATGTACTCTCATATATATTCACATGTGCCTAACAAGCAGTCAATGGGTCATGAGAACTCGCCTAAATGATCATTAGGAGCCACTCACCTAGGCCTACTAAAGGAGGTTGTCCCTCATAGGATGCAATCGAGGTTCCTCGTCAGGCAAGCAACTCAACACCCACCAATTGAGAAGATAGCCGACCTAATCACGTGTTCACCTCCAAAGCAGGTATCCTCACTCATGCTTATCAAGTTCAACTACGAGAAAGTACTTACTCGCAGGGCTCTCAACTCGTCTTGTCATGACCATCCAAAATAGAGCTCTTATGTCCTACGACAATGTACAAGTCACCCACCTATCCCTTCTACTCACCTGTCCCTTCTAAGGCGACGTCAAAACTTCAACATAAGTCGTCAATAACCTCAACAAGCTCGCTAGTCCTAAGCCCCCTAATCTTAGCACTAGCTGATGGATTTACCCAAGCGTACTCTCTCAAACTTACTCTGCACTACTGAACTCTCCTCAAAGACAGATCATCAAAGGCCATTGTAAAATAGCCTATACTAACAATTCATTTAAGTCAAATTTCTATTAATAAAAGGTGAAAAGGAGCATTTTAGGATATTAAGCAACGTTCTGAAAATCGGATCGGACAACGAATCAGAAGAAGAAAAGGTTCACGGTTCGACCTGTTCGACCGGTCGAACCGGGGTCCAATTGGATGATGTAATAAATAATAATATTATTATAAAACATTAATAAAATTAACCAAAGATTGAAATATAATAATCATATAATTTAATATAAATTATATTGCATATTTAAATTTAATTTATAAATATAAATTATTTAAAAAATCACAATATAAAATTAAAAATATATTTAAATATTTTAATATAAAAGTATTTCATTTAATAACATTAAAGTTTTTTAGAGATGATCCTACATCTCTTGGATGTTTTACTTTGTGTAGTTTTTATAGCTTTTTTGCTTTCACTCTTGATAAGAGCTCATATGATGTAATAAAGATATATGCGATTGTTGAAATTAACATTAATTTATGTGTTTAAAACAAATTTATGATTTTTATATTTATATTAATTGTGATTATGTTTAATATTTATTTAATATTAAATAATTTATTTTAAAAATTTTGAACCGACTAGTTTTAAAAAATCGGGACCGGTTCATGCCAAAATAGGCTGGTTTGAACCAAAGGCGGCTTCCGACTGGTCCGGTCCGATTTTTAAAGCCCTGATATTAAGACTAAATGAGATTTTGGGCCCCTAAGCATTTATTTATAGATCGTTTTCTAGTAAATTGTTTTATCTTCATTCTCAAATAGGTTTCAGGTCACGCCACACAAAGTTTTTCTACTAACAATATTGAGTATCATCCATTGATAAATTTGAATCCAACAAATTAAAATTATTTCAAATTAAAAAATTTAGCCAACTTCATATAAATTTCATTAAAACTGACTTGAAATGAAATCTAATAAGTGCAAATGCTCTCAACTTATGAAAAATTCTCTAAATAAAAAAAAAGAAAATTTCTTCAGCATCTTTTTAGTTATAAGGTTAGCACTACAACCTAATCTATTTATACTCGCAAATTTGTTTCCAATCAATGTGTTGTGAATTTTTGCACATTCCTCAAAGTATTTACATACTTATGGTTGCTACTAAGTTTTTAATTTAAATACTTCCTCTTCTATTTTTGTTAAGGCTGTCAATTTCGGGTCACGGGTCGGGTTCTGGTCGAACCCGAAACTGACCCAGCACTATTCGGGTCAACCCGAACCCGACCCGTTAATAAAAAAGGGTCGGTTTTTCGGACCCGAACCCGACCCTCTTCTGGTCCGGGTCAACCCGACCTGACCCGACCCAAATGACTCGGATCAGACAAAAAACTACTAGTTTTTGGGTCCAAATTCGGGTCAAACTTCGCTTTTCGGGTTAAAATCAGGTCAATCTCGGATTCTCGAGTCAGAAACGGGTTTTCGGGTCAAAACAGGTCATTTTCAGGTCAATTTCGGGTCAACGTGTCAACCCGAACCTGACCCAATTTTTGAAACAGGTCGAATTGTTGAACCCGAACCCGACCCATTTCGGGTTCGGGTCAACCCAGACCCGAAATTTTCGGGTCTGGTTCGGGTCGGATTTTCGGGTTGTTTGGGACAGTTTTTTGCTACTACTTTTTTATTATTTTAAAAAAAATATATATACAAAAAAATATTGAAAAAAAATAGTAAAAAAGCTATTCCAAACGAAACCGTTATTTCTAACTCTCCCTCGACTCATAATCACCTTTGCATGATATGTTAATTGCTCTGTTAAATCTCCAAGGTTCTAGAGTATCTATTGGATTATTACTCTTCCTTTGAATTTGTTCGTTCGAAAATAAAAATGCCAAAACTTATTCTATTTAATCTTTTTCTTTTGAAAAATTATGCTTTTTATTATGAGATTTGTTGAAAGAGATATCAACAATTGATTTGAGTGACATTGATTTTGATCTTAAAATAAGGAAAATAAAAAGAAAATTGAAAGAATATTAACCGATTATATGAAGATTTTTTTTATTCGTTTATGGATTTTTAAAGCCTATTTAAATATTGATTGGAAAAGTATCTCCACTTAAGATTAAGGTTCCTTTTGGGACGGGATTTTATTGCTTTTTTTAAATAGAGTTTCAGTAAACAAAATTTAATTTTTTATAAAAATCCTATTTTGAAAAGCAATAAAAAGTCGTCCCTAAGGCTTCGTTTGAGACAACTTATTTACTGCTTTCTAAAGTGATTTTTTAGTACAAATATTTTATGTTTAAAAAATTTTTGTACAAAAAAATAAAAAATGACTTTAAAAAGTGATAAGATTTTTTTTTTTATTGGGGAATGGTATTTGTAAACCTTTGATATTAGAATTGATTAAAAAAATAAAACATGAGGTATTAAATATAAATTTATTAGTAAATCACATTACATTTTAGGAAAATTTACATACATACCATTTTATAACATTCTATTTACATATCTAACACTTAAAACTTTAATATTACATGCACACCACCCTATATTATTTTAATATCAGATATACCACTTATATTTCTTTCCTACCACTTATATATTCCATTTCTACCACTCATATTTGGTATTAAAATGAACTATGGGTGGTATTTATGTAATATTAAAGTTTTAAGTGTTAAATATGTAAATAGAATAGTATTAAGTGGTATGTATGTAAAACTCCCTATATTTTATTGTGAGAACGGAGTGAAATGAAAGCAAAAATATTGTAAGAGAAATAATGAATTTTTGATTAAGAACCCTGAGATGTTCACAAAATAAGTTTGAGTACAAAAAAATTTCTTTAACTTAAGCTCACTACGTGGCCCTCTATTTAAAAGTATAGGTTTAGAGCTTGAGCGGTACATAATTGACTATATATATATATTGTTATATAAAAAATAAGAAATAAATGTAAGGTATTGTAGCTTATTTTTTTTCTTTGCAAAATATGATTTTCGGGCCTTTAGAATATCCAACAAGAGGAGTCTACTTGTCGAGCTAATACAAAGTTGTTAATTTCTAGTACATAAGTTGACAAATTGTTGATTTATAATTTCTTCTACAAAGAGAGTCATTAACTTAAGAAATCGCTAGAGCTAATTAACTTAAGAAATTGGCCTCACCCCCACTACCCCCCTCAAAAAAAATAATTTTTTTTGTTATATTATTCTTTTGGTAATTTGTCCCCCTGTATTTAATTTTTAATCTTTATTACAAGGATTTTTCGCTAGAGCTAATTAACTTAAGAAATTGGCCCCACCCCCACTACCCCCCTCAAAAAAAAATAAATTTTTTTTTGGATGATGTAATAAATAATAATATTATTATAAAAGCCCCACCCCAACTACCCCCCTCAAAAGAAATAATTTTTTTGTTATATTATTCTTTTGGTAATTTGTCCCCCTGTATTTAATTTTTAATCTTTATTACAAGGATTTTTAGGCAATTGCTCCTCCCCCCCCAAAGTTTCAAAATACTAAGCCCCTACAGAGACGCTGCCCCTTGACTCCATGACCTGATCGGACAAGTCAAACTTTGGCAAGAGGCGTTGTCCCCTTGAACCCTTGATATATCTACGAAACATACGGTGATCAAGAATATGAACAAATATGGGTCACATTGACCCATTTTCTTGTAATGAAGGGTTGGGCCTAATTTGATGCAACACCATGATATTCTGACATAATTTCTAAGGGGTCTTTTATGAGTTAGTTAAATGGAGAAATTTTCTATTAAGAATAAAATGTGGGTTATTGAAATTTCATCCTTACTGAATTTATAAGAACAAAATTATAAAAATAAGAAAATATCTTAATTATTTTGTATTTTAATGAGAATGATAATAGATTCATAACTCAATTTAATCTTACATAAAACAAAATAAAAATTTTAGAAACAAATTTCACTTCATAAAACAGTATGATAAAATTTTTTTAAGCAAAAATATTTGAGAAAATAATGAACAATTTATGTGAGATGTTATTCACTGAATCTTTGTATTTAAAAGGAAGATATGGTAAGCAGCACAGGAATTTTCTGCTTGAAATGAATATATCTTCCGTTTCAGACCAATAAGCCTATTTTTTTTTTTTTTATTAGCTAACTATTGCAAGTGGCATCGACAAGTATTAGTGAATGGTATTGTGTAATCCTTAAATCTTTGAGGTTCGAATTTACTAAATAAAATAAAATAACATATGTTAAATCTAAATTTATATGTAAATCACACTATATATTTTAGGAATTTTTACATACATACCACTTAAAACTATGATATTTACTTATTTAACACCTAAACTATGATATTTACACACATGCCACTAAAAACCTTTTCTCATTTCTAAAAAGCCACTCCGTCTCTGTTCTCCGTGCTCTCCGTCAAATCTTGCTCGACTGCTCAGTTCCCAAGGTTGTTTTGGGAGCCAAAATCAGCTTCATCTCGCGTTTGCTCATTTTATCCAAGAACAAAGTAGATCATTTATTCCCGTCGAGACACCTCACGCCATCGTCCCTTTATGTTCTCGTCGAGACGCCTCTCGTGCACCTCCGGTGTCCGCTTTCTCGGTAATACCCTGCATTTCTTGGTAATACACTGCACGCCATCACACCAAGGTTCAAAAGATTCTTTGTTTTGAACATTTTCGGCAATACACCTAACACCATCCAGTTAGTGATATTTGGGAAGAAAAATCTTTCAAAAAAAAAAAAAAAAAGATAAGTTTATTGCTATTAGGGAACTGTCTTGTTTAAATAAGTGATATTAGGGAAATTGTTGAACTTTTCTGATTAATAAGTATTTTAACTGAACTTTAAATTTTTACTTTTCCTATAGTTATACTTCATTATATTTCTTTATACAATTTTTCTCATTTATAACTTCTTGCTAGATATGGATTTCAACAGTTGGTGCTATATTATGTTCAAATATGGAGGATATTGGAGTGCAGTCAAGGGACAGAACAGGCTAAAATATGTTGGCAGTAACCAGAGAACTTTAAAGCTTGGGATAAGTGATGTCAATTTGTATTTACTGAAAGAACGAACCGAAGCTCTATGCCTGTGGCTAAGGGGTCATGCTTATGACCTATAATATCACATTAATGGTACATCGCCTAAAAATTACATGCCCATTATAAGTGATATTGATGTAATGGACATGCTTACATATTCTTCTGGTTCCCATAGAATGGAGGTTGTTGTCGTTGTGAAAGAGCTTGAAGAAAATATGGGTATGACTTGTGATAGCGACCATATTGAGATGCATGATTTAAGTAGCAACAGAACGGCAAACAATGATGATTTAGTTGGTGAAATTTCTGATGGTATTATTAAAAGTCCTAATTTAGAGGATAATTCCCTAGTTGTGGGATCGCGTTTTGAGGATTCATGTAGTTTCAAACAAATCATTCGTTCAATTGCAATAATACATAACTTTGATATCAAGATTAAGGCTAGTGACAAAACACTAGTTATTGCTACATGGTCATATCGTGGTTGTCCTTGGAGGATAAGAGCTTCGTTATGTTCTGATGGCCATTCTTTTGAAGTAAAAAATTGCATCCTACACATTTATGCCCATGGATGAATAGAGCTGGGAACAAGCAAGTTGCACAAGACAATATATAGGGTTTAGTCCGAATGTGGAATGCACTTATCCGAATGTAGATTATTGGGTTTATAGCAAGTATAAATTGAACATTATAGATTACAATGACAATATATAGGTATCTCGCGGTTTCGCATTAATGTCGGCGACCGGCTCGAACTCATTTCACAAATCGAGGATACATGTAATTGCAAATCAAATCTTTACAAATTTCATTTATATGGACAAAGCATAAATTATTAAACGTGATTTAGACCGAATGTGGAATGCACTGGTTTTATGGAGAAGAAAAATGAAAAACACATCTCTTAGTGTCATTTTATCAAACACCTGTCATGCAACATTCAAAATACCCTTATCCCTACCGATTTTGGCCAAATAAAAAACGGAGAAGCAAACACATACTAAGAGATAAGCAAACACATACTAAGAACACATACTCTTCAAAATATGGATAAGCAAACACATACTAACACATTAGGTATGATTTCAAAAAGCATACAACAACAACAACAACAACAACATCAAGCCTTTATCCCACTACGTGGGGTCGGCTACATGAATCCTTTTTCTCCATTGTGTCATATTAAAAGTCAAATTCTCGTTTAAATCTAATAAAGAAAGGTCATTCCTAATATTTTCTAACCAAGTCTTTTTAGGTCTACCCCTACCTTTCTTAACATAAGTCAAATCTAATACCTCTACTCTCCTAACCGGGTCATCACAAGGCCGCCGTTTTATGTGACCAAACCATCTAAGGCGACTTTCTCTAATCTTATCTTCTACTGGAGCTACTCCAACCTTTTCACGTATATGCTCATTTCGTATCCTATCTCTAAGGGTAAAGCCACTCATCCACCTGAGCATCCTCATCTCTGCCACACTTAACTTAGTATTATGCTTCTCTTTTAAAGGCCAACATTCGGCACAAAAAGCATAAGACAAATAAAAAATGCATACTCTTATCCTTACAGATTTTGGCTATAATACAAAAAATCAGAAGCATAAATAAATGAACGAACCGAAGAATGAGGATGGTGTAAAAACGAAGAATGGGGATACTTCACACGGCAAAGGAATGAGGCGATGGTGTGCAAAAGAATGAGAGGCGATGGCGTCGAAGTATGGAGAAGAATAGGGTGGTAGAAAATAGAAGATTTCGCCTGGCAAAGGGAGGCGGCGACTTCGACTAGGGCTGCTAAACCTTGCGAACTGAGCAGTCGAGCGGGATTTGACGGAGAGCAGAGACAGAGTGGCCTTTTAGAAATGAGAAAAGGTTTTTAGTGGTATGTGTGTAAATATCATAGTTTAGGTGTTAAATAAGTAAATATCATAGTTTTAAGTGGTATGTATGGAAAAATCCCTATATTTTATTGTGAGGACGGAGTGAAATGACAAAAGAAGAAGAAGAAGAGAAATAATGAATTTTAGATTAAGAAGCACTAAGATGTTCATAAACTAAGTTTGAGTACAAGAAAATTTTATATAACTTGAGCTTACCACGTGGCCCTCTATTTATAAATTTAGGTTAGTAGCTTGAGCCTTACATAATTGACTATATATATTGCTATATAAAAAATAAGAAATAAAAAATAGGTGGTTTAGCCTATTTTTTTCTTTGCAAAATATGATTTTCAGGCCTTTAGAATATCCAACATGAGGAGTCTATTTGTTGAGCTAATGCGAAGTCGTTAATTTCTCGTACATAAGTTGACAAATTACTGATTTATAATTTCTTGTGCGAAGAGAGTCATTATTAACTTAAGAAATCGCTAGGGCGTGCTGACAGGGGTGGAACCCCCTTTAGGTCGGGGGGGGACATGGGTGGACATTAAAAAAATAATTTTGTTATATTATTCTTTTGGTAATTTGTCCCCCTCTATTTAATTTTTAGTCTTTATTACAAAGTTTTAAAATACTATGATTGTTTGGCAACCCCCGCGACCTGATCGGGCAAGTTGAACTCTGCAAAGGGGCGCTGTCCCCTTGGACCCCCGATATATCTACGGAGCATACAACGATCAAGGATATGAACAAATAAAGGTCACTATTGACCCATTTTCTTGTAATGAAGGGTCGAACCTAATTTGAGGCAATGCCAACCATTACTTATATATTTGACCCTTGCGTACTCATCTGTTTGGGATAAATTCATAGTTCATAGACACCTGCCTGGGTTTGTACACTTCATTAATTCTTTTTTAATCAAAGATTGAGTTAACTTGAATCGGGCTGACTTCACTTGAAATGAGCCGACTTGACTTGACTTGAAATGAGCCAAACTTAATTAGAATCTAATTTTTTTGGATAACTTAATGCTCATTATTACTTAGTTAACTCAACCATGGTTTGTAAAGGTTTATCATAAATGGTCAGTTACATCCTCTTGTTTCTTTTTTCAAAATTGTTGGAAGCCATTCGCTCTAATTTTTGGAAGTTATTACTTTTAAGTAAGATCTATAATCTATATCCAGCTTGGGCTATTTTGTTTTGGAAAAAAAAAAAAAGACGAGGTTACTTTGATTAAAACTTTATTAGAATTAGTTTAAAAAAACTAATAATAATTAATTGATTATTCATATATTATATTTATTTTAAAATAAATCAAAGAGTATATTAACATTTGTCATCATCATGATATTCTGACATAATTTCATCCTTTTTTATTTAATTTTTTTTAATTATAAAAATAAGAAAATATCTTAATTATTTTTTATTCTAATGAGAATGATCATAGCTCAATTTAATCTTACATAAAACAAAATAAAAAAAATTAGAAACAATTTTCACTACATAAAACAGTATGATAAATTTTTTTAAGCAAAAATATCTGAGAAAATAATTAACAATTTATGTGAGATATGTGAGATGTTGTTATTCACTGAATCTTTGTATTTAAAAGAAAGAATAAAATGGTTGAAATGAATATTTCTTCCGTTTCAGACCATTTGCAGTACTTAATTGAATAATGGTTACTTAAAAATATAGAAACAAAGGGATAATATAATGAATGATTCCTACAGCAGAGTTTCAAAGCTGCACGGGAAGGAAGAAGACAATGAAGAAAGAGTTCACGGATTTGGCATTAAAGAAATACAGGAAGGTCAGTACAAAAAATGACGCAGAACAACATTGATTTTTATTCATATCAACTTCACATATGTACAAAAGAAGATGGGTGTGAATGCTGTTACAGAACAAAAAAGCTGATGCAAATGTTAATGGTTTATTAATGCTTAATAAACCGAAAAAAAATTTACCTAACGACTCAAAATTCAATTTTTTTTAATGCTCTAAAGAAGAAAAATGAGATCCAGTAAAATAGAACCCATCTTCAGTTAGGTTCCAGTTCTTCAGCTTCAGATTATGGTGCGGTGGGCAGGAAGTTTGCTCCTTGGATTCAGTTTCTTTACCTCTTCACTTGGATAAATGTATATCTTTCTCACCATGTCACAGAATTCCCTACAGGAATCACAAAATGAGCAAAAGAGCAGGCAGGAATAGCAAACAAGGAGATAGGTTTAAGGAAACTTACAGCCATGGATCATCACCAACAAGCATCATATCACCCTCGTCATCAGTGAAAACAAGTTCCCATTTTTCCCTCTGGCAAAGCTCTCCACTGATCTCAAACATCTTTTCTAGTTCTGATATCAGGTCCTCATACCCTCCAAGGTTCATGAGGTCCACAGCTCTACCAACAGCAACTCCATGCATGTGAACCTTCAACATTTGCGTTCTGAATGTTAGAAATACAACAAAGAACTTTGATACAAGAGCTAATTTGCAGAACTTTACCTTAATCCGGGTTCTGGTAGCACTGCTTGTCCTGCTCTGGATCTCCTTCTGAGAAACCTGAACCACTTGCTTTGAACTCTTTGAAGTTTTCGATAGTTCAGAGAGTTGATCCGAATCCTCCACACAAGTTTTTTGAACTTGAGGTTGCTCCACAGCTGCAGCTTCAGGTTTCTTGTCAATGGAGGATGTTGAAGGATTGATGAGATTACCCAGATTGATTCCAAACACGTAGGCACAGCAATTTTCAGATTTCTCTGTCGCCATAGAAACTTTTGAGTTTGGATCCTCAACTATGTGGCCGGGTATTGAGTGTATGTTAGGAACGGTAAGCTTGGTCTCCTGAGCTGATTCCTGAAATAACTTCAGGGAAGCTTCGTTGTAAGGTGATGTCAAACTCGAGAAAGAAGAATGGTGCTCCTTCAACCATCTATCACTGCTGTGAAAATTGGGTGTTTTGATTATGATACTCCCCTTATCCGCCTTGGGTTTTGATGGCCAGATAACTGGTGTGGTTAGGGGACCTAAATCGCATGTGCGAGTGCTTGCTGAGTACCAAAAACGTGAAGAGGCCTCTGCAATCCAGCAATAAAAACACGAAACTTGATCATTAAAATCTGAAAAAATAAAGGATCTTCCACGAAATTTTAATTCTCAAAGCTAATACGTCTTCAAAACCTGGAAGTAGGGGATCTAAGAAGTCAGAAGATGGCCTGGGTCTTTTGCTCTTGGCAGACAGAGGCTGAGGTACGCTGACAGTAGACGTTAAGGGGTTGAAAGGTTCAATTTCCCATGGAGAAACCCTGTCAGGTCGCAGAATATTGGTTTGTTCATCCCATTGAACCTGAATGGAGAAAAAATATCTTGAAAAATCTCCAACATACATTAACGGGCAAAAACAAAGGTGGAAAGAGATCATGATCTTACCTTTAGTTGTCTCCACTTCGAACCTTCCCACTGTGAAGACAAGTCTCCAACACCAACAATAGTTCCATTGTACCTAAGTGAAAAGAATAACACAACCAAATTCACATTCAAATCATGACAATGTGTAATTAAAGCTAATAAATTTCATCTATTAGTTCAAAGAAAGAAGAAAACATAAGATGAGATAACGCCGAAGCAATGAACAATTTACCTCTTTTCTGGAGTATCTTCTCCTTCAAATCTCATCATAAATCTCATTCCCAGGGAAAACTTATTATTCATAGCTTCCAAATATTTGTTCACACCAACAATGAATTGACTAACTCTGATTAACCAAAAATAAATTTCATTTCAGTTAATTTAGAGAAAGACACAAACTTCAAATTATCTGAAAAAAGAAAAAAAAAAATCTAAGAAGAAATCTTTCCAACCTTGGTTTGTAACACACAGTGAACAAGGTTTGGGTTGTCACAGCATGTGATGCTGTAGCAAGCACTCCAAGATGCATGCTTTGACTAGAGATCACAGATGATGGAATTGTGCTATGCTGTCGAGAAGCTCGCTTAACACCTACTCTCAATTCTCCATTCTCTCCTCTACATATATGATATCACAGTAATTTAAGAGTTCATCTAATATAACATAAAGCCTTGGAGGCAAAACACAAGAAGAATTAAAGAAAAAATAACATTTTTTCCTCAGATTCAGATACTGTGCAGTTTATCTAATATCACAAGGCATGACAATTAGAAGACACTTGTGATCTTAGAATTTAGTACCTTAAGAAAACAAATGCATCGCCAGCTACTAATCTCTTAGAAGTGACAAAGGTACTCCATCCTGTCGTGAGCAAATGCCTTCGAGGTTGTCCTGTGATCAGAAAATAATGAGAAACAAGGAAAATAAACTCTTCATCTTATTTAGATGCAAGCTCTAATTAACATAAAGGAGCATGCCCACGTAGCTACAGATTCAAAAATTACCTCTAAAAATGTGTTTGAATCGCCATTCATAGCCATGAAGGTCTTTGGCAGATAGCTCCTGGGTTGGAGTTGGCTGTGACATATCCTGAGTAAGAAGAGAAGAGGAAAAAAAAACAAGAGAAAAAGAAAAAATTTATGAGAACATGAACAGAAAAAGATGATGCCTTTTCTGAAAGAAAGAAATGGAAAAAGAAGCAACCAGTGGGGGAAGGCACTCATTGGCATGGCGACGGAGAACCGAGAATCCACCATGTGTGCTAGTATCAGAGGCAGTCAGAATTTTGGAGAACGAATTGACCACCGGCCTCTTTGGTTCTGGGAGAGAGGGGTCTGGTGTAGTGAGCTCGTTTTGCTGTAGAAATTAAGGAAAACAATTACTACTTTTAAACCAACAGGCAAAGCCAAAGATCAAAATATCGGTTAGATGCTTACATCTGCCTCTGGAAGCAACGTGATCTGTGCATAAACCTCGTCTGTTTCATGCTCAGCCTATATAACAAATCAAAGTAAAAGGAAAAGAAACTGTCAAAATTTACTAACTTCAGGGGAGAAAAAAACATTTGATTCAGAAATTTACAGAGTACAAATTAACCAATTTAAAAAACTAAGAATAGGAAAGCAAAAGGGGAAATAGAACTTACCTTGAGCTCTACGTATAGAACGCGACAAAGAATCTTGGATCTTCCTGAAGGAAGATTGAAGAGTGGAATACGCTGATCCAACTCCTGATTTGTCGATGCTTCTAACTACACATCCCATTGAAACCCCAAATAAAACACAGAACCTCATATTGAACACAGAGAAGATAAAGGACAATAATGGAAGAAGGAAAATCCTCACCTGCTCCATGTGACCTTGAGCAAAATAATAAACCCTCTCATCAACGCGAGGTATCTCGACCAACGGACCCGCGCAAGCCCTCCATAGCTCCTCGTACAAAACATCTCCCACCATCCTTCTCAAATGCTCAACAAGACCATCAATTTCCCAAAAAAACAAGAAGCCACAATCAACCTTCCTCTCAGATCTCCCGCGATCTTTGCCCTCTCTGCTTAACAACCGAACGAAGCTCCGGTTTCTGCTATTATCCTACTCGAGCAACCAGCCGTTCTGTCATCTCGCCTTTAATGGCCACTACTCGCTCTCCACAAACCGGAAATCACCGAATTCGCTTCCGTTTCCTCTGAAGGCGAAACCGTCGAATTCGGAATCCAAGCCCAAAACCCACACCTTTCCGCTTCACAAGTCCCAATTTTACCTCTAAAAATCTCTTCTTGCAGCAATGTCACTTACTTTCTCTCCCCAACACGTGGAAGACGAGAGGATTCGATATCATAGGAGGCTTTCATAAAACCAGGCTCGCCAAATCGCTGTAACTGCCTTCTTCAATCCTTATTTATGGCCACGACACCCACTCTCGCAGCAGTGCGATGCGTTTCAGCTCACCTTGGTGACGTTAGTGTAGGTTCACCGGAAATGACCGTATGGAACACGACGGTGCGGTGTGGCGCACGGCGCTACGTGATTTGTTTTGCGTGATGGCGGCGGGTTGCCGTTGGCCCATAGCTCTGTCAGATAAGAGAAACTGCCATTGGCCATAGCAAGTGACGGCGTTAGATTGCCGTGTCTTCCCCCAGGCCGGCAGGTTCGTTTTTTGGCTTGATGCGGCCTGCAAAACCTAACGGGCTACCGTATCCAAATAAATAAATAAATTTAATAATAATATCTATATAGAATCACTAATTTAAGTTATTTAGAGAATATATCGAACTAATTATGAAGTTTAACTGACCATAATTATTTAATCAGCAAAAAAGGAGAAGGAAAGTTATATGGTAGTTGGATTTATTTTGCTATATAATTTTACTGATGTTATCTAATTAAGTCATTATAATTATTTTTATTTGTAACTATTTGCCTCGGCTCAAGCTTATGAATAGGTGTTAGAGGAAGATCATGAAATATAAATCATTTGCATAAGTTTTATACTTCTTGGCAATCAAGAGAAATCTTAGAATTTATAATTCTTCTTTTTCTCTTATTTCAATCCATTATTATCGATAAGTTACCAATAACATCATCCATGAAAAAAATTTAAATCCAATAGTCTTTAAGATGCATTGAGTATGAAAAAAATGTTTGGAACAACAAGATAAGCCATTAAACAATAGTGTGACGTCTCAAGATCTAAATGTAGAAGAATTACTTATTTTATGTCTTAATTAAACTAGTAGAGCAATTATCTACACAAACAATATTTCACTATAATCAATATTCATCAAAATTTATTTATACTAGCTAGAAGCTTAATCAATACATCCTGATTACTAAAGAATGAAGTAAAAATATTGCACACATAAACTTGCAATCCTGAAATCATATTAGTGAGCTGGATCCCTACCTGAATATAAAACATTAACATTGTAAAGTGAGCAAACAACTCAGTGTGTTAGCATAACTTATAATTGACATCAATGCACGATAGTAGAAATAATTCTTTTGATCATGCAAGCACCGCAACACTTAAAACCCTCGGCACCACAATGCTCACTTATACCCTTGTAAACCCAATAGCTTGACATTGCAGTACTTAACAAACAAAACATCATAGAGCTTCAAGCGAAATTTTTTAGATATACATGAATTTTAGTGAAATTTAAAATTGTGGCTAATTAGAATTATTCAATAAATTTAGGAGTATATACTAAAAAACCACTTTGTATATGAAAAATTCCAAATATGACATTTAAATTTGTCATTAGTATTTAAATTTGAGAATACAAGCTTCAACCCTAGTAATTAATGCACTTATCTCCCAAAAAAGTGTTAAAACTCTTCAACCTTAAAGGCCGGCCTTGATGCATCAACCTAAAGTAATTAACATATATTTTAAGGAGGTTTCTTAGGTCGGTGTGCAATAAAGTTTAAAATTTCTCACTATAATTTTTATAATGGATACATAGATCTAATGAATGTTGTCAGTGTTCTTCACTATGCTGAAGGAGTTCATACTGTTTTTGGCCTCTTTACTCTTTCTGGGAAGTATAACATCCTTTATGAAGTTCAAGTGGTAATTTATTAGTGCTCAAAAGCCCTTGAAGAATTATTAAGCTTTATTAAAGATTATCTACGTATGAGTAAGATAAACATTTGAGAAATTTTATAGTTTATTTTCAGTTTGAGAATTTTGAAGTTGAAGATTTAGTGTTAATTCTAATACAAGCCATGCTTACTAAGGGTCTAAGAGAGAGATCACTTAAACTAGAAAATTTGGATTTTAGAGTAGAAAATATTGCAATCAACACCTACATAATCAAATATACAGATGATAGCAATAAATATACATAATGAAATTAATTAATGATTTAATAGGAGGAAGTTATAAGGATGATAGTGACACAAATAATTTAGTGTACATGCAAATTAGATATGATATGCTATAAGATTATTAACCTAAAATAAGTACAATTTACTGTTATTCAACTATGATTACACATACTTATTATCAATTAAGTTGATCCTATAAATACAATAATATTAAGGAATGATATTGAATGATTAGTTAAGCTAGTCACAAGTAATTTGAAGTATAGGCATAATTATAAAAGATCAATGTAATATCCTAGCTTATATTATTAATTTTATCATATGTTAAATTTAAATGTCAACATAACAAATACATGAACAACAACTGGTCTTTATCCCTATTTTTTCCTAGAATATTTGCGGCGATAGAGAAATATATAGTTTAACATCTTAACATTGTGCGAAGATCCAGTACACAAGCACATGAAAGAGATAGTATAGCATTCATAAGAGACACCTGAGTTTTTACATAGAAACCCCTAAAAAGGGGAAAAAACCACGGGGTCAGAAAGAGCGTAGTTTGAATGAATCCTCTAGTATTTACAATCGATTACAAATGAGGCACTTCCTTGGGAGAAGGCCTTGGCTTGATGTCACAAATGTACATTATATAGAGCGCATTACATGGTGGGAGTTACAATAATCAACATAGACATATTTGTTTGTTCGGCAGGACCATAGTCTATAGGATAGAGGTCAGAAAGATCATAGTAGGATATAAAGATTTGAAGGACTGTAGTCGACAGGAGACATGGGTCAGAAAGACCATTATCTGGCAAGGGAGGTTAGAAGGACCGTAGTCGGCAAAAGACCGGGGTCAAAAAGACCGTTGTCTAGCAATGGAGGTCAAAAGATAATAGTAGGTGAACGAGGTTAGAAAGACCATAGTTGATAGAAGACAAGGGTTATAAAGATTGTTGTCTAGCGATGGAGGTCAAAAGGATTGTAGTAGGCAATAGAGATTGGAAGGACCGTAGTCCGTAGGAAACTGGGATCAGAAAGATCATAGTATCAGAGCGATACTCTAGTGGAACTCTAGGCATCAAGTGGTGGCCTGATAGAAGTTTGTGCCTTAAAGGTAGTCCGACAGAACTCTAGGTATCAGGTGGTGGCCCGATAGAAGTTTGGACCGTAGGTGGTGGGCTGGTAGAAGTCTGCGCCTCAGGTGGTGGTCCGATAGAATTCTAGGACTCAGGTGGTGGTCTGACAGAACTTCAGGTGTCAAGTGGTGGTCCGTCAAACGTTTGAGCCTCAGGTGGTATTCTGATAGAAGTCCGAGCCTCAGGTGGTGGTCCGATAGAACTCCGGGCATTAAGTGATGGTTCGATAGAACTCTAGGCATCAGGTGGTGGTCCGATAGAACTCTGGGCATCAGGTGGTGGTCCAGTAGAAGTTCAGGCCTCAAGTGGTGGTCCGGTAGAGGTCCGGACCTGAGATGGTGGTCTGATAAAAGTTTACTCCTCAAGCGGTGGTCCGGCAAAACTCTAACGTTAGGTGGTGGTTCAGCAGAACTCCGAGCCTCAGGTGGTGTTCCAGTAGAACTCTGAGCCTCACGTGGTAGTCTAGTGGAACTCCGAGCCTTAGGTGGTGGTCTGGCATAACACTGAGCCTCAGGTGGTGGTCCAGTAAAACTCCAGGCCTCAAATGGTGGTCTAGTAGAAGTTCAGGCCTCAAGTGGTGGTTTGAAAAAACTCCGGTATCAGGTGGTGGTCCGACAGAACTGAGGGCATAAAGTGGTGGTCCTGCGGAACTCAGGGCCTCCAGTGGTGGTTTGGCAGAACTCAGGGCCTCTAATGGTGGTATGGCAGAATGTAGGGCCTCTAGAGGTGGTTCGGCAAAACTCAAGGCCTCTAGTGATGGTCCGACAAAACTCAAGGCCTTAGGTGGTGGCCCGGCGGTGCTTAGGGCCTCAAGTGGCGATCCGATGAAACTTCAGGTGGTGGTCGAGGAGGAGCGAGGAAATAAGAGCGATCTTCAATCTCTCTCTTGTTCTCTTGCTTGGAGCCCCCATTAAAGAGGGAGGAGGGGTATATTAATAGATTTTCGAGAGTGATATGACCCATAAATAGGAGGAAGATCAAGGGTAAATAGGGAGTGGTTTGGATGAACATCCGATGTTGAATCCCTTGATCGTGGACCGTTCTTTAGACATTTGAAGCTCTTAAAGATGTCAGAATTCTATGATCTTGGGCTCGCTGGATTGGACTCGTCCAGTCACTCGATTCAACTATAACCATGTCATGTTTGGAAACTGTTTGGTATTCCAAATTGTGGTTTGAACCTTCCAACAGTGCTTCGAGTCCTCAATTCAGAATAATTTGGGCTCAGATTGAGTCAAATTTGGTGTCGTTGGGTTTGTATTTTCAAGACGTTCAATTCGGCTATAAGTTTGTTAAAATCGGAGCTAAGATGGTACCAATTTTAATTTTGGAAGTTTCCAACTTGATTTTTCCTTGAAATTTGTGCCCGATCAAGATATTTTTTAATGATGTATCAATCCCACTACATAGGGTTGCATGGCTACATGAGTCTTGATATGCCACCAAAAATAGTCTTGATCAAGCATAAATCTTGAGGCATATCCAAGTTAGAAACATTTGAAATTAAATTTGGGACTATCCAAACTCTGACTTCAACAAACTTAACGCAAATTGAAAATCTAAAGGAGATGAAACCAATGACATTGAAATAGGTTTGATCCCAAATGGGTCCCAACCAAGGGGCCAAAGAGTATTTGGTAGGTTCAAAGCATTAATTGGATAAGCAAATGATCTCCACATATGACATGCTTATAGTCGGATCGAGTGGCTCAACGATACGAATCCAATGAAACTAAGATCACTTAATTTTTACATCATTAAGGCACATAAAGGCTTGAAAAATATGCCATAGTTGAGGGAATCATTATGGCCTTCTGATTGAGCACTTCAAACCGGCCCTGAATCTTCTCCATATTTATAGAGTGTGCCACTCATAAAAATATATAAATATATCACATTCTCTATATGAGGGGGAACTTTGACTGGAGATTGAAGAGATTTCTGAGGCTTAAAGGATCTAAAGCTCCACCCAAGTACCATCGCAGGTGAACTTTCGTAGGCCAATCGGACTTTGGCATGACCATCGGCAGACCACTGCTCGACCGTCGATCGTAATAGAACTTCCAGTCGGTAGTCGGCTACAAGTCGACTGCTGCCAATTAAACATCCGTCCAACTACCGTCTGACCACTGCTACACCTTCGATCGCCGTCGGAATTCCGCCCGACCATTGTTGGACCATCGCCCGACTGCTGACCATCGTTAAATTTTCGCCGGGCCATTTTCGGACCACTTTCTTGCCACCGACCGTCGACCAACCACCGCTCGGCCTCCCAATTTCCTCCTGGCCACCAACAGCCATAGGACTTCCGCTAGGATGCCGATAGCTGCCGAACTTCCTCCCGATCACTGTCATACTTCCATCTGACTGCCATTAAACTTTCTCCCAACTGCCATCATTACAAACTTCTGAGTATCTTTATTGAGTCTAACTTATTCTCCAAACTATTGTATCTGCACCACCTCTAAGTAAAGGAATGTGTAAACCTTTGTAGTTCACTCAAATTTAGTAGAATCTTCTCAGGCCCTTTTGTTTTTCCCCATTTATGGGTTTTCCACAGAGAACTTTTTTGGTGTTTCTCTGCTCTCTTTTCAACTATATGTTTGTGTGTTGAATACCCATGCATCGTCAGGAAAAAAAATTATTTCACTCTTCCGTCACAAATATCCCACAACAAATCCCTTTCTCTCCATGTGTTCTATTTAGATTCATATTCTCATTTAAATCTAATAAAATTGATCATTTTTTATACTTTCTATCCAAGTCGTTTAGGTCCATTTCTACCTTTCCTAATATATATAAGATTTAATACCTCTAATCTCATAGCAAAGTCATTAGAAGGCCAACATTTTATGTGACCAAACCATCTTAAGGTGACTCTATCTAATCTTATCCACTCCAACAAATAAAAGTGGATGGTCCCAAGCCCAAGATGTGAAAAATGGAGAGTTGTGTTAGGTAGTCGACAATCAACACAAAATTTGTCGAACAATCATGACATGCATCCTTTCATAAAAAAATGAGATGATGTAAGCAAATCAATAATTAATAAAAGAGAAATTAACTTGTTAAGTGCAATGATAAAGATTACTAAACTATTTTAGCATAAAAAAATATTTAATATTGTAGATCACCATATGAACATGAGAGCAGAACTAAAATTAATATGATATTTAGAGTATAAAAAAATATATCAATACTTAATTTTGAAGCAATGGGACCATTACTATTATAAAGTTTCAATATCATAATAACACTAGCATTTAGAGCCCAAAGCAATACCCTTTCCTTTTAATAAAGAATCAACATGAACAAAACTTTTTTTTTTTTTTTAATTTTTTTTACATGAACAAAACCTTTAATGATATGCAAACATCAAATTTAATATGAAGTATAAATCTTCTCACTTCAAATAAAAATACTATAAATTTGTTTTTACTTAACCAAAGTTTCAAAAATGTTTTTTTTTTTAAAATTTACATTTTAAAGGTAAAAATTTGAAAAAATAATGAAAAACGATGTCTCGCAAACATAACAATTTTTTATTAATTACTTTTCGTATCACAAATTTGTTTTTACTTAACCAAAGTTTCAAAAATGTTTTTTTTTTTTTTCAAAAATTTACATTTTAAAGGTAAAAATTTGAAAACATAATGAAAAACGATGTCTCCCAAACATAACAATTTTTTTATTAATTGGTTTTCGTATCACGAAAGCAGTCGAAAAATTGTCGCAAATAAAGCCTTAACAAGCTCATTAATGAGACGAACGCCTATCCAATCGTCTTGCCAGAAAGAGCAACACCCATTACCAATTCCCCACTGAATGAAGTTTTTTTGCTTCCCATTGGCATTTAATATTAAGGCATTTGAAAATTAAATAATCACTAATTTTATAAATACAAATAATAGATTTTTGCTCAGTCAATACTTGTTATGCATGGAGATTGCCCATAAATAGCTCTTTTATAAATTTCACTAAATTTTGAAAGAAAAAAAAAATCAGATCCTTTTGAGTTATTTAGTATATGCATATTAATGTTATGTGTTTAAAAAAAGTAACTTTCAATAAAAATTGTCTGAAATCTTCACCACTAGAGATTGATTTAATAATTAAAAAATGAGGATATTGTACTACTAAAATGTGATAATGGTTCATGTTGTTGCTTAATTGTAAATAAAAATCTATATTAAAAAATAAAAAAAAAATATTTTATTTTTTAGTGTGAAAAATAATTATTATTTTGAAATATTTTAAAAAACTATGAGAATTCTAATAAATACCATTGTATAATTGAGGTTCGTTTGTGACAACTTTTTTATTGTTTTATGAAACAGTTTCTTAGTAAAAAAATTTTCAATTTGAAAATTTTGTTCTAGAAAACGGCTTCACAAAGTAGTATAAAAGATGTCACAAACAAAGACAGCTTTCTTATTGCTTCATAAAACAACTTTCTAGTAAAAAAATATATTATTTTTAACTAGAAAGCTGCTTTAAGAAGCTTCAAGAAAGCTGACTCAAATGTAGCATAAGCTTTCTTTTGGGACAGCTTTTTTGCTACTTTATAAAACTACTTTTTAGTACAAAAATTTTTTGTACTAAAAAGTAGTTTTATAAACCAGTAAAGAAGCTGTCACAAACAAAACCTAAATCTAATAAAATTAAAGTCTAACAACTTTCATCATATAGTGAATCCTAAATATTTTTTGCTACTTTATAAAACTATTTTTTAGTACAAAAATTTTTTGTACTAAAAAGTAGTTTTATAAACCAGTAAAGAAGTTGTCACAAATAAAACCTAAATCTAATAAAATTAAAGTCTAACAACTTTCATCATATAGTGAATCCTAAATAAATATGAGTCATATCATATCCCCCAATTTTAAATTACCAAACCAAACCCTTATTTGTTAACCACCTCTGATTGAAATCTTCCTAAATGATATTTATCTAATTGATCAATGATCTTCATCCAAAAGGCAGAGTTTTTGAAAGATTAAAATTATCCTTTTTTATTAAAAAAATAAAATAATAGTATTTATATGAAGCCTAATCACACTCTCATTAATATAATTTTTTTAATTAATGCTCGATCGATTAGTTGAGTACATGTACATGTTGCACTATTTTAACTTATTTCATTCTATCGTTTCATTTGGGACAGGTTTTGTACTGCTTTATAAAATAATTTTTTAATACATTTTTTTTTAAATTTGTATAAAAAAACTGTTTTATAAAGTAGTAAAAAAGCTGTCCAAAATGAACTCTAAATTTTATATTATAATATATAAAATTGTTCAATGAAGCTCTTAATATATAATCTCTTTTATTTTTGCATTGATCATAAACAATAAATTAAAATAATCATTTGTTTATTTCTAAGAAATCATTTAAAAAAAGTTCTATTACATCCAACACAAAAGACAAAAGAAAGTCTTCCCCAACAGATTGAATGGCCGCTTGTGCAAAGTATAGTTCAATAATTTTTATGATGCCACGCCATCCAAAGCATTAAATAAAAAAAATGGTGAAGTGCCCATTTTTTTTTTTTTTTTTTTTTAAGAAATGAAAAAAAAGCCCCCTTATTTTACTAAAAACCTCCGCGCTTTTTATCACCTGGAGGCTTTGTGGTGAAGGCGAGATCAATGGGGTAAGCAGCATAGAACAGAGGGTTGATGACGGCTACTTGGCTGGAATCCATGATGAAGAATTTGAGGTTTAATTCCTCTCTTTTTATTTGTTGATGGATTTCTCTTATTGGGTTGATGAAGATGATGAGGGGGTTGAAGTCCGTGATAGTTATCGGCTGAAGTAGACGTGAGTAAGGGAAAGACTGAACAAGTCAATAAGACGCGTCAATAACTGATCAGTTTCATTGTAAGTCGTTTTCTTTGGTCGTTTTACTGACCACGCGTTCAAACATAGAATTAAAAAAAAAAAAAAAAAAAAAGCCAAATAAGAGAGCAGATCGGTGTAGTAAGGGAAGTACATGTTCCTTGGAAATCCAACTAGAGATTTTAGCACGCAAGGACCCTTAAAATTTCAACAGATAAATTCTTAATTTTTTTTTTCTTTTGAAAAATTAGAGGCAAAGCCCATTCATTAATCAAAGCAAAAACAAAAAAAGTAAAAAATTTACATGTAAGAGTAAGAAAGGAAAAGGTGCAAACATTGCTCAAATAAAAATTGAGCAAATGCTAAAAAAGAAATCAAAGACTGTCTCACAAAATTACATTAGGAAATAAGGGAGAAAAGAGCAAAAATTAAAGCAAAATGCTAGGACTCAGGATCAAAGAGAGTTCAACAACTATAATCAGATAGAATTGACACCCTTGATTATCCTAAGACTGTCCAAAGGGAAACCAGTACGGATAAACATCATCGTCCATGACATCGAAAGGCCCATCCATAAAAATGAAACTGTGATCGGGAGCAGCGAAACGAAGGCAATAGAGCCTATAGGCAAAATCCCATTCAGATTATAAACTTATAATCTATGGATTGTGAACCCTAGATAAGGGGAGCATGAAGGAAATAAACCACAACAACAACAATAGTAAGAAAGCAACTAAATGGTAATCAAGCCCACCACAATAAAAACATCCAATAAATCAAACTAGCAGCAACAGAAAGTCCTTAAAGCCACCCACCACTTGAAAGAGACATGTCAAACCGACAGCACCGCCAGAGCATCCAATTAATACTAAGATGAGCCATTAAGCATACCTTTAAATTTTTTCCCATTCTTAAAGCTAGAAATTTTTAGACAAATAGTCTTAGTGCTAATAATACGAATAGTGGCTTTGCTACAATACTTGTTGCCAAATTTTCTTGTATTCCTCTCCCTCCATAAGTGATAGACAAACGACCGAAACAAAAGTGGGTAAAAAGAAGACTTTCCTGACAGTGAAATATTCATATCACCCAAAAAATTAGTAATCTAATATAAATTTGGGTGCAAAAGAAATGATTTTAGGCAAGGGATAAGATCAGTGATAATAGATTAAGTGTAATCACATTTAAAAAAAAGGTGTGATGAACTTTCAGGTTTTTCATGATATAAGCAGTATATAGGGTCCATTGGAATATTTCTCTTGATCAACACATCAGATATTTTGAGGCCACCAACAATGCTAAACCAACCATAAACAGAAAAATGCGGGGCAACAAGCTTATGCCAAACAATTCTGTACCAAGAAACCTCCATCTCATTTAAATAGAAATCCCCAAGAAGTCACAAAAATAACAAATCCTCCCATATTTCCATAATAGACCTGCAACATCAAAATAAATGGGAACAGAGAGAATAAGACTTAGGATGAGATCTTGAACAGCCATTGGAATCTTCCACCCATTAGAATCCAAAATAACCGAGAGAGGAGAATCATAAGAGAAAGGATAAATGACATAAGAGTTATGAGGGAGCTCAGATAAGAACACCCCATTACACCAATGATCCCACATAAGAGAGATAGGGGAATTAACATTCACATCAAAGACAAATCTCCCTTTCGCATTCATTGTAGTATAATATGTACTTTTCCACATGGGTGAAGCAAAATATTGAGTAGGTTTTCAAGGAAAGTAATACTTATGGGAGAACCAGATGACAAGAGGGGAGTGAGAATTATACATCATAGAAATGACAGAACAATTATAGGCAAATCAAATGGCATTAATAGAAGTAGCCCCAACCCCCCAATCTTTTTCGGTTTGCAAGTATTTTTCCAAGATATAAAATGTAATTTCCTTGCATGGTATCTCCATAATATAAAAACCTTGAATAAAGTTTATCAATTTGCTTACAACAACTTTTAGGTATAATTACACCTCAAATCCAATAAGCTATGGTGTTTCATATAGTATATAGTAAAAATTGTAATCTACCTACAAAAAAAAGTAATTTTTCTTTCTATCCAAAAAGCTTGTTAGCCGTCTAAGACCGCTGTTACGTGTAATATTAGCAGCTCTACTCTAATTTCTTCCATAGGTAGATTGAACTTCAGCAGGCTGAGAGGGTGGATTAGTTGGGCAAGTGTTTGGAGAATGAAGAAGTGAATCATAATGATTACAGGGGGTTAGCCTCCATTCATATTGAATGCTCAATTTTATAATATCATTTCAACCAAAATGGGAATAATATATGGATAGCTGGTCTTGCTACTAACCTAGACACAAACCAGCGTATGTTTTACATGATTTTTTGGCAGTTTGGGCATCAACAACATGCAAAATCCCAATCTTTATGACCACCATAAGCCAACCACCAAAAAGAGAAAA
Source organism: Dendrobium catenatum (assembly GCF_001605985.2). Classification (NCBI taxonomy): domain Eukaryota; kingdom Viridiplantae; phylum Streptophyta; class Magnoliopsida; order Asparagales; family Orchidaceae; genus Dendrobium; species Dendrobium catenatum. The sequence goes on from NW_021319127.1 coordinate 4,931,338, forward strand.
ATTTTAAAGCAAATATTTTGTGCCAAACCCATTTATGCCAAATAACATAAGGAAGATTAAAGTAATAAGAGTTCATAATAAGTTTGAAGGAAATAGAGTTGCATTTACTGAAATGACTAACAACCAATGAACCCATAGCATCATTAACCTCTTCAAATACCAACTTCAAGCTCAAAGGAAGATTAACATGTAAGATCCATATAAATCCATCTATAAAGTACATCACAAAAGAGGCTGAATTAAAAAAAGAAGATGCTTTCTCCACTCCAAACAGGTCAACAAAACTTCTCCCACTCACCTAGTGGTCCTAAATCATAGAAATATAATTATCATTGTTAATCAAGAATTAAAATAAAGGTTTGGTTGTTACAACAATCTTATGAACATATTTCCAAATTAGAGTGGAGCTGAGAGGGGAAGGTTTCCATGGGAATTGATATTTAGCTCTACACCATATAATTAAAGGGCAAGAAGAAGACAAAATACTAAGTAAATAGTAAAAAAATTGGACTTATACAACAATAAAAACTAACCACACCAAAAATAACATAATCTTCATGAGCCAATAGCACTCGGTTCTCTGAGTGGTACGTAGAGACCATCCATGGGGTCGAGACGGGGCAAAACAAAACCTATCCAGTGATAGTAAAATTGAAGAGAGGGAGAAGAGATTTCATTGATGCCAATAAAGAGGAGCACCTACCCACAAGTTAGTAAAAGAAAGAACAGATGTCTGGCCAAGTATTTCAACTGGATGTTTTTAATAAATATTTTATAAATCAATTAATAATAAAAATGAATAAGTCACATTTAAACCAAGTTTATTAACTCCTTAAATACAATATCTTGAATATTAACATTTACTTTTGTTATGCTCTTTTTATCTCTAAAGGTTGTATTAATGAGATTAATAGATATTACTCAAGTTTTCTCTTTCATGAAAATAATAAAGAATGAAGAAAACCCATCTAATTTTTTGGAATAACGCATACTACCCTTAAAGTGAAAGATAATTTTGTTGTCTATTTCATGTTCCTACCTAGTGTTTTTATTTATAAGCTTACTTGGAGACAATTGTATCATGATGGCTTGTTTTTTAAATCGTTGAATACCAAATATGGCATTATTTGGAAGACTCCCTTTTACATTTTTTCTATTTATAAGTTGCATAACTAAAGTTGCAACTCTAATTAAATCACTTATTATTTATTTTGTTGCTGATGGTGATTCTATTTTTCTATTTTGGGTTTAGGTTGACTAGAAATTCTTCTTTTTTGTTTATTGATAATGTTGTATTTGATATTTCCTAAGTTCACCACCCTTTAAAATCAATTCTGTCATTTTTCTCTCTGGTTGGAGACTTCCTAATTCCATAGACTATTCCTATGCTGTTAATCTTATTTATTCTATTCTACTTAACCAGGACATTGATTTTATTCTTTTGAAAGTCAATTAGGACCATTATTTTAAGATCTTTAGTTATGTTATGTTTGATGGTTTAGTAAGGTTTGCACTATTAGGTTTGCTATAAAAATGGTGTTAGTCAACACATTTTTATCCAGCTTGCTTTGAAGAATAATCTTGAAGCTATGGGTGCTCTTGATAAAATGAAACATTTTGTATTCTCAAACTATCCAATCATACTACTCTAATAATGAAAATTTAGGTAATTTTATTCTCCTTTTCATTCTCTAATGCTTTGCTTATAGGTTTCTTTTTGTGGACATTCGCTTTTCTTCTTAACCTTTCCATCCTCCAAATATTCGAATATACAACTAATTTAAGCAATACCTCAAATGCTTTGAAAAAACTTCTACATGATTTAGACCAATTTAAATATTTATCATATGCGGAAAGAAAGGATTGACAAAAAGCTTGCAAGCTAACATGCTTCTATTTCCACTTCTTATCATAAAATAAAATTTGCATGAGATGCCAAATTGCACAGATGGAAGGATAATTATAACCTTCTAGACATTTCACCAAATTTTTTTCTTTACTTTCTAACATTATTCACCTATGTCATGTGATGTCAAATGGTGTTCAAAGAGCTTTTTATCTAATTTTGATGGCTAATTTATATGGAGGTATGTTAAAGATAGTTTGTTTTTCACTTCTATTTGCCAACCTATTATTGCCATGGGAAATTGTTGAACATTTTGTTGCCCAAAGTTGCCTCATACCATAAAAATTATACCCCTTGTACATATGTTTAAGATAATTAGGATTTGACTATTATGTGTGTTTATCATCTAGATGGCATCTACGAGCTTCTCCTCCTCATCCTTATTTTTTAATGATTATTTGGTGCAATTACACAAACATTTTAATTTTGCATACGAAACTTCATGATCCCTGATGATTGTTGACATTGAATACATAATAAAAAATATCTTTTGTGAGGCTTCTAAGATGAAAAAATTCTAAGAGAAAATTCAACAAGAAAGAATTAAGTCCAGCATTACGATGTGTAAAATATAATGCTATTATACAAGTAAAAAGTTAGGACAAAATATATAAATACTCTTTTATTTAATTGATAGAATTTTCTTTAAGAGCATATATATTTATGATTGTTCATAATGAAACAACCTTTAAATCAGTGAGATTCTTGAATGTTATATGAAAATGGTTAAAACTATGTGGATATGAGGTGAGATGGGAAAAAATGCAATATATTGCATAATTTGATCTAAAGTATTACAAGATAGTAGTAAACACCTATAATATATACATTAACATCAAAGGGAGAATTAGGAATGCATTGTAAAATCATGAAAAAGCTTGTTTGAATCTATCAAACAAATAATTTTAAGAACTACATATATTTCCTTAAGAAAATACTAGTTAATGATATAAAATTGGCCCTTTTATATAAAATAATGTAAAATATAACAAATAAAATCTTTATGGTCTTTAAAGGTCTCATAATTAGATTTATGGTTCGAATTTAGACATATAATGAAAGAAAAATGACCATTGTACATCCATTTGCCTAAGAAACCTAATTCAAGCTTTGTTCACCTAGTTTAAGCTAAATTAGGTTAGTTAAGCAAAATTAACTTAGTTTACTCAGTCTTAGTTAATAGAGACTCACCTTGTAAAATAAACTTGGCAAGCTATAAAAGAACTCACCCCAATTAAGAGACAATGTTCTGAGAGCTTATCATGATCAGACAAGCATGACCTTAGCAACTACTAACTATAAAATCATCATTAGCAACTACTCAAGTAAGGAAAACTATTAATAAGCTATTTAGCTATTAATATAAACCAAACTATTAATTTCTTAAGGGATCTACAAATGACTTCATCTAGTTAAACTTCCTGTTCAAGCGACAATATTATCCTAATTTTCTCATATTTTAGACATATAAGTAGCCAATTCTATAGCTCTGAAGCTCCAACCCTAATCTACGAATGTAGGGTTAAGGAGTGACATCTATTTACACATTTTCTAAACTCAAGCATATTTTACATAAATATAAGAGCTTCTTCTTACTATAGAGTTTTTATTTATATTTCTATTTCTCTATTTTATTTTTCACTCAATATTTTGTGATTCACAGATAATTTTGGATTCAACATCTTTAATGTTGTGGTGAACATAGATCATGCCATTAACTAGAAGAGGAATGATACTTGAAGTAGAATAACATCAAAGAACTAGAGAAAAATCTATTAACATGGAGATCCAATAATTTCTAACTATTCACTAACTTGTTGAATTGTAGGAAAGAATGTCTCAATTGATCTAAGGAGCACTGGAAAGAATTATGAGAACCACTCATAGAGTGTAAAATGCTTGAAGAATCCTCCAATTCTATGGTACGGAGAAGGTGACTATCTAGAGCTAGAGCATTAACATGACATATTATATCTCAATTATATTACTTTAGTCATTAATGTGACATATTGTCTTAACAATGAAGAGTCAACTTTAACTCTTTATTGGGAAAACAAAAAGAAGTGAGAATGGAAAATTTCCCCTAGTCAATGCCTACTCAAGGAATATTGTTGAGGCCAAGCCTCCAAAAAATTTTTAAATCCAACATTTTAGATTCATATAAGAGAAAGATGGCCATTGACCACGTTGCTTACTTTGGGTTAACTATTTCTCTTCTTCATATTAGTAACACATTAAAGTGTTGACTATTCTTCATAACCTTCAAGGAATTTCTTTTAATGTGGTTCTTACATCTACAAACCCTAGGATCTAATAGGTGTCTCACTAAACCTATAATTAATTTACTCATCCATTAACAAAAGAAAAGTATAGCTACTTCAATTCCAAATCATAAAAGCTATATAAATAAATTTTATCCATCAAAATATAAATACTATAATCTAATCATCTTCCAATTGTTTGTACATCAGAATAAATAAAATTGGATCACAAAAATAATAACTCAAACTTAGAAGATCCTCCTTCTATACTTTTCTTGCTCGCTGGGCCTTTACCTTTGCTTGAAATAACAAAAATAATGGAATGAGCACAACTAGTTCAGTCAAATCCCTCCCTTACCCATCAGATATATTAATATCCAATTCAAACCATTAAATAAAAATTTAATGAAAACGTAATAACTTAAATGAAATAAAAAAATATTGACAGAAAATAATTTCTAGGGTTCAATATACATTTTTAATCAGAATCCTTACTTATACTTGTTTTGCCATTTCATAGAGGTTTTTAATACTTCACTGAGTAGCTATTATGAGAAGATCACCTAATTTTCACTTGTGCTTAAGTTTTTCATTTCTTCAGAGTTATATAATGACTATGAAATTTCTAACATTAGGTTTAGAACTTCATTTGTGCTTAATATATCAAAATATTAACATATACAATACAATGAATATAATGTATATGTCATGAAGCCTATTTATAACTCCACTTCAACTTATATCTCCATTTAACCTCCCACACCCATATATAAAAAGTGGGGCCATAATAAAAATAAAAAAAAATATCGTGCCACAAAATCTCCCACACTCGCTTTCAACAAGTGGGGAAAGAATTCTTCTCACATCCATACTAGGTAGGTGGGGCTTGAACACAACATATAGGACCCTTGCAACATATCAGAGAGTGTAATTTTTCACATATCATAATATCTTCGATGCCATGTTATGCATAATTCAAATGTAATGCATGCAGTTAAATTAGAAATCCAACGCAATACTTAGATAATGCATGAATTACTAGAAAAAAGACACATAACTTGTAAAACATAATACTCTTTGAAATTTTCCCTTTCAATTTCTAACTTTAGGGGAACATTCATATGAATATTTTAGTAGTTTTACATAACTATTATATTTTTTCAAAAAACCTCAATTCAATAATATACTAAAAAATTCAATAAGTAAACTAACCGGTAAAACTTCAGTTTCATATAGCCAAAATACTCATAATAAGGAATACCATAAAATATCAAAAACTACACAGTGAAAATTTTATAAAGCTCAAGAAAAATATATTTTTATTCATAATGTTTATAAACTCACTAAAATTTAAATTGGAGTCAGGATTTTTGGAGTCTATGTTGTGCTGTACAATATCTTGAACAAGCCCAATGGATGTATCCCAAGTTTTGGTCTACGAACTCTCTCTCCTTCTTTCTCTTTCCATATCCTCATCTTCTCTTCTCCTCCTTTTTTCTCTCTAACAAGGTGGATGGGAGTAAGTATAAGTGGTTTTAGATATTTAATTATCGAAAAATCACTAATTTGATCTATCACTATTGTGTTGAGCCGTATCTCCTGAATTCCCTTATAATATTTCCAAATAGAGAGCATGACACAACAACCACACCACCTAACACCATAGTGCATTTTCAAATGAATTTCCTTACTAGAAATCTCAACACCATAGTGCTGTCCTCCCAAATCTGCGGTGCACCTAGAGAAAATTTTTAATAACTAAAATTCTTTTTCCCCAAACTAATTCATTGCTTCCTACGAGTTCAAAAAGTGCTTTTGAACTCTTAACTATCAATTAACTCAACTTAGCTTCAAAAAGTGCTTTTTAACTCTTAACTATCAATTAACTCAACTTAGCTTTATATTAAATAATTACTTGAATTTCCTAACGATGGATGTTCCATCTTCCCTTACTTAAAGAATATTGTTCCCCCTGACATTTCCAATCAAAATAGTTATGATAAACTATATTACTTAGCTTCTTTCTCCCAGGTTACTTCTCACTCTAACCTAAGTTTCCATTAAATCCTAATCATCATAATCTATTTATTCTTTAATTCCATCACATCAAAAGCTAGACTATGTTCAGGTTCCTCCCTCTAGGTTCGATTGGGTTGCACTTCCACTTTAGCTTTAAGAAACTCTACAATCAACATCATATAGCCACTTCCTCAACAATAATGCATGAAATATATTATGAATATCTGACATGTGGTCTGATAAAATAATCTTTAACTATATTTCCCAATCCTTTTTATCACCTCAAATGTTCCTATATACCAAGGAATTAACTTGTTATCCTTTCCAAATCTACTTACACCTTTCAATGGGATGATTTTAAATACACAAAATCACCAACTTAAAATTCTACAGAATAGTTCTTCTGGTTGAAATACTTTCTCTGCATATATATCTTGAGCTACTTCTCATTTTTTTCATGATCAACCTAATCTTCTCAGTAGCATTATCAATAAAGCCAAAAATATGAACTTTATTTCTCCTACTTCACATGACAATGGTGCCCTATATCTTCTTTCATATAAAACTTCATGCAGGGCTATACTAATGCTTGATTAGAAGTTCTTATTATAAGAAAATTCAATCAATGCTATATGATCATCCCAACTTCCTCCAAAATCTAGAAAATGGAGTCCCAATATATCTTCTAAAATTTGAATTACTCTCTCAAATTAACTATTTATTTGGGGGTGAAAAGCTCTCTGCTTAAATTTAACTTCATCTCCAAACCTTCCTGAATACCTCTCTAAAGATTCAAAGTAAATATGACATCACGATAAAAAAATGATAAACTTAAGGTTTTCTTATAGCTTGAAGATCTCCTTCCCATATAATTGATCCAATTTATCAACATAATATGTGTACCTCATTCGGAAGAAATGATTATACTTTATTAACTGATCTTCAATCACTCACATATACTGCATCATTGTCACGCCCCAGAATCTAATTTAGAAGATTTCATAACTCTAAAAATCATATGCAATACTTAGGAATCATACAATCATAATATGTCTATCCAAATCTTGAGTACAAAAGAATAACTAAGATAAAAGAAAAGAAACTTGAGGGATCTTGATCAATCTATGATTCTCGCCTTCTTTCACTGACTTGAAATCATTTAAATGACATATAATGAGCTAAATAAACTAGTTGGTCACACTAAAATCTTATAATTGAATTAAAAGCACAGTAAAAAAAGAAATATGTATGTCGTAAGTCAATTCATAACAGTAATAATCATATCATCAAGAATCAATATGAAATAATAAAACACAAATGTAGTAATAGTAGAATTTATAAATAGTAAAATAGTATGATACGAAAGCTATCAAATCAATACAGTGAAGGAATCAATAAACTAGTATGGGTGTTAAATAAAAAATGCAATATGTTGCGTATCTATTTTTAGAAATAGAATTTTGATGATTGCAAACACTTCTGTTTTTCTACGATTGCCTTGCCTACTAACATTTCAGGTCCATAGGATCAAGACTGTAATTTGAACAAGCTCAAGATTGGGTAGACCAGGTCTGAGTCAGTTTATAATTTTTTCTTTCTTGAGTCTATTGTAAATATGTGTGATTTCTGATGCTAAGTAGCCTTGCACACACACACACACACACACTTGGGAGAAATTTTCTGTCTGATTTAGAGTTCTCTATTTTGAGTATATCGTCCAGGACGATTCCCATATCATCCTGACCGATCAGACTACAAATAGAAACCCTAATTAAGCCATCTTTATTAAGGCAGCCGTCATTAAGCACATCATCCTAGATGATGTTTGTATCGTCCTGGACGATATGCTCAAATCTGAAAGAATCAGCCGCCAGATCTATTTATGTATTATTTAATTTTGGATATCGTCCAAGACATCGGCTTGGACGATGTACATAATTATGCCTAAATTAATTTGATAATTAAGGCTTGATTGATACGATTAAATCATCCTGGATGATCGCAGGATCGACCGGGACGATCAGTTCAAAATGCCGTAGTTTCTCCTGGATGATCATCATCGAATATCTTTAATTCAGAGTGATGCTCTGGACTATTTTTCTCAGATTTGAGCTAATCGACCAGGACGATCATGAGATCGGTCGGAATGATCAAGCTAATTTTTCATTGTCCAGCCACCCTTCAGTGCGATTGTCTGGATGATATTCAAGGAATTCTACTGATCGTCTAGGACGATGTTATATCGGCCTAGATGATATGACCAAAAATCTTCTAATAGTCCCAAACCGGCTGGGCTGATTGAGCAAAATTTACGCTGATCGACCAGAACGATATCCCTATCAGCCTGGATGATAAAGTCGGTTTGTATAAAATAAGAGCTATTTCGAAGCTCTTCTATTTAAGAGCTCTTGTTTTACCCTTTGGTACATCTTTTGCTGCTGTTTTGACCTGAGAGAGCCAAGAGGAGAGGGAAAGCAAGGGAGATAAGGAGAGGATCTTGTGAGGGGGAGTTTGTGAGAGAGTTCACAAAGGTTACTCCAAGTAAGGATCCGTCGTCGTCTTCTCCAGTCATCATCCTTAGTTTCTTGGGGGTTCTAGAGAGGTAAGCTTCAGCATCTAATCGAGATTCTATGCCTTCTTAAGGAGGAAGCAAAATGAGTTGGGTTCTCTGTCTGCTTCAGGAGGAAACAAAAGGAGTTGGGTTCTCTGCCTGCTTCAGGAGGAAGCAAAAGGAGTTGGGTTCTCTACCTGCTTCTGAAAGAAGCAAAAGGATTTGGGTTCACTGCCTCACCTGGGTTAGTGAAAAGGAGGTTTGTATAGGCTTATCCGCCTTGCTGTGGGAGCAAAAGGAGAGGCACTGAGTTTAGTACAATATTCGGAGGGCGCCTACAGGGAGTGGACGTATTTCGACGTGTTAACCGAATCACTATAAATTTCTGTGTTCTTTATTACTGCTTCTACATTTATTTTCCGCACTTTGATTTTTGTGGTGAATATTGGTTTTGGTTTTAAGATCATGTTTTGATCGTTAAAAGATTTTTTAAAAGATCAATTCACCCCTTTTTAGTTAGCATTGGGAGTAGTTCACAAGGGCTTAACATCCCTAACGAACTTTCAAATGCCCTTAGTGCACTTTCACAATATTCATATCAATATTATCAATTAGTAAAATAATCATATAAAGCATTAAAGACCAAAGCATTAGCAAAGAACTATCAAACTCAAATCAATACAATAAAATCTTATAACTATGAATGCATACTATTTAGTGAGTCTATATCAGTATCATATCAGTATCTTAATTTCATGCTCAATATATAAAGTGCTCAATATGTTACATGTTTATTATTAGTAATCAGTTATAATTTTTTTTTTTTGAAATTCAAATTATTTTCAGTTCAATATAAATTGCACAAAATTCTAAAATAACAAATAGAATTTTTTTGGAAAACATAATACTAATTAAACTTTGCCATTTTAATTTCTAACTTTATTGTAACATTTTGATAAATATTTTAAGACTTCTGTATAATATTATATTTATCAGAAAATCCTCAATTCAATAATATACATAGAAGTTAACATTAGAAAACCAACCCATAAAACTTCAATTGCTGAAATGCTCATGATAAGAAATATCATAACATAATAAAAACTATAAGGTGAAAATTTTATAAAACCCAAAAAAAATATATTTTATTCATATTGTTTTCATAAACTCACTGGAATTAAAATTGGAGGTTGTTTTAAGAGTCTAGCTTGTGCTCTAGAATATCATAAACGGGCTAGATGAATGAATTTTGAGTTTTGGCCATTAAACTCTCCCCTTCAGTATCTCTACTCTCCTACTCTTCTATTCTCATCTTTTTCTTCTGTAATAAGGGAGCTGGGTGGAATAGGGTACATGTGATTGGTGTGTGTTTGGGAACTGGAGTAATTGCTTGGATAAATGAAAGATATGTGCTAGGTTAAAATATGCTTAGTTTTTTTTTTTTTTTTGAATTACTCACAAAATAAGCAAGTGCACGTGTTGGTCAAGTAATAAAGTGATATGAGCATGTCAACCTCAAGAGGAAGTGTTCTACTAATATGCAAGTGAACTAGTATTACTTACTATAGTTATAATATTTATCCTAACATAGAATATTAGGGTTGAGATTTTGTCTCCAATTAAACATACACCGAAAAAGAAAAATAAATTATTAAACATTTTGGACCAATGATTGTGAATTACCTAAGTTTGTCTGAGTAGAATCTTTTATGTTTGATATGAATAAGAGCATGTGCATCCTTATATCTCTATCAAACTTCTAGGGATGTGAGAACAATTATTACGTCCTCCGACCGGACGTAGAGGAACGTCCGGTCGGAGGCAAATTCCCGCCAAAAAATGAGTTGTACCGAGCAAATACCGAGCAATACTAAACAATAACGAAGAATACCATAATTTGAAGACCCAATACCGAGTTATATTGGGCTTTACCGAGCAAATACCGAGTTATACCAAAGTTGTACCGAGTTTTTCCCAGAAAAACTCGGTACAACTCTGTATTTCTCGGTACAGCTAGGTATAACTCGATATTGGTCTTCAGAGAACGGTATTCTTCATTATTATCAAATAATACCTAGTTGTACCGAGCAAATACCTAGTTTTTGGACGGGAAATTGTCTCCGACCGGACGTTCCTCTACGTCCTTGCACCGAACGTAATAAAAGTTCATTTATTACGTTATAGAACAAAAATCCTATATCTGAAGACAATTTCCCGGGATGTGAAGGGAGTTTAATGACATTCTTATAGTTATTATATCTCCATATAACATAGAACAATTAAAATCCTATATCTGGGCATACAAGAGTTTCATTTCAATTCTTCTAATTGTTTCATTATTCCTTCATCGAGGTAAAATATCATACTAAATTTTAACTACATATGGCTAGGGAAACAAATGAATCAAAAGTCGAGATGAGCTTAAGCTTATCGAACTCAAGCTCGTTTGGCTGGACACTTTTCTAACTTTGCTCGATTAAAAATGAGTCATCCTTGTTCGAGCTAGATCTCATTCAAAAAACACTTAGCTCAAGATAAGTTCATGTTTGTGATTAAGCTCATTTTATTAATGCTTATGGAGCCCTCTCAGGGCGCAGCTCGTTTAACGAGCAGTCTGTTGGGATCGAGACTGACAGGCGAACACGCATAGTTCTTTTTTTAAAATTTTATAGATTAATGTAAGGAATTTTTTCATGGTGTGGGACTAAAGCATGAACAGATATGATGGGATGATTTCATTTTTTTATCTGAGCAGCAACCGAGATGCAAAAAAATACTCGAGAGCAATTAAACTGCAGTATTTTTTCATTTTTATTTCGAGAGCGGGAGATGGATTATAGAATTAGTAAATATAATTTATTTAATTAGTAAATTTAATATAGTAAATTAGAAATTCTAATATTATTTATTTTTTAAACTATATTCGAGCTTCTTATTCGAGTTTAATTCAAGCTTCTTAACTAGCTTGTTTACGAGCTTTAAACGACACTGTTCGTGAACATAAATGAGTCGAATGATGAGCTCTTCAAGCATATTTATTAAGCTATCAAGTATTTATTAAAAGTGTTCAAGGTTATTTTTTTACCTTATCAAACGAATATAAATAAGCTCTTATGGAGCGGTGCCATGAGTAGCTCATCGAACGCTTGGTTCATTTGCAGCCTTACACATGTCTATTACATGTATTAAATTAAGAATAGGAGATATTAAAAACATCCTTAGTTCATTCAAAGTATAAGAATCTATATTAATACTCACACATGTTTCACATCATTAGCTCAAAACAAAGAAATTATTTAGCCATGGAAAATAAAAGAGAATGATTAAGAATTTATTGCTTACATATATGAGATATAATAGTAAAAGTGTAATTAGATTCCACTAGGATAATACAAATGCACTTTGGACACTCCTTTTTCTTCCAAATATCTGATTTCTTATAATAAGATAGGCTAATCATATCCAAATATAATATCTCTCTCCTCTGGCCTTTCTTAGACTTGACTGTAACGGGGCACTACACTTAAGAACACAAGAACTACTGGACTGTGACAATCCGTTCCTAAAAAAGATAAAATCTACAACTAAAATGAACTAAAAAATTATTTATACAATTACAAAATTGGACTCAGGCGCCACAATTCTCGACATGTTAGCATTACATCATTATAGAATGAACTCACACCTCTTTTTTTTTTTTGGCTTACTTTGCTGCGACGTTGGCCTGAATTGGTGCATCTATTGGCTAAAAAAATGCATCTATAGGTTTATTCAACTTGGTTCCACGTCTTGATAACTACTCTATAATGGCACTAAAAAAGTTGAGTGCTGCGGTACTTGAATGTGCTTCCTGACGTTGTGGTGTGATATTCTTTGGTGCTTGAATGATAGAGTGGATCGAGTTGCATTGTTGTTATTAGTGTTGTGGCGTCACAGGTGCTGGGTTGATGGCCTTAATTTACTGGGGAACTAAAAAATTCAAAGGTGTTGGTGTTACAATGTTGGATAATGGCAACGGGGCATTGTGGATGATAACACAGTGGCACTTAAGTTTGATGAGCTGTGACGCTAGCTCAACACTTACGAATTTTGTACCTTGCCTGAGATGTTCTTGTACAAAAAACAACTAAAAGTAATATTTTTATTGATATTTAAGATATTCAAATACAAAAAAAATTATACTTAACAATGTGCATGTAATTTTAGATATTTAATTATATAAAATCAGTGATTTGATATAGCTCTACAACAGTAGCTCCTCAACACTATAATATTGAGCTAAATCTTCTAGATTTCCCTAGAATCTTTCCAAATAAAAGGCATGCATGATGCCGTGGTGGTACCACCCAATGTCGAAATGCATGTTCAAACCCATTCCCTTACTGGAGAGCTCAATGTCATGACACTGCCCACTAGATGCCACGATGCTCACGAAGAAAATTTTTATAACTAAATTTATACTTTCCCAAACCACTTCATGACTTCCAAGGGGTTTAACAAGTGCTTTAGGACCCTTAATTATCTATTAATATAACTTAAATGAATATTAATGTAATTAATTGAATTTTCTAACAATGGATATTACATCTACACTTGATCTTATAACCTTTTTTGTTAAGTTCAAGTGGATATTTGTGATGCAATTTACAAGTGTGCAAAGTTTATTGAAGAACTCACAAGCTTTACTAAATATGAGGTAAGAACAAAGTGAGTCACTGAGGAGTTTTATTACAAAATTTTAGAAAGTGGTGTTTGATGTATGGATTTAGAGTCAACTATGAACCAAGTTGCTATCACCCATGGTTTATGAGAAGGAGCTTTTAGGTGCTCACTCAAGTTACAGCAGCTAGAGACTTTGGCCAAGTTGCTTGAGCTCACCATTAGTCATATAAAAATTGAGTATAATATGGAGACTGGTGCCTCTATTATGATAAGGAGGATGGTGAAACGTCATATGGGATGAAGATTTCTATGCCTTTGGCTTTAAGAGACTTTAGCCTTAATAGCAATGACTTTTATAAGAAAACCTAAATATAGTCAGTATATGATATTTCATTCAAACAATTTATTTATTGAAGTCATACATGGATGCTCGTGAGAAGATCTTTCAAGAGCGTAAAAGTCCTAAACTCATTTTATCCTTTTCAAGAGCATTATTAAATTGTGTATATATATATCCTTAATGACTTAAATAAAAGCATTATTAACTCCTTTATTTCTAGAATTCTCTAGAGCATTTATCTTAAAACTTTATCATATGTTATCTCTAAATTAACAAATATCATATGTAGATCTTCCTTACTATTTCTATACTTCTACGTTAAGCTTATTAACAAATATATAACTTCCATAGTAGACCTATCTTGCATTAATCCAAATTGATTTTGAGAAACATTAGTATTATGTTGCAATTTATACTCAATTACTCTCTCCCATAGTTATAATGTATGACATATCAACTTAATTACTCTATAATTTACATACTCTAATGCACCACTTTTATTCTTAAAAATAGGATACGACACACTCCTCCACACTTCTGACATATATTCACTCTTCAAAATAATACTAAAAAGTTTAGCAGGCCATGAAATTCCTTGATCTCCTATGTATTTCCACACCTCTATGAGAATATCATGAGGTCCCATTATTTTTCCGCACTTCATTTTATTTAAAGCCTCTTCAACTTCAATTTTACTAACACAATAATAAAAATAATTCTTTATTTTCATTTAGGGTGCTAAGGTCACTAAAAGCAATCATATTCTTATAATTTTCATTGAAAAGGTTATTGAAATATCTCATCCAACTATGTTGAATATCCTCTTCTAAAAAACACTTTTTTGATATTCGTCCTTAATGCACTTCACTTGTACTAGATCCTTACTTCTTCACTTTGCTTGGCTAACCTATACATATATGAACTCCTTAATATCTAATCTATTATATATATAAATCACTAAAAACTAAATTCTTTACATCGCTAGATACTTTGTAGGCTCCCAACATGCCCGTTTATATCTTTCCTTAATTTTCTAAGCTTTTATGTCTATACATATTTTTATAACAAGTTTTGTTATTTTATCTTTTTTTTTTTTTTTTTTTTTTTTTTTTTTTTTTTTACATATTTGGATTCCACTATTAACTATTTTTACTATTATACTCTTTTCCTTTTGATTCTCTAAGCACATACTTTGCAACATTCTTAATATACTTGCTATCTTTTCCCATATAATATTAGCTTCCTCATCAACAACCCAAATTTTGAGCCTTGACTAGTGCCTAAAACTAAAATTAAAGTTTATGAAAATATTATGATTAATTGATGAAAAATATGTTTTATATGTTATCATTCTTTTTACAATAAACCCCTAAAGATAAAAGAGGATCAAAGAATTAAATGTACACTTAATTGTCCAAATAATCCATTTCAAGTCAAATTGACCAGGTTCAAGCATCTCTTAGAAAAGCTACTTGCTTTACTTGGTCTCAATTTAAAAGAGACTCTAAATTTCCTCAAACTAGCAACTATGAACTCATCTTGCTTGGGCATTTACAACCCTAACAATTGCCATTTATTAAATTGTACGTGATAACTACTAAATAAAGGAAAATTTCTCAAGGTAAACTATTGCTAAGCTATTATGCTACTCTACTATCATGCACACCAAGCTGACAACTTCTTAAGAGCTCAGTAGATAACTTCATCAAATCATATATCCTAATCAAGCTAAATGACTATTACATTTTTTTTAATTTATAGCTATGTATGTAGCTTATTCTGTAATGCTCAAATACCAACTTAAAAGAGTTGAGGATTGAGCCCACTTCATGCTATTTTCTATAATCAAGCTTATTTGAAATTTAAAAAAAAAAAAAAAAAAAAAAAGTCTCTAGGGATTTTTTTCTTTCTCTAATTCTCTATTCTCTTTTTTCCTTTAAATTCATAATATAGTTGTATATGATTAATAGACAATTCTAAATTCAATAGCCTTCTTCAATCTCACAATCTGACAGTTAAGTAATATCATAAACAAATATCAATTCCAACAAAATAGGAGCAACTTTTGAGGAAGGTAGTTTGTTTTCATAACACTAGATGTTATTTGATGACAATACACATTTAAATATTAATTGACGAATACAACATTTATTAATTTACCATTTCTAATCTATATGAAAATTCTTTTTGTTCTAAATAACAAGCAATTGCTTACAATTTCTTTTTACATCCATGTCAAAAAAAAAAATGCCACATTTGCAAGAAAATCTATTTTAAACAATAAGTTGCAAAATGTCAATATTACATTTGTTCTTACTGCCATCCCCTTTATTTTTAAATTTGCATACCATTTCCACCATTTGTTAAGTATAATAAAAATATTGTACTATCTCAACATCCAACTAACATAACATTTGATATAAATAATGACATCATAATAATATTAAATTAATCGCCTTTTAATGGTGGGTGTTGCATTCTTTCTATGTGATCTGGCTTTTGTCGAAGGACAAATATATGAAAAATTAGTGGTAATTATAGAAAAAAATGTCATTATCAACTAAGTGGATTTCACTAATTTTCAAATTAAAAAAAGAAGTAGGATGTTCTCTTTAAAAGAAGGTCCAATTGGCTTCCAATTGATTTATTCTCATTATTTCCATCCCTGCTTAATTAGTTTGTCTTGAATGGATATTGTTATCTATATAGAATTTTGTGAAGATTGTCTCTAATATCATGGAGACATGTAGTAATGAATGGGCATAGATTTTAACGCAACATTCAACTCATGCATTAGAGTGATGTGAAGAAAATCAAACATTCCAATTAATTTAATGAATGAAGGAGAATAAGTTTTGTATGCAACGAAGGAATCCATTGTATGGATACATTTGATTTGATCATCATATCTTGGATGGGAGCATAAGGTTTTTTTAGTAAAAATAAATAAATTTTTATGCTCAAAAGTAGGGGAGATTATTCTGTGAAGAGTCCAAAAGCGTCCGGAGGCCATTCCGGACGTGCCACGTCATCGGGTGACGCGGTGCGTTCGGATTGGCCTTCGGACGGATCCTGACACCGCACGTAATAATTTTCCCAAAAAAGGTCTATTTTGTAAATATAAATTGTTATTTTGTCAGAAATGTACTTTTTACATATGGTAGAAAATCAAGGTATTTTATTTGTATAATAGATAAAAATTATTTACTTGAAATATTTGAAAGATAAAACACATGAGGCCTAATACAACAACAACAACAACATCAAGCCTTTATCCCACTATTTTTGTTCGACAAGTTTTACGCTGGCTGTCTAGATGATTAAATTTTAAGTATGAGTAAAATAAATATAAATCAATTGGCATGTCAATATGAAAAAAAATTTCATTCTATCCACGTATTTTTTCACAACTAAAAAAGGCAAAATCCATTTGAAAAAAAAAAAACTATTAATTTTATTTCTTACAATGAAAATCATGGCCAGTATAGCTAAATTTTAAAGATTTTCTTAAAGAATATATTTTTTTTTTAGATTTGCACATCAAAATTTTATATTATTAAAAATAATATCGAAATATATATGATATTCTTATTCATATATAATTATATTAGAATGAATAGAAACGCTGAAGAAAAAAATGGAAGTTAATGAAAACTTTAACATGATGAAAATAACAATAAAATTTAAATATATACAAAACATTTGCAAAATGTAGTATGGGATCATAGGGATGCTTGACTTTGCCAAAGGATTTCGGCTATGCTTAAATGAGAAATGAAGATAAATTAAAGATGAGTTGAAAAAAGAAAAAGCAATTTTTGAACCAACATCAGTGTTGTAGCTTTTGATGTTAATATAGTAATACCGATGAAATTTCTTTTAGTCATCCATCACCTTTTATTTACTGATAGAAATTCTATCCGCACATTCATTATAAATTTTTAATTATCAGGCAGCTCTCCATGATCTGTTAGTTGGAAGTTTTGACTACCATCTAAGAGGTCTTTGATTTGAGTCTTGCATATGTGACGTATGTGTGAGTTTCCCTTAATTGGCCTAAAAAAACATTATCCATTTTGTCATTTTTTTCCATCGGATATAAATGCACACCATTGACAAAAAAAAAAAAAAAAAAAAAAAAAAAAAAAAAAAAAAAAAAATGCATTTTTTGTAATGCAACCTAAAATTGACAATGTTTGAGTGTGCCAGGATGTGAAATGTTGAGCAATGCCTATAGGATTTTGAATAAGATAATTTGAATAATTAGAGTTTTAATAATTTGAATAATTAGAGTGTTGAGCAATTCCTATAGGATTTTGAATAAGACAACTTGAATAATTAGAGCGAATAAGATAATCTAGAGATATAACAATGAGAATAAGATAATTTGAATAAGAAAAATATTCAAAATGTTAAGGTAGTATCAATGGAAAGCTCAATGTAGAGAACAACTCCATGAAATTTTGCAAAGTTTTTAGCAATTTAAGTCTAAATTATCAAAATATATAGTCCATACTCCATAGTATCATAACTGGTCTAGAGGTGCTCACTAGATTGGGTTGATCATCCTTTTGAATTCTTTTAGTGTTTTACAAAGGATGCTGAGTATTATGGAGTCCTCAAAGGTAAAGCAATATAAGGTCCAAATGATTTTCTTTAACTAGAAGGTGAGATGGACATGGTTTTTTTTAATATTCCTATGAGTGGAGGCCTTAGTTGTTAATTATATTATAGGCATAATGCTTAGAAATATTCTAACTTAAGGATATTGATATACCTTGTATCATGGTTACAAGTTGAGGATTATAGGGGAGCAGCGGGCTAGCGGCAGCGGCGCGGCGGGCAGCTGCACGGCATCGGTCAGCCCCGGTCAGACTCGGACTCCGCGCGACAGCGGCAGACACGACGCGCGACAGGCTGACGCGATGCGACTCGCGAAGCGACGCGGGTCAGACTCGGACTCCGTGCGACAGGTTCGGTCAGCCCCAGTCAGGGCGGGCAACGGGTCATTTCGGGTTTCCGGGTCAACCCGAACCCGACCCGGTTTTTCAAATGGGTCGAAAACTTGAACCCGAACCCGACCCGGTTCGGGTTCGGGTTGACCCAAACCCGAAATTTTCGAGTCGGGTCCGGATCGGGTTTTCGTGTCGTGTCAAATATTGACAGCCCTAGATTCAAATAAGAATCTCATAATCTTGTGATCTTAGTGTGAGTTGGTGGAGTTAATCTACCAAATATAAAAGGTCTAAAAAGACCAATTAGTTAAGGAGTCTAATTAGCAGTCACAGGTTGGCTTTGTTAAATATCCCAAATAAACAGAAGTGATGATATGTAAAAGAATATTTTTTTCTCTTGGAATGATGCCCAAATATTATTATCTAGATCAAAAATTTTCCAAACATATTAATATAATTAATAATGGTTAAAAGGTGTCAATAAATGATCATTAGAGTGTTAAATAGCTAGATTTCATTTATTCATATTGAAATTGGTTTAGAGGCACAAAGCATGATTGAGTATATTTATGTTTTATTATATATTAATTTATCTCATGCTAAATGGTACTGCATAGTAAATTTGGCTACCAAAGATTAATCCTAAATCTAAATTGAGAGAGGAATGCCCTTAAACTTATGGGAAGATGTACTGAGTTTCGTAGGTCCCCTTTTTTTACCGTAATCTACATCATATGTTTGGCTTTAATTAGGTGATTCTATAGAGTTAATCCTTTATAATTTAGGATAACATTTACATTGTAGATGGAACATTATTAATTATATTCATATTTTTTTGAGTAAGGAGCCTTTCGTTAGGAAATATCCCCTTTTAGAGTTTGGTTTAGTTAAATAGATGGCTTAAGAATATAAGTACATTGATTATTTGCCTTATATATGTAATAACCTAACATTTTGAAGAATATTTTAAAGTGAAAATCTGGAAAATATTTAATAATTAACCTGACATTTTGACATATTCTAACATAAGCCAAATCTAATACACTATTCTTCTAATAGGGTCATCAGAAGACCTCCATTTTATATGACCAAACCATCTAAGATGACTCTCGATCCCTAATCTTATCTTAAACTAAAGCTACTCCAACCTTATTCACTTGTATGCTCATTTCCTATCATATCTCTAAGAATAAAGTCACTCATCCATCAGAGCATCCTCATCTGCAACACTTAACTTAATATTATTTTTCTCTTTTAATGGATAACATTTTGCACCATAAAGTATTGCAGGTCTCACCACCATCTTATAGAATTTTCCCTTAAGTTAGAGGGGGGATTTTTACACACAACAAGCCAAATGCATTCCTCCACTTCAACCATCCAACTTGAATTCTACTAATAATATCCCTATTTATTTCACCATTACCTGAATAATAAACCCAAGATATTTATAACATGTAGTCTTAATAATTACTTGATCGCCTAAAGTCACAAACCCCCTACTAGATTTATTACTACTAAATTACACTCTATATATTCAGTTTTAGTTCAACTCAAAAAACGAAACCTTTAGACTCTAAGGTTGACTTCCATAATTCAAGTTTACCTTCAACTCTCTCTCTAGTTTGATCTTATTAACATAAAGAATATCATTAGAAAAAAGCATACACCAGGGTATACCCTCATACAAATGTCTAAGGAGAACATCCATGACTAAAGAAAAAACATATGGGCTTAAGGTTGATCCTTGAAGTAATCTAACTGAAATAGAAAAATTAATACTTGGTCAAGCCACCTTGTATTTGAACATAAGTAACTGCTCCAGCATACATATCCTTAATGACTTGACTATAAACATTATTAACTCCTTTATTTTCTAAAATTATCTATAGCACTTTGCTTGGAACTTTATCATATTCTTTCTCTAAATCAATAAATATCATATGTAGATCCTTCTTATCCTCTATACTTCTCCATCAAACTTCTCAATAAATAGCTTCCATAGTAAACCTATTCGGCATGAATCCAAATATATTTTGAGAAACATTAGCATCACATCGCAACCTATGCTCCATAACTCTCTACCATAGTTTTAAAGTATGACATATTAACTTAATTCCTATATAATTTGCATAATTTTGTGCATAGCCTTTCTTCTATAAAATAGGAATCAACACACTCATTCTTCACTTATCTGACATCATTTTAGTCTTCAAAATAAAATTAAAAAGTTTAGTCATATAAGAATTTTTCTTCATATCCTAAGCATTTCTACACCTTTATTGGAACATCATTAGGTCCAACAGGCTTTCAAATTATATTTCTTTAAAGCATCTCTAACTTTGATTTTACTAATACGTCGATAAAAACAAAATTATTTATTTCATACAGGGTGTTAAGGTCACTAAAGTCAATCTATTCTCACAAATTTTCATTGAAAAATTTAGCAAAATATCTCATCCACCTTTATTTAATATCTTATAAAAAATGCACTTTTTGATATTATTGGATATTCACCTTGATGCACTTCACTTGAACTAAATCCTTGATACTCCTATTTCTTTATTTAACTAATATATATATATATATCTGAGAATAATGTTTCATTTTATTTTTTTATATTATACCCTTTCATCTTTCAATCAAAAACTAATAAGCGATGTTGGGCATATAAATTTTCACTCTAAATAACTTTATAATTTTCGTAATCTAAATGATCTAAATTTCTTATAAGATAATAATAAATTATATTTTTTTATATTCATTCTTATATGTGATGAGATACTCATCTCTTTTCTTAAATAATGATGTAGATATTGATAGAGGATATGATATACATATGCTTTTGTTGTTTGATTGAAATAAAATAAAATTAGTGGCTATGATATATTAATTAGAAGATAAAAAGATGCAATTCTTCAAATTGATATTATGGAGCGTCATAATATGCAAAGTAACCCACAAGAGAAAAATTTCAACTATTTGGAAGATGAGGATTACATACTTAATGGAAGGAAGACCCATAAGTTTGTGTCCTGTTTGAGTGAACATGTTAGCTTAATGTCATTATCTCAAATATGTTTATTGCTTATGTGTTTAACAAAAAACAAAATCTTAGAGAAGCCTATGAATGGGATGCTAAGTTATATGACATATCTTTAATATGTATGCATTATTTTAAATATTTTGTAAACAAATAGTATATATTTGATCAATGGTTGGTTCTTATTTCTTAAAGTCCAAATACTCCTAATAATTGGAACTTATAACCTTAAGTGTAATGGAAAGCCCAAGAGTAATTATTATTGCTCTAATATTATGGATGACTATGAGAGGGGAGTTATATTTAATTATGTTGGAGCTTCATATATTATTTGAACTTTTAATGGAATCCTCCAATGTAATATTGATATTCCACATCCTTCATATTGTTGTAAAGGGGTAGTCTCTTAATTTTAAGAATAATAAATATTTATAAAATACATAATCAAATTTTAACCCGAAAAGATATTCTTGCAGATTAACTAAGTTGTTAACTCCATCAAAATGAAAGACATTCTTGTAAATAAATTTTTAAAAATTAATTTATGTTTATAAAAATTGTTAGTGGATGTTAATTTAAATGATATTCTAATATTTATATCAAGATGAGGATCCCTTCAGAGAAAATGATGGTATCATATCCTCTATGTCTTGGAGGGCCACTTTATGCCTTATCATTTCTAAAAATTCATGAAGTATTCCATAAATTTGTTATCATAAGGGATAATTTTGTACTTTTTACAAAATTGTGGGCTCCATCATAATGAAAAAAGTTACCATACCTTTCAAATAACAACATTAGAGATTCATGTGCAACTCATCTTGATTTGTTTGTTGAGAGCTTTGGCTACTAACTAAGAGGTTGGATTCGAAGCTTGCATATGTAAGGTATGTGTGAATTTGTATTAGTTGACTGAGAAAGTCTCCAAATAAATATTAGAGGTCCATCTAAAACTTTGTAATTTTCAATTATTTTCATAATATTTTGAAAAATTTTTAAATTTGAGGGCCATTTTAATAATTTTATCCACTTGCACCACTACACAATCTTTATAGATGTGAACATTTTTTATGAAGATTGTAAAACATTAAAATTTTAATAAAAATGCACTTGCATGCACTTCTTCATAGCATATTACAACATCAAAACTCTTAGAATGAAAATAAAAAGAAAATGTATGCCTAAGATCATAATGATTTAAAATCTTTTATTTATGGAGCCATTTCATAATTTTATGGATGCATAATTTATACTTCTTTTCTAAGTATAAAAATATATTATATATTTAATAAAATAAATATTGGATCAAAATTCAATGAAGAAATTTTAAAAATCTTAAATTACTTTTACTATAAATAGAATATATGAATAATCAATAACTTTTAATATATTATAAATATTTTAGCATAAAATGTTAAATATTAATTTAAAAAAATATTATAGCCAATTTTTAATTATAATATTCTTCTAATTTTTTGTTCCATTGCATCAGTAGATATAAATATATTTTTTACTATGGTGCCTTTCAAAAGGTTTTATTTATTTATTTTTTTATTTTTTATTTTTGAAAAGAAAACAAAAAGATTCCCTCTCGTGCAGGATTTGACAGCCAATATAATTCTGGCCCAACATGGGCCAAACGAATTAAGCATGATTGTCGCTATCATTAATTATCAATGTTTTTTTTATGGAGGCATATAGCGAATTTTCAGCTTTCTCGTATTGATTTTGAAGAGGATGTGAAACGTGACGAACTACCAAATTTTTCACATGTTTTCATGCATTTCACAGCAAATTAACATCCAAATGATCTGATTCTAGAGATGTTGGATTGCCCTATTTTCTTTTTCCGGGAACAAATTAACAATAAAATTGTTGTCTGCTCAGATTCTTTTTTGTTATTTATGTGTGTGTGTATATATATATATATATGTATTCCCTAGCTCCGACGACTCCGCTCATTTGACGACATTCCCTTCCTTTCGTATTGGAAGTTCGGCTCGCTGTGAAGTCGAGAGCTCGATGGCTAGAGTTTTCTCCTTCTTGCCTCCGATTGTTTCTCTTGGGTAAACTCTCTCCTTGCTCCTTAATACCTGGTTTTTCTTGCGATTAACGGTTTGATGGCTGGTAATCATTTAAGTGATCCCTACTTTTTGGCAGGGAAGTTTACATCGCGTTCTTTTAGGGATGCTCTGTCCTGGGATTCTTCCCGGGTCGGAGTTTCCCGATCTTAGAATCACCTCATGCAAGGGTATTCCGTCTTTGGGATTTCGGATGAAGAAATGAAAGCCTTAGCTGCTCTGTTTGAGTTTTCCTCTGGTCGAAAAATTTTGTGTCCGGCTACCACTGAATGATTCAGTATGTAAATTTTTCTTTAATTTTAAGCTTATGGGAGGATTTTTTGTTACAGTGCTTAATGCCAAGAACATTATCATTAAGTTTTTGAATGATTTAGAGTATTGTCATGTGTTCTCGCATCGATCTTACTTTGTTAGCAACTGTTACATGAAGTTATTTAAGTGGACGCCTTATTTTGACATTAACATTGAATATCCTTTTATCTCCATTTAGGTTTTCTTTCCCAATCTTCGTCCCCATCTTTTCTCTCCTCGGATTCTGCATGGGCATGGTTCTTTGTTTGGCCGGCCTTTACGGATGAATAATACAACTTCAAATGGTACAAGGCCCTCTGTTGCTTGCATTCTTGTTGAGCTTGATGTTACCAAGCGATATCCTATTCAAGTTTGGGTTGGTTTAGAATCTATGGGTTATATCCAACCGATGGAATTTGAAGAATTTCCTCACTTGTGTGGTCATTTTAAGGTTTTGGGTCATGCTAGATTTGAATGTAATATTGTGAATCCTCCTTTAGTTAATCATATTAACAATGTGGTTGGGATGGGAGTGGTTTCGAATAATAATTGTGATCTTGAGTGTAATCCCATTAGTAAAGATGATCCTATTATTGTGGAAAATAATATTCGCTTTAAAAACCGGACCGGTTCAACCGTGAACCGGTCTAATGGCCGGTTCGGTTCAACCCTAAAATCGCCTTCACTTCAAACCAGCCGATTTTGGCCAAAACCGCCAGTTCAACCGGCGAACTGGTCAGGGTTTTTAAAACCACCGGTTCAAATTTTTTTAATAATAATTAAATAAATTATTTTATGTTAAATTCTTCTAAATGTTAATATAAAACTTTAAATTTTATACTAAAGACATAATCAAATAATTACTTTAATCATCTCATATGTCTTCTTTCTCCATGTTATAGCTAATGTCATGAGAGAAAGAAAAGAGGTATATAACCAAGACAAAGTACCACCTCCAAGTGATGTGGGACTAAACTATACAAAGCAAAAAGTCACTTTTAAGTTCATATATAGTTATACACTTATACACACTATACAACATAGTTTTTTAACAAATTTTTTTAATTAATTTTTATAATATGAATAATATTTATCTTTTAAGTTAATAATATTTATTTTTTTATTCATTAATATTAATATTTAATTTTTTTTAAATATTTTTTATTATATATATTATGAAGTTTATGTGATTTTTTTTTTGTTCTCTAAGCGGCTCAAGTAAAAATTATAATATAAAAATTAATTTTTATGATTTGAATAATATTTATTTTTTTAATTTTTTTGTAAAATGTTTATTTTATTTTTTTAGTTAATAATTTTTATTTTTTATCAAATGAATTATTCTTATGTTAAAAAATTTGTAAAGTTTCAGTTTTTCTGTTTTTCAACTCTAAAGATTTTTATATTACAAAATAAAATATTTTTGTATTAAAACATTTAATTATATTTATAATTTTATATTGAGA
>NW_021319127.1:4957728-4990852 GCF_001605985.2 Dendrobium catenatum
CACTCATTTTTATATATATATATATATATATATATATATATATATATATATATATTAAAATGATGGTGTTTATATATATATAAATGATGGTGTTTTTCTTCTCTTAAAGCATAATGGATTCAATTGAGTTCCCTCTTTTATCAGAGATGAAGCATAAATAAAAAGAGAAGGAATTTTTACATTGTAAGTAGTGTCTTTCGTTATTTTCCTCACTCATCTTATTGGGTTGGCTGGTGATGTGTTTTTCTTCTCTTAAAGCACTTTTTTCTCTTAAGGGTCTTGTAAAGGAAGAAGGTAAAGTCAAGCAGTAGTAAATATCTTATAAATATACCAATTAATTATGTCTTGAGAAAATGTGGACTGTGATATGCTTAGTGAAACCTAGAAATGACAGATGAGAGAGAAAAAATTTGTCTGTATTAATGGCATTATTTTTCAATAAAAATGAAATCCTTAGACTGCATTTTATTTATGGATTTCATTTTGCCTGAATTAGATCTTAAAATTAATTAATTGAGCTTTATTTTTTTATCCAAGTGCACCCATAACCAAATTAGGTAGATCCAAATTATTATAGGCTAAGTTAGTTTGTTAAGATCATAGGACTTAATGATTTAATCTATTGGATTCAAATTTGTCTGTGGATGAAACCCAGCCTTATTGGCATACTACTTAGGTAAGAAGATGGGTAGGAACCTGGGTGAGAATGGAGAGTAAGGATTGCAATGGGAGAGTATAAATGGATCAAGTATGTGTTTAGAAAATTAGAGCTTTTAAACTTACATGATTGAGGAAGGGAAAAACGTTCTCCCCTCAATGTTCACATGACCTCTTATTTATTGGGTTGTGGGGGCCACATGAATGGCCACATAAAGAAAAAAAAAACATAATACTACATAGTCTACATATATAATGCTACACTACGCTCTAAATACTTGTTAACCATTGAACGAGTAAGGGATAATTAAAGTCAAAGATCTATATCTAGGTGAGTGCAGTGGTGCTGAGTGTACACTAGGTGAATTCAGAATAGGATGAAGCCCATGGCATTTGTTGATCCTACAGGCCAATGCATAATGAGAAGGATCTGAAACGTGACCCTGACTGGGATTCACTAGATGACTCTGATGAATCTTGAGTCTTCATTTATGGAATGGGCGACTAAGTTGAGGTAGTTGAGGGATTGAGTATTGGTAGATGATGGTAGGTTGAGTTGGGAATTCTAGATAGGTATTTTCCCATAGTTGAGCTTTGATGGAGGGCTGGTTGCTTTGAGAGGGAGTGAGTGGTTATTAATGAGATCATGGCATCTAGCGGATTCCAAGTTACTGACTTGATAGGGACCCTTTGAGTCACCATGTGCTGGATGAGTGTCCTAGGAGCTTAGGTGAGTAAGACCTATTGATCTAGATGGATAATTCCTCCTATAGGACCCCATTGAAGGGCGGGTGTCTTTGTCATGACCATTTTGATACCTACTATATATTTGTGAATAATTATATACATAATCATTAACAAATCAAGCTAGATTTGAGCTTGATGAAACTAATTGATAATTTACAAATAATAGTCTCATTATAACAATATATAAAGATGCCCAAATTTAAGTGTTCACAAGAAAAAAAAAAAAAGAGTCCGAACTTTACTAACGGGGGAAAGTAAACCCAAATAAAATATACTTCAAGGTTTGAAAGAGAGGCAATTCTAATGCCTTTGCAAGATTTGATAAAGCATTCAAAGGCTAACTAAGGAAGATCAAAACCAAATAAAAGTGATTTTAATAACGATCACCATATTAATTGATTTTATCTCAAACCTAAACTAATCAGTGAAACACTAATCTATGCAAATATTTAAAGAGATGTATGAAGAGGAAGAGAATGTAAAATAAGAATTGTATCTAACAGAATGAAAAATTTTGTTATGAGATTCCCTTCATTATAATAGCAATCACATATATATAAAAAAAAAAAAACATTTTTAACCCACCTTTAAAATCAAACCTTCTCAATACCTCAATGCCTTCAAACAAAACATTTTCACATTGATTTTAAAAGCGGAGATCCATTCAACATTTCAAAAAGCTTGAGTTTTTTTTTTTTTTTTTCTCTTCACCAAAATCATTGGAAATGATTGGAAGTATTATAAGATGATCAAAAGCTTGTAAGACCATAATTTAGTTCTTGTTTTTAGTATTAATTGTTCTTATATTTTGTGATATTTTTTATAGGATAGGCATTTTCTTTCATTTGCCAAAGTTTTTGGAAAGGCTTAGTGCGCTTATTTAAATTTATAACTCAGATTGGGTTGGGTTTGTCCACTATGAAAAGATTTTGTGTTTATTGCAAGGCAAATTTTTTTACTAGTTGAACCCTAATCTGAGTGTTGGCTCATAATGCTTTGCTTTCATACTACAATCATAATTTCTATTTGGCTACTACTTTCACATTGCATTAAAAAAAAAAAATTATACTAAAAAACTGCTTTTATGTGAACATTCAAAAAAATCACTTTACTACAACTACTTTATAATCGCCTTGACAAAAGTTGTAGTTGCCTCAAACATACCCTAAATCAATTAAAAATTTTATTAATGTTGGCAAATTTAAATAAAAAAATGTTTGCAAATTTACATTATTTGTTTTTCTACATGTGCTCTTTAGACTCTATTTTAGATGACTGCAGTTTTTTTAAAGTTGATTATGAAGTTGCCATAGGGAAAATAACTTTGTTATTATGATTATAAAAAGCATCCTTTTTCTATATTTTTTTTTTTAAAAAGTGAAGAAGCTACCTAAAAATAGCAGCTAAATGGAATTGTGGTTGCTTTCTAAAAAGCAAAGTAACAAAAAAAAAAAATTGTCCCAAATAGATAAATAATCATTACTTGGAATTTTCTATTTTAAATATTTTAATTTATATTATCCTATAATAAATAATTATTCAATATTGATTTAACAATTCATAATAAATATAATCTAAAATTTTAAAAATACCCATTTTACCTTCACTTTAGGATTATTTAGGGGTGTCAATTTCGGGTCACGGGTCGGGTTCGGGTCGAATCCGGAACTGACTCGGGTTCAATCGGGTCGACACTAACCCGATCCGGGTAGGTAAACGGGTCGGAAACTTGGACTCGGACCTATCCCGTCTAGTTGTCGGGTTGACCCGACCCGACATGGGATGCTAGCGCAGGAGGGCGTGCAGACGTGGGCGCGCAGACGCAGGCGGGCAACACGGGCAACCTTGGCCATGGCGTAGACAGCCTTGGCAACCGCGCGGGTAGGCGCGGGCTGCTACGCTGGTAGCCGGGGCAGGTGCGAGTAGCCTTAGGCAGCTCATTCATTCTAAACGGGTTTCTGGGTTAACCCGGCAACTCGTCGGGTCAACCGGAACCCGACCCATTTTTCAAACGGCTCGAATTCAGGATTCCGAACCCGACCTGTTTTTCAAAAGGGGTCGAGTCCAACCTGTAATTTTCGGGTCGGGTTCGGATCAGATTTTTGTATCGTGTCAAATATTGACACTCCTAGGATTATTGTGTCTCTAATATAAGATAGTGTGCGTCTTCGAAAATATTTATTTCACTACATGTTGCAGCATGAACCTCACATTCTTAACTATTTTTATAATTTCCTTCTTGTATTATTATAGCTTATTGTCAAGTACATAAAAAAAACAAGCTACTTCATTGCATAATTAACATTAAAAAATATCAAATTTAGATTTAATTTGGGACAATTTTTTTATTGCTTTCTAAAGCAACTTTTTAATACAAAAATTTATAATTTAAAAATAATTTGTACAATAAAGCTATTTTAACAATCATAAAGCAAAGATAAAATTATTGTAAATGTTGAGGAACATACACTAAAAGCATAACAAGATAAGTCTATATGATTCTAAATAAAATTATATTCGAGTTAATATGTCTTTTCAATCAAAAGCTGATTGGCCAACCTTACATCTAAGATTTCGTTTGGAATAACTTTTTTATTGTTTTTTAAATCTGCTTTCCAGTACAAAAATTTGTAGTTCAAAAAAAAAAAAAAACTATTTTAAAAAACAGTAAGAAAGCCGTCCCAAATGAACCCTAAGAAAGTTAAATCAAAGTTATTTTTCTCTCAAATTGCAAGTATTTGTGACTAATTATCATTATCTTATTATTATTAATAACATGTTAATAACATATGATACATCAGTAAATTAATTTGTCACATCATTTAGTAATGGAAAGTATGAAATGAAAAAAAAAAATGATTTAAATTTATTTAACATTAATTATAAATGAAAGAGCTTAATTTTCATTACCAAAATATGACATATTTTCTAAATAAAAAAGAGAGCCTCAAGAAAATATTACGAGGGAAAAAATATTTCAAAAATTTTGTCCTTATTCTACCAAAAAAAAGATAGAATGTTTATATTTTTAATAAATTAACTTTTAAATAATAATTTGAATTCTGTTCAAATCCATAATAAAAATAAAATATTCAACCCAAAATAAAAAAAATCTATTATAGCATCATTAATTTCTAATGATTAAAATATTTGAATATTAAAAAAATAAATATTAAAAAAACAAAAATAGATATTTTGTGATAATTATCTCTTAGATTAGTCATTTTTTATTGGTTATATATATATATATATATATATATATATAGAGATTCGAAAATAGATTATATGTAGATGTGCTTAAAAATCATAGATTTACTTTAAGATTGGTATTGTTTATGAGAATTTGTATTCCCTTACATAAAATATTAAAAGTTAAGTCAATTTAATTTATTTTTTAACATAATAAAAATAATTTATAATGATTTAACTCTTTCATAATATTTTTTCTTAATTATTGAAAATTTGTATCATTCACTCAACAAATAGTATATATTTAATTCATGGAAGCTCATTTTGTAAGCAACATGTATAAAAAAAATATGTATATTGAGCTTTTTATGCTAACCACTTACTCAATTGAGCACATGTCTTTTAAGGCTAGCCACTTACTCAATTGAGCACGTGTAAAACAAGTAAATAAAAAACACTTGTGATTGGAATATTTAAAAAAAAAAAAATCTATGAATGTCAAGAAGCTTTAATGTGAATTGTCAAATCAAGAATTTATAGACTCTCAAAAGAAGAATAAGTAATAAATAAAGGCTATGGCTAATAATTTTATTTGAAATTTAAGAAATTGATGATTATTCAAATTGTATTTAATAGAGTCAAAATTATCATTATTTTTTAATTTATTGATGACTCATTTAAACTATATATAAATAATTTTGATGTAGATGAAATGTGAATTTAGAATCTAAATAATAATTTTTAAAATTATTTATCAATTAAACTAATCTATAATCACTCTATTTAAAATTTTAGAAAATATTTAAAAAAAACCGACTTAAATAAAAAAATATAATAAAAATTAATTATTATGAAGAAAATAACTTCATTGTTATAGTTACATAAAGAAATATTTCATCACAAAAATTTATGAAAAGTAATAAAAAAAGTAACAAGAAATTATAAAAATGTTTGATATGGTACATAATGAGGAATATAATGTTATCATAAATTTCAAAAGAAAAAAAAAAGCATAAAAATGCATCCGTTGAATTTGATTATAAGCTATCATCATCATATGCAGTAGCTTTCGAATGTAATTTATGTGACCATGATTTCATTGTTCATCTGAACGAAGAAAAATCCGAGTGAGGACAAAGTTTCTTCAGTGTGAAGTTGAATCTTATGGGTTTTGTTCAGTGAATCGGCAATATGTCTATTTTATAAAATCGCTTTATCAAAAAACAAAAGCCTGAAGTTTATGCAAATTAGCAAACTGTTCTAACAAAAAGCTGAAAATTGAGGAACATACAAAAGGCAAAATTAGGGTTAAATGCTACTCAATTTTGCCGATCTAGGCTTCGTTTGGGACGGTTTTGTTACTGCTTCTTAAAGTAGCTTTCTAGTACAAAAATTAAAAAATTTGTACTAGAAAGTTGTTCCAATGAGCAGTAAGAAAGCCGTCCAAAACGAAATTCTTGTTTTGAATAGCTTTTGACAATTATTTTTTCTATTCTTTCAAGAATATTTTGTAAAAAAAAAAAAAACGGTTTCGAAAATAATAGGAAATTAAACTGTCATAACCGAAACCTTAATACTTAATTAGCTCAAATATAGAAGAGTTGGTGGAGTCAATCAAAAGTAGACTCGGTTGCACAATGCATTAGATACACAAATGTCAGAGTTAATATTTGATGCCATCAAGATGATATAATGTAGAGTGTAATAACTATATTAAAGCATTGAGCGATAAAACCAGTCATAGTCATGTTGTATCTCAAACTCACTTGAAACTTCCAAGAAAATCAGATTTTCAACATCACCACCAAAAACAAAAATAGTGTGTTGATATATACTCTTTTTTGTCACTTGCTAGTGCATCAAAATAATGTAAGATGTAGAAGAATTGCTACATTCATCTCCAAAAATAAAATAATCCATTCAGACAGTGTGCAGAGCACCTGGAAAGTTAGTGTGCAGTTCAACCTATTTTGATTCAACCAGATTCAAGATAATATGTTAATTTTTTTTGCATTTGAACATTTTTGTATGTGTCTGAGAATATTTTGTGTACATGTGATGAGAGTTTGTATATGTTATGAAAAGGGTTTTAAGGATCTGTTCGCATATTTAGAAAAGTCTAAAATTTTCCTACAGGAAGCAATAATGTTGGTGTGGCAGCACTTCGACGCTAAGAAGTTTGAAATTTTGGGAAAAAATTTTGAGCACGGTGACGCTGGGGGTGCCACCTTGGCTTTGTGGGCTCCACTAAAGGAAAATCACCCATTACCGGCGAAATTTTCCGGTGGCATTTCGGCGGTTTTCCTACGGAAGATAATGAGACAGCTTTTTCGGTGTATGTTTCCGGCAGTTTATTTCTTGCGTAATTTTTCGGAGGCTTTTCTAGCTTTCCAGTGGCTTTTAAATAATTTAAATAAAATGATAAAAAATTAACTATTTAAATGATTGAATAAAAAAGATTAAAAATTATATTAACTAATTTAAGTTAACTATTTCCTTAAATAAAAATATTTAAATTTTAATTTATTTTAAAATTTTATTTTCATTGATTAGTATATTTAATAGTATTTTAATAAATTACTTTGTTAATAATTTGTTTTAATTAAATTTTGGTGAAGCTGATTGGCTAAATGGAGCAAAACCATCTACATATAAACCTAATTTAACATTTCTTAATTATGAGGAAAATATAGGATGTGTATGATCAAAGTATTGAATGTGTCTGGGCAGGCAGACAGCGCTCCTGAGCAGCTGGGCAGATTGGGCGGGCAGTCAGCGGGCAGTTGGGCAGCTCGGCGAGAAGAGAGAGGCAGCTCTCTTAAATAATTTTAACTTTGAAAAATAATGTTGTAGCACAATTAAAATCTTTAAATAGTATTATGAATAATCTCTGATGATTGGTTACATTTTGAAATAATAAATTTCTACATAGTTGTGTATTCTACTATCTACATTAGGGTATTTTTGTAATTTTTAAAATGAACTTATCTATATTCATGTTACTATAGTACAAGGAACTATATGTTTATCTGATTAAATTGTATACTGTGAGAAGTTTTGATATGGATAGAGAAAGTTCTAGTGTGGATGGCGGAAGTTCTATTTTGTTGTTAAATGCACATTCTAGTGCCTACGGGCATGTTCTGGTGCATACAAACATGCTATGGTGCCTAAGGGCAAATTATGATGCTTACGAGCATATTTTCCTGATATTTGTGCATTCTAATAATTATTGAAGCTTTGTATAGAAAGGGTGTCTTTGTTTGGTAGTGTGAGTTATGGTAGGATCCTATAAAATAATAATAATACAAAAAAAAAAACCTAAAAAAAAAAAAAAAAAAAAAAAAAAAAAAAAAACGTAATATTGTTATTTCTTTTAGTAGTTCTTTTTGAAATATGGCGTGCCAATAGAAATCCCAACCTAGCGTGCATATTTGTTCCCCAACCATCTTTGCGTCTATGCTTTGCAATAGATGTGTATTTGTAGTTATAACTATGGAGAAATTATTACATTCGGTCAAAAATCGAATGGTCCGAATGTATACCGAGCAATATCGAGTCCAAAATACTGAGTTTCAGGTGATGTGGCGCGTGGTTATTGGTCTCTAAACGCATTCGGACACCTAATGTAATAATTGCTCTATAACTATGCGTAGGATATGAAATGATTTTATCAAGTATGATTTATATTCTTCTTGTATTGAAGTCAGGAGAACATTTAACTTTTCATTCTAAATATATTTTTTTAATTGTTACTAAATTAGAATATTTTCTATCAGCTTTATCTCATTAGCTTTTCTATTTTTAGGCTAACTATAACTATAGAAAATGGATTGTAATAAATAGTTGGTTGGATCTAGATAGAAGGCTGGGTTAGCCAATTGGAGAATTTGAGCATGTCCTTATAACTAGATCTACAAGGGAAATTTTGTATCATATATTAATGTGGCTTTTAGGATACACTACAGAAAAAATTTGTATTTCCGACAGACAAAATCAGCAAGAAATGAGCATTATCTGCCTGAAATATTGACTTTTTGACAGATTTCCGAAGGAAAAAAGGTCAACGATAATATGTGCATCGGAAACATGTTTCCGACGGAAATAAGATCGCCAAAAATATTTCTAATACATTCATTGGCAGTTTTTCAGCGGAAATGTTGTCTAAAAAACAACAGTTCCACATCCTTATTTTTGCCGAGTATTTTCCTGGTATTTTTGGCAGAATTTACCCACCGAAAATACCGACGATCAGCCTACCAATTATTTCCACCAAGATAATCGGGGGGTATCACCGCCGGAAATGTTACAACAATTCGTCGTATCATAGATACCGGTGGATAATCAGCCGAAAATTTTCCAGAAACATGTTCCAAAAATAAATAAAATAGCCATCCCTCTTAAATATTTAACAACACAACAATCCTGTAAAAAGTATGTACATAACATATGCAAATTTCAACTTCGAACAGAAATAATAGTGTTATATGTAATAATACATTTGACTACAAAAACATATACTACAATTACCAAATAGTTCTAAAATAATCATCAAATTCATCACACAATAAAACTGGACTATAAATTGTACAAACCTATAATAATAAAATGACCAATAATAACAAAAAATTCCAATCAGAATCAATTTCGTCATTCATCCTCAGTTGATGCTGGCTGCTTTCCCCTAAATTGCTCCATCATCCTCTATAACTCATCCAATATCTGACTTTGTAGTATCTGCATTTGCATGTGAGCTTCTGATTTTCTGACTTGTTCAAATTATCCTGGCTGTTTGCTGAAAAATTGGATCCACCAAAGGTCTAACCTCCGTATGCATAGGCTTACAAGCCTAATTTATATACTCATCATTTCTGCATTTCACCTACCACTTATCACCAAGTGCGATAGTCATAATAATTTGTGAATCATCCAGAGGAACCCTCACCAACACCAGCGTGGCTCTCTTGAAGTTTTCTATACTCTTCCTATAAAAGTTAATCCAAAATTAATGAATTTACACATGAAACCTAAAATATTAAACTTATATACTAACGTAGGCTCTCGTTGCTCACTCATCAACCCATTGTTAATTCTCTTACTTCTTGTGGGTATAATTATGGAACTCAACAACGAACGATTCTCTACTAAGCAACTCTTTCTATAATATACTTACATTAGCATTCATAACTAAATAAATTATAAAAAAAATGTTAAAATTCATATCAAATGTCTCTTGTGCTTAGTGTGTGGAACTTAGCCCCTAATATGGACTGAACTACCCATTCCCCTAACAACATAAGCTCAATTTTGTCTATCCTACTCCCTCCCCCTAGTATAATCTAGGCTACCCCAAGCACTGGTCAACTCGGCCCATACACCCTCACCAATCCAGAGGGGATGCTCTCCAAAATTCTTAATATCCGTAAATATGTCTTGCAGGCTAGTTGACCCGCGCTTCTCAAAATTTTTTCTAATCTTATCATTTCATTTAGGCAACCAGTAAAAATCTTTCTACATATAAAAATATATAATATATAATATATATATTTTTATTAATAACTAACCTCAAACTCCCTGAACCATAAACTGTGCACTTCATTTAGTTTTTTTCTTAATATAAGGAGCATCAAACAGTGGGGGGGGGGGGGGGATTAGGGGTCTTATCACTAGATGTTAGAAGCCATCTATAAATAATATTTAAAAATAATATTAATATGTATTTCATAAAAATTACAAGTACTACTAAGTTATGATAAAAAGGTAGAGCAATGACAAAGTAGAGCAATAAAAAATAAAGTGAAGTAACAACTGTTATATATATTGTTAAAAAAAATCATGCACTTCATATAAATTATAACTACTACTATACCATTAAAAACTAAATTAACTTGTACATACATTCAATATATTTACTTTATGTTTACTAATCATTTATTGATTCACTTCCATGCGATGATTGTTCTTCTTCACCACTAATAGATTCCTCATAATTTTTCTTAATATTTAAATCTACTTCCTCTAACTATAACTCACTCTTATTAGTTATAATTTGGTCATAGACATCATTAGCAAGATCTTTTAAGTTTGACATAAGCTCTTCTTGATGTACATGTGATATTGATGTGGTTTTCTCAATTACTCTTCTATTTTTGGTCTTGATCACTATGGGACAATATTGTTTGTCTCAAAATTTATCGAATAGCTAGCAAATTAGATTTGGCTAGCCTAGCTATCAATAATAAATTGGTCAAATTTTGCATATCTCTTACCCCGCTTTACTTCTATTATAATGTATAGTAGATGCACTCTTATACCTTTATTTTATACTAGATCAAACCAATCACAATAAAAAAGATACATAGAGTTCTTATCACTTAGATATTCCAATTGTAATACTTCAAAATCATCACCTATATCGGTGTTTCCTCTTATACAAACTCCAAAATTTTTTATATTTCTAACTTAACAACAAGGTTTGGTTTGGAATATGTAGTCATCATTAAGCAAAAGTTTTGGCTAACATTTTACTAATTTATTCGATCCACAAGCTAGATCCCATAGTCCTTTATACTATTAATCATTGTCTTGAGGACCTGATTGATTGATTAAATGTAGGTATATTATTAGCATGTTTATTATGTTAACTCATTAAGAGAAGTGAGAAAGAGTAGTCGGAGTACATACCATATTTTTTAACCAATTAGGAAATTCTATTTCTACTATCTTTTAAACTTCTTCTGATATTAATGTACTCAAACCATTAATGAAAGCCCTATAATTTTATGTAGTTTTGATTTATGAGTTAGAAATGTAAGAAAATATAACTCGTGCATACTCAAGATATGGCTCAACTTCATCACATTTAAGCAAGAAATACAATGTAGTAGCTCTAATCTCTTTATCAATCAAATAGCGCATGATGCTAGAGCCTGCGGGCTGACCACATCCATTAAATAGAGATATAGTTGAATATTTATATAAATCTAGATGACTTAGATTTTGAGGAATAATATTTCTTGTTGATTGTGACACTAGGTAAAAGTAATACGAGCAAAATTGGTTTATTTTGGACATGAAATATGCTTCACAAATTGATCATTCAGGATGTACTTTATTCTTAATAGTCTTGTTAAGTTTATTTAAATACAACCAAATATGATAATTTCATCGATACTGAATATGTCCACCAACTATAGTCTCATATGGTAAATCACGGATACGTGCTCCATAGAGACAAAAAATATTGTAGATAATACTTCTCAAGTTTACACTAAATAATAAAAATATTATGCTCCATATGAATCAACTGCTTTACATTCAGTTTTGAGGAGCATAAATACTTAAAGAAAACATTTAGCTCAATCAAGGATTTTAAAATTTGATATAGCAAAAAATTGAAGGCAATTGGTAGACATTGCATGAAGTATGATAGTCATTACTTTTCAATCCAAATAATCTCCTCAATCTCATATCAACACATCTACTAAGATTGGAATAATATCCATTAGATACCTTTAGAGTCTTCACCTATTCAAAAACAACTCATATCTTCTCTAAAGTCATGGTGAATGGCGGTTTTGGTTTTAGAAGTTTTCCATTTTCATCATCCTTTTACTCTAAAAATTTTCTTCTACAAATCTTTTTTAATTCCATTCTTATTTTTATATTTATCCTTGATGTCCATTACCGTGTTGAATACATTGTCAAAAATATTTTTCTCTATATGTATGACATATAAGTTATGTCTGATCAAATTTATTCTCCAATATGGTAATGACCAAAAAATACTTTTTTTGGTCCAATTATGATTGACTATATATATAATCAACTAGTGTTGGAGAATCAACTATCATGGGCATGTACCTTACTCTTTTGAATATTTTCTTAGTACTTAATCTCAGAGGAGGCTGTAATATCATCATCATTTTACTTTTAATAAAGACATTTATATTTTGCTTGAAAGGATGACTTGTTGGTAAGAACATACGGTAATAGTTGAACTAAGTGTTCTTACCTTCAAGCTTCAAAGTGAAAGCTTAGTAAATTACATGCAATATGGACAGGCTAACTTCCTATAAGTATTGCAACCTGAAAGCATATCACATGTAGGAAAGTCACCGATTATCTAAAATAATGTTTCCCTCATTATGAAGTTTTATTTGGCTGAGATATCATATGTACTTACTAATTCTTCTCATAATAAATTCAAGTCATTTATTAAATGCTATAAGAATACATCGATCTTTGCTTTTGACTAACATAACTCTGGAATGATCAGTGTTAAAAATATGTATGGTGTAGTCATACGCAACTCTGGAGGAAGATTATAAAGGGTGAGTACCATGGGTTAGCATGAGTAAGGTGAAGCTGATTGGCTAAATGGAGCAAAACCATCTACATATAAACCTAATTTAACATTTCTTAATTATGAGGAAAATATAGGATGTGTATGATCAAAGTATTGAATGTGTCCGGGCAGGCAGACAGCGCTCCTGAGCAGCTGGGCAGATTGGGCAGGCAGTCGGGCAGCTCGGCGAGAAGAGAGCGGCAGCTCTCTTAAATAATTTTAACTTTGAAAAATAATGTTGTAGCACAATTAAAATCTTTAAATAGTATTATGAATAATCTCTGATGATTGGTTACATTTTGAAATAATAAATTTCCACATAGTTGTGTATTCTACTATCTACATTAGGGTATTTTTGTAATTTTTAAAATGAACTTATCTATATTCATGTTACTATAGTGCAAGGAACTATATGTTTACCTGATTGAATTGTAGACAATGAGAAGTTTTGATATGGATAGAGAAAGTTCTGTCGATAGAGGAAGTTCTATTTTGATGTTAAATGCACATTCTAGTGCCTACGGGCAAGTTCTGGTGCATACAGACATGTTATGGTGCCTAAGGGCATATTATGATGCTTACGAGCATATTTTTCTGATATTTGTACATTCTAATAATTATTGAAGCTTTGTATAGAAAGGGTATCTTTGTTTGGTAGTGTGAGTTATGGTAGGATCCTAAAAATAATAATAATACAAAAAAAAAAAACATAATATTGTTATTTCTTTTAGTAGTTCTTTTTGAGATATGGCGTGCCAATAGAAATCCCAACCTAACGTGCATATTTGTTCCCCAACCATCTATGTGGCTATGCTTTGCAATAGATGTGTATTTGTAGTTATAACTATGCGTAGGATATGAAATGATTTTATCAAGTATGATTTATATTCTTCTTGTATTGAAGTCAGGAGAACCTTTAATTTTTATTCTAAATATATATATTTTTAATTGTTACCAAATTAGAATATTTTCTATCAGCTTTATCTCATTAGATTTTCTATTTTTAGGCGAACTATAACTATAGAAAATGGATTGTAATAAATAGTTGGTTGGATCTAGATAGAAGGTTGGGTTAGCATATTGGAGAATTTGAGCATGTCCTTATAACTAGATGTACAAGGAAAATTGTGTATCATATATTAATGTAGCTTTTAGGATACACTACAAAAAAAATTTGTATTTCCGACAGACAAAATCAGCAAGAAATGAGCATTATTCGCTAGAAATATTGTCTTTCAGGTAGATTTCCGAAGAAAAAAAGGTTAACGATAATATGTGCATCGGAAACATGTTTCCGATAGAAATAAGACCGCCAAAAATATTTATGGTAGATTCATCGGCAGTTTTTCAGCGGAAATGTTGCCTCAAAAACAACAGTTCCACATCCTTATTTTTGGCGAGTATTTTCTTTGTATTTTTGCGGAATTTACCCGCCGAAAATACCGACGACCAGTCTACCAGTTATTTCCACCAAGATAATTGGCGGGAATCACCACAAAAAATGTTACAACAATTCGTTGTATCATAGTTACCAGTGGATAATCCGACAAAAATTTTCCAAATATATGCTCCAAAAATAAATAAAAAATAGACATTCCTCTTAAATATTTAACAACACAACAATCTTGTAAAAAGTATATACGTAACATATTCAAAATTCAACTTCGAACACAAATAATAGTGTTATATGTAATAATACATTTGACTACAAAAACATATATTGCAATTACCAAATAGTTCTAAAATAAGCATCAAATTCATCACACAATAAAATTGGACCATAAATTATTCAAACCTATAATAATAAAATGTCCAATAATAACAAAAAAGTCCAATCATAATCAGATTCGTCATTCATCCTCAGTTGATGCTGGCTGCTTTCCCCTGAATTGCTCCATCATCCTCTATAACTCATCAAATATCTGACTTTATAGTATATGCATTTGCATGCCA
The DNA here is from genome assembly GCF_001605985.2 of Dendrobium catenatum. Lineage (NCBI taxonomy): Eukaryota > Viridiplantae > Streptophyta > Magnoliopsida > Asparagales > Orchidaceae > Dendrobium > Dendrobium catenatum. The sequence continues at coordinate 4,972,622 of NW_021319127.1, forward strand.
GCTTCTGATTTGCAGACTTGATCCAGCTCTTTGTAAGGGAAACCACCTGTTGGCTGTACAAATTATCCTGGATGCTTGCTGAAAAATTGGAGCCACCAGAGGTCTAACCTCCGTATGCATAGGCTTGCAAGTCTAATCTATATACTCATCATTTATGCATTCCACCTACCACTTACGACCAAGTGCAATAGTCAGGAAAATTTGCAAATCTCCCAGTGGAACCCTCACTTGCACTAGTGTGGCTCTCTTGAAGCCGTATATACTCTTCCTATAAAAGTTAATTCAAAATTAATTAATTTACACATGAAACCTAAAATATTAAACTTATATACTCACGTAGGCTCTCCTTTCTCGCTCATCAACCCATTGCTAATTCTCCTTCTCCTTGTGAGTATAACTATGGAACTCAACAATGAACGATTCTCTACACAGCAACTCTTTCTATAATATACTTACATTAGCATTCATAAATAAATAAATTATAAAAATATGTTAAAATTCATATCAAATGTCTCTTGTCCTTAGTGTGTGGAACATAGCCCCTAATATGGACTAAACTACCCATTCTCATAACCTCATAAGCTCATTTTTTTCTATTATGCTCCCACCCCCTAGTATAATCTAGGCTACCCCAAGCACTGGTCAGCTCGGCCCATACATTCTCACCAATCCATAGGGGATGCTCTCCTAACTTCCTAATATCCATAAATATGTCTCGCAGGTGAGTCGACTCTCGCTTCTAAATTTTTTTTCTAATATTATCATTATATTTAGGCAACCAGTAAAAATATTTCTACATATAAAAATATATAATATATAATATATATTTTTGTTAATAACTAACCTCAAATTCCCTGAACCACAAACTGTGCACTTCCTTTAAATTTTTCTTCCAAGAAATATGAGGAGCATCAAACATCTATGTATGATATCTCGTATCTTATATATGGGCTGCTTCAATGGATAAAACTTGCACAAAATGTGTTTAGTAAAAAATTATTTCTCAAATTATCTTAGTAGTGTTGAGAATATCTACAGTACATACGTATCACCCTTAATTGCAACTGGGTAGAAAGGAATACTGTGCATGAGGTCTTGAGAAGAAAAGAGGGGTCTGGAGAGTAAAATAGAGGACTACTAGCTGGAGGAGTAGGTAAAGACTGGGTTGGTTGTCTTTGGGTGCAGCCTAAAAAGAAGAGATCCCCTCAGTATGTATAGGCCTACATACTGGATGAGCCACTAGTCACCTTCTTTTACCTACCAAAGATGTTCTTGGTCAATATTGCTTTTTGGGGGGTCTCATCACTAGATGTTAGAAGCCATCTATAAATAATATTTAAAAATATTAGTAATATGTATTTCATAAAAATTATAAGTACTACTAAGCTATGAAAATAAGGTAGAGCAACGCCAAAGTATAGCAATAAAAAATAAAGTAAAGTAACAACTCTTATATATGTTGTTAAAAAAATTATCCACTTCATATAAATTATAACTACTACTATACTATTAAAAATTAAATTAACCAGTACATACATTAAATATATTTACCTTATATTTACTAATCATTTGTTAATTCACTTCCATGCGATGACTGTTCGTCTTCACGACTAATAGATTCCTCATAAATTTTCTCAATGTTTAAATCTGCTTCCTCTAACTATAACTCACTCTTATTAGTTATAATTTGGTCATCGACATCATTAGCAAGATCTTTTAACTTTGACATAAGCTCTTCTTGATGTATAGGTGGTATTAATGTGGTTTTCTCAATGACTCTCCTATGTATGGTCTTGATCACTACGAGACAATCTTATTTGTCTCAAAATTTATCTGAATAGCTAGAAAATTAGATTGGGTTAGCATGACTAGAAATGATAAATGGGTCAAATTTTGCATATCTCTTACCCTGCTTTACTTCTATTATATCATATAGTAGATGCACTCTTATACCTTTATTTTATACTAGATCAAATCAATCACAATAAAAAAGATACATAGAGTTCCTATCACTTAGATATTCCAATTGTAATCCTTCCTTTATTAGTCATAATCATCACATGTATGGGTGTTCTATCTTACACAAACTCCAAAAATTTTTATATTCCTAACTTCACAACAAGGTTTGGTTTGGAATTTGTAGCCATTAAGCAAAAAATTTGGCCAACATTTTACTAATATATTCAATCTACAAGTTAGATCCCATAGTCCTTTATATTATTAATCATTATCTTGAGTGAGGACCTGATTGATTGATTAAAAGTAGGTATATTACTAGCATGTTTACTATGTTAACTCATTAAGATAAGTGAGAAAGAGTAGTCAGAGTACATACCATATTTTTGAGCCAGTTAGAAAATTCTATTTCTACTATCTTTTAAACTTCTTTTGATATTAATGTACTCAAACCATTAATGAAATTCCTATAATTTTATGTAGTTTTGATTTATGAGTTAGAGATGTATGAAAATATAACTCGTACATACTCGAGATATAGCTCAGCTTCATCACATTTAAGCAAGACATATAATGTAGCAGCTCTAATCTCCTTATCAGTCAAATAGCACATGATGCTAGAGCTTGCGAGCTCACCACATCCATTGAATAGAGACATAGTTGAATATTTATATAAATCTAGATGACTTAGATTTTGAGGAATAATATTCCTTATTGATTGTGTCACTAGGTCAAAGTAATACGATCAAAATTGGTTTATTTTGTACATGAAATAGGCTTCACAAATTGATCCTTCGGGATGTACTTTATTCATAATTTTCTTATTAAGTTTATTTAAATACAACTAAATATGATACTTTCATCGATACTGAATATGTCCACCAACTATAGTCTCATATGGTAAATTACGGGTAGGTGCTCCATAGAGACAAAAAATATTGGAGATAATACTTCTCAAGTTTACACTAAATAATAAGAATATTATGCTCCATATGAATCAACTGCTATACATTCAATTTTGAGGAGCATAAATACTTAAATAAAACACTTAGCTCAATCAAAGGTTTTAAAATTTGATATAGCAAAAAATTTAAGGCAATTAGTAGACATTGTATGAAGTATGATAGTTATTACTTTTCAATACAAATAATCTCCTCAATGTCATATCAACACATCTACTAAGATTGGAAGAATATCCATTAGATACCTTTAGAGTCTCCACCTATTAAAAAATAACTCAAATCTTCTCTAAAGTCATGGTGAATGGAGGTTTTGGTTTTAGAAGTTTTTCATTTTCATCATCCTTTAACTCTAAAATTTTTCTTCTACAAATCTTTTTTAAGTCCATTCTTATTTTTATATTATCTTTATATTTATCATTGATGTCCATTACCGTGTTGAATACATTGTCAAAAATATTTTTCTCTATATGTATGACATATAAGTTATGTCTGATCAAATTTATTCTCCAATATGGTAAAGACAAAAAAATACTTTTTTTGGTCAAATTATGATTGACTCTATATATAATCAACTAGTGTTTGAGAATCAACTATCATGGGCATGTACCTTAATCTTTTGAATATTTTCTCATTACTTAATCTCATAGGAGGCTGTAATATCATCATTTTACTTTTAATAAAGACATCATTATTTTGCCTGAAAGGATGACTTGTTGGTAAGAACATACGATAATAATTGAAACTAAGTGTTCTTACCTTCAAGCCTCAAAGTGAATGGCTTAGTAAATTACATGCAATATGGACAAGCTAACTTCCTAGAAGTATTCCAACCTGAAAGTATTCCGCATTTAGGAAAGTCACCAATAAGTCACCAATTGTCGAAAATTTATTTGGCGAAAATATCATATGTAGTTACTCATTCTTCCCATAATAAATTCAAGTCATTTATTAAATTCTATAAGAATACATTGATCTTTGTTTTTGGCTTATGTAGCTCTGGAATGATCAGTGTCAAAAATATGTATGGTGTAGTCATACACAACTCTGGAGGAAGATTATAAAGGGTGAGTACCACGGGTTAGCATGAGTAAGGTGAAGCTGATTAGCTAAATGGAGTAAAACCATCTACATATAAACCTAATTTAACATTTCTTAATTTTGAGAAAAATATAGGATGTGTATAATCAAAGTATTTCCATACCTCTACTTCTGACGGATCTGTCATGATATCAACTTGTGAGATGTGTTTGTTATGTCATCTTATATGTGCAGCAGAGTTCATAGATGAATATAAATGGTGTAGTCAAGAAATTATGGATAAGTAAAATATTTGACTAATGGGTACATCCTTCTACTTTCTTTTCATCCTAGACTTTGATTTAAATCTTTGTGCATTAAAATAAATATATGCAATCTTTTATATATAATCTTTATAGTATATCATACAACTGTTAACACAACAATCTATTTTTGTATGTGTCAAATCAAGTTTGAAAATCAACTTCTTAGTCTGATATAAATCTATAAGAATTATGTTATCTACCATATTGGATTCTTTAAGCAGCCCAATGAAGTGATTAATCCATTCACGAGAGTCATTGAATTCTTTCTTGATGTTTAATATTTGCATAACAATAGATAACTTTGAGTCAGTAGTGCACCCCTTTCAAATTGGTTGTTGAGTAGCATACAATAAATCATAGAAGTTCAAAGCTTCCTTATTTTATGACTCTTCTGCATATTGTTCAAATTATTTCATAAACTAAGTCCTCTAGTATTCAAATATTTTCTTCCTCAACAATAAAAAAACTTAGATGGGCTGCATCAAAATCAAATTGTGGCTCGTACCCACAATGAGAAGTTCAATTTTAATATTCTGACATGAATCCTCTGTAATATAGATCAACAATCACCTCAGCTTGTGTGAGGTGAACTTAATTTTTATGTTTAGAATATGGACAACAAAACCTTCCATCCGAGAGAAAGCTAGGCAATTGACAGACTATGTTAATGAAAAATTTACCCCATATGTTAATGTCTTTCGTCCTTGCGTCAAGCAGTTATACATCTAACTTCTTTGATTCTTAATATCCATAATATGATGAATTTATCCTAAACATGCACGATACAAAGTTAATAAAGGGGTATATTTTTTCATATAAATGCATAGAATTCATAATGATTTACAAATCGACCTAGAGACGCGTGGATAAAATTCAAAATGATTTGCAAATTGACCAAGAGTATTCATTTTTCCTTGACATTAATGTCATTTACATGGAGCTTTTATATACTAATCTATCATAATAATAATAATAACATCAAGCCTTTATCCATATGTGCGGTCGGCAACATGAATCATTTTTCTCCATTGTGTACTGTTAAGAGTCAAACTCTCATAATTAGGTCATCAGAAGGCCAATTTTTTATGTGACCAAACCATCTAAGGTGACTCTTTCTAATCCTAGCTATATTAGAGCTAGTCTGAACTTTTCATGTAAATGCATTGTTATCATTTTATCCCTAAAAGTAAAGCCACTAATCCACCTAATCATCTTCATCTCTACAACACTTAAATTAATTAATTGTATACTTCTATTTTAATGGCCAACATTTTGTACCATAAAGTATTGCAAGTCTTACAATCATCTCATCCCTTAAGTTTGAGGGATATATTTGTATCACAAAATAAACGATGAAAAACTTACCTAGATACCACGGAATCGTAGATGAGAGGGCTGGGCGAATGCACCAGTGGTTGATAACTATATATAGCACGATGAGGTGGCAAATGAAGCGAACGGCGGAGGCAAACCACGGGCAACAACTGACAGGAACGGGAGAGATGAACAGGAGAAAGGGAGAAAATACTAGCAAATGATCATGAATGGTTGGAAATAGGGCTTCCTCCGGTGGCATTTCCACAAGAAACAAGTCATCGAGTTTAAATAACCCGACAAATATTCCACTGTCAATTCCGCCTGAAAATATCTAATATAATTTTCATCGGTAATTTTGTTGGATAAAAATCATCAGTAGCCTACATGAAGTATAACCCTTGGGAAAACCCCCAAAATATTTCTAATGAAAATACCACTGATTTATCAATTGATATTTCTGGCTGACATATACCAGTCGAAAATGCCGCCAGAAATTACGATTCTTCCTGTAGTGATTTAGGTTAGCCAACTAGAACATTTAACTATAAAAGATGGATGTGCTTCTTAAAAATGTTTTCAACTAAACCTTATCTGAAGCTAAAATCATGAATTTCATCATCTAACAAAGTCTCATAGATTTTGAACGTTGGAAGGTACACAAAATTCCTAGACATTGCAATGTTGAAACATGGCTTAATTTTCTCACAATGTTAGGAGATGAATTTGGTGAGAGTGCATAGAAAATTTAATAGATAAAATAGATAAATTTGCTTAAATCTTTTATTAACTTTATTGAAAAGCAAATTATGGCCTATTGATGTCAATATTTTTAAATGAGTAATAATTAATTGTATAAAATTTTTAGATAAATGATGTGCGGCAATAACTTATAAGAGAATGTCCAAATGCGCCTCTAAAATCAATTTTTTTTAATAGGCTTCTCAAAATATTTATTATATATTTTCATCTATACATAAAGAGAGTTTTTCTAATTTAATTTAAAAAAAGTTTCCTTTATATATCGTGCATAATTTTGGTTTCTTTTGAGACCATTTTCATACTGCTTTCTAAAATAGCTTTTTAGAAAACAATAAGAAAGTTATCTCAAACAAAACTCTAACTAATTTGGTAAATGTATTTTTCCTGAGAGTGATTTTAGAATTACTTAGGCTTCGTTTGAGATTGTTTTCTTACTGCTTCTTAAAGCAGCTTTCTAGTACAAAAAATAAAATTTTTCACAAAAAAGTTGCTTTTAGAAGCAGTAAGAAAGTTGTCGCAACTATCTCTACTGAAAAGACCCACCATTGTTTATCTTGGTGGTGAAGAGCCGACTGGGCAAAGCCCAGGTCCCTGGTTCGATTCCCTTGGCAAGCAGTGAAAGCCTTAAGTGTTGGCCCGTGTAAATTGGTGTGGGTTATAAATAATGATCATCATTTATAGTTAATAAATACTTTTAAGAAGAAAAAAATCACAACTATATAAGCTAATATATAGTATGTACAAGCGCAAAAAAAAAAAAAAAAAAAAAAAATCTCTATTGAAAAGCAAATTTTCTTAAAACCTATCCATGTCAGTGTCAACCAACCGATTTTAGTGTTTCTTAGTCAAGTAATACGTCATTTGCTAACAGATATTTAGATAAATAATACACAAGTTATAAGAAAATGTCCAGATGCAACTGGATAAAAAGAGGAAAAGTTAAACGGTTGGGCTCTATAGAAATAGTACGATCAATTATAAAATATCTTAACTCTATACTTAAATTAATTCATAAGTTATGTGTGTAGAGTGTAAATAAGTTGAGCAGAGCTCGATTCATCATTGACTTGAGGATGAGTTTGATTAATTAATCGAGTGTGAGCTCAACCTCGAACTTTATTATGTGAGTTCGAGCTGGCTATTGGGCTGGCTCGTTTATCATGAAAAAAATAAAATGATTATGACTCAAATAATTGTTAAAACCGCCACGAAAGCCACAACTAAATGCTGTTGATTCCCCTTCTTCCTATAATGATTAGTAAAAAAACTAAAAAATAGAAGAAAAATAATAAAAAAGTACTTAATATAAGAAATAAAATATTATTTTTAAATATTTTTAATAACTTTGTACTTAAATCTTGAATGCTAGTATATTTTTAATGTGTTTTACATCAATATTTTTTTTAAACAAGCCGGTACGCGAGCTAACGAATTGAGTTAGGGCTTGCTCAATCTTAGCTTATTAGCTCATAGAACAAGCTCACGAGTCATTTATCGAGTTGAGCTCGAGTCAGCTCATGAGTCAGCTTAACCCATTACCCCCATATGTACGTGCAAGTAATTCTAATCATCATTAACACTTTTCAATATAATAATTCATTACTTAGAAAACAAAATAAATTATTTTTTTGAAGCATTATTTTAGAATAGAAAAATTGATACACTCTAGCTTATTAATTGCCATTTTCTTTACTTGGATCATAAGAAAATTTAGAATGCTAGTTACACATATTATAATTAAGCACTTATTAACTTGCCTTAGCCTGCACCTATACTAATCTTAAGTATAATTTTTAGCTTTGACCAAATTATGTCTATGATTGTAAAGATTATGATTGATACATAAGTTTATGAGTAAAATAATCTCCTCATTTTTTATAATGACAACAAATGTAATTTTGTTCTATGTAAACATTAGGAAAAATATTAATATTCTCCCTTTATATATATATATAATACTCACATATAAGAATACTTTTAAAGAAGGAAATTTTGAGAGTACAAAATGAGTATGAGAGTTCTAAGAGTTAAATCATAGTTGATTCTATGTGTATAGGTCAAAGGAAGTTAGTTGAATTTACACTTATTATGATCCAAATGGCTATATTGTGATCATTAAAAATGAAAGATAGACCTTACTATATGATCCAATATCATTTTATATGATCGTCTAGTTACATAATTTAAGAATTTGCTTTCGATTTTTTTTTTATTCTTGAAGTTTTAAAATACTAATATAAAGATGTCATAGATTTTTTTTTTCAAAAATTAAAATTTAAATGAATAATAAAATAATCAAATTTTTATTTGAATAAAGTCTCACTCCTAATTAAATTTCTAATGAATAATATGTTTCATATATAAGTGTCTTAGTGATTATATTCATCACCAATTAACTTTTTGTGCTAACTTGATAGATGAATCACCTTTTGACACATAATCACGAGTGCATCAGATACGTAAAATTCGAACCTAAAATTTTTTGGTTGGCAATCAAAGCTCTCAACCAACATACTAAGATGAGCTGCATTATCTTAGTGATCTTACCAAACTTTTCAAATTTGTGATAAAACTTAACAACTCGTTTCCTAATTACAACACATTCTACTTCACTAGTAGATAATGCAATTGAGTTTTATTTTTTTACAAGGCCAGAATGAGTAAATGATAAGAAAATTGACAAATTCTTGCTAAACTTTTTCAATCTTATTGCTACACCAAAGCCATACCAACTTATAATATCAAAATATGTGTTATGTCTAAGATATTAAATATTCGGACTTGGTGTACTGACAAGATATTTGAATGTCATTGTGAGATATTGATCCTAAATTTATGATTATATTTTTGTTTAGGTTTCTTGTATGACTTGTATGGCCAATAGTGTAGCTTTTAGTACTTTTGCTTTTGTGTCTATATATTGAGGCCTTATAGGTTGTAATAAGCATGGTTAAGAAAAAGTTTTGAATTCAGCTCTCCCCCTCTCCCCTTCCCTCTCTCCATCCTCCTCTCTCAAGATCAAGAAGAGGAAGTTCTTCTTCCTCTCTCAAGCAAGATGTTAATAGTCCACTTAGCTAGCTAAATTTAAATATGTTTGCATATGATTAGCTTGAAAATGAACACGCGAATAAGAATTAAAATATGTGTTGGAATTGTATAAAGGTATACTAAAGAATCATTTATTCTTCTATACAATTTAATGCCTAGAGATTTATCATTTGATCAGTCTATGTTAAGTTTGCTAGTTTGGCTCATGGGGATCCTACACTTTCGAATCATTCCATATCGGATTTCTTAATCAATTTGCGAGTTAATTTTGTTCGGTATAGAAAGATACAATCAATAACATAAAGTATACATGAAAATTTTAGGGCACAATAGTGGATACTAAGATTGTCATTGCCCCTCATATAAGTTGTTAGTCCAATCTGATTCCATACAAGCTATGATTTGAACCATTTAAGTGGCCAATGACTTCATACTACATTTGTAAGCTTTTAATGAGATTGGTTGAGGAAATATGCAATTTTTTTTCCATCAACCCCAACAAAATAAAGAAACATTGGTTCATTATTTTGAAAATGCTCCAAGATTCTTGCTAGCTTCAACCAATGTGGTTGACCAAATAATAGTGCTTTTAACAAAGCCAATAAGCTTAAATTTATAATATTATGCAATCATTTTCTTCATTCTAGAAATTATGAAGCAATTTAAATATCATAAACAAGCTAGCCATTCTCTACTCCACACCATGAAGTTTTAGAAGAACGAAAGGGGGCTTTATATACATATCACATAATTTATTTATTTTTATATATCTCATATCTAAACTTTGATATTTATTTATATAACACTTTAGTGTCTCAATGACATCAAAAAATATACATAAAAAGTTATATTCAGTCTAGAAAAGTAGATTTTGTGGTTTTTATTATGTGATTTAAAGATATTAATGCTATATAATAAACTAAAGTTTATGTATTAGTTGTGTAAATACATGAAAATTATATAATATGTATTTAAACTTTTCATAAAAAATTATACTAAGGTAGTATAAAATAGACAACGGTAAATATTCTATATTACAAATCAGAATAGAAATCCCCTAAAATTTTAAATCATAGATCCTTTTCTTTCCTTCCCCTATTTTTAAACAATATAAACTAACAAATCCATGACTCTGGCTAAGCACTGCGCAAGAGCTTTGTTTCTTTCTAGAAAGAAGAAATAAACCCTAAATACAATAAACAAAAAGAAAAAAAAAATTCAAATATTGAATCCATCATATTATGCCTTTTGAATGGTAGCGAATAGCAGCAAGACAAGCCGGACAAAGCTTTCAGAAGCCAAGTGCTGAGATACAATGCAAAGTGAAATCTCTGAAGAATTCTTCTTCAATATGTTCATATAAAACGACAAAGAACAAGCAAGATTGCTTAGGTAAATGAACTTCTTTATTAAAAAGTGCTGCATAGATTGTCATCAACCAAGTCCAGCATGTGTATTTCAAAGAATTTGTATTCAGCAAAAAAAAAAAAAAAACAAAAGTAAAGGAGTGGGTGATAAGTATGCGCTCCAACTTTGCATTCCTTCTCTAACTTGGATAAATTAAGGGCTTGAGATGGTTGCTCATTTGGAGGCATGTGGAGACCAAATCAATAGGTTTGGTGTCCTTATTTGTTTGCAAAATCACTATATTTGGTCGGTCTGGGGAACCCTAAAGAGCATCTATAATCGAAAAACTCATTTTCACTCCAAAATACAGTAATATACAAAAATGCAGTAAATCTCCAACCGAATTTCATTTTCTGACATAAAAAAAGAGTATTCCTAATAGATTATTTCTCATATTATATTTTATATTTTTAATCATATAAATACGTTTAAAAAAATAGCAGATGAACAGTGCGACGCACAATATGTCATCACACTGTTCACCCTCACCTGATTAGCGATTTTTTGGCGTTCGAATTGAGAAAATCAGCGACGCCTTACAATCGTTTGGAGTTTCGCTGGAGATGCTCTAAAGCCAAATCATCCTTTTGTTTTAGTATGGGAGCACTTTACACTCGTATATGTATGACTTGCACGAGTCTAACTCACTTAGTTATTTGATCAAGAAAGCCTTGACTCACTCCTTCACTTCACTTTATTTATTGAATAAATATTTTAGAGGTTTGCAAAGCTCTCACAAACTCAGAGAGATTATTTGAGCAGAGATCGCAAATTTGTTACTTGTGTGTGTATTAGTACTGAATGTTCGTAAGGCTTTTTTCTTTTCTTTTTCAGAGAAGTTTTATATTTTATGTAATTAAAAATTAGGATAATAAATTTTTTTATTTTTTTTAGTGCCCTCTCCATTCTTTCTATTCTTAAATCCATGACTAGAGGGGCATTTTAAAATAATATCAATTCCATATGAAGACAATTTTTTGATGGAATCTAAGCATGGAATTTTATATTCTTTAGTGGAATTCAAAGGGTTGTCATGGCATATAATAGGCAAGGAAAGAAAGAAGAAAGAACTGGCCAATGGAGAGTTTTTTCTTTCTTTGTTCTCACTAAGTGGGAATTTGGTCCCCCGAAGATGGTTCACTAACTGGCCTCTTAAATGATACAGTTCTACTTAATATGGACCCTCTTTTATATTTCTATGGGCTTTGTTCACCTTTTTTTTTATAGCATTTCTCATGGGTCATAGAGAAATTATTATGTTCAGATATCGGACAGTCTGAATGCAAATCAAAATGCATGACGTCACCTGATACATAGTCACGATAAACAGCAAAAAAGTGATATGGTGCATTCTGATTCGTCTACGGACGGCGTCTGTAACCGCATAGACTAATTTTATATCACACAAGATAGAGATAACTTTTTAAAATATTTTAAATGAAAATATTTTTTTTATAAAGAGGTTTATTTGGCTTGGTTTGACTAAGCCTAAATATTTAGAAACTTGACATATATGAACCTTGACAAGATCATGACATTGATTTTTTTTGTTCATTATGTTAGATTTTCTTAGAAAGAGTTTGAATATTGACAGCCTCTTCTGAGGACAAAAAGAATGCTATCAGCTTCTTATTTGATGATGTAATTTTAGTTGGATATCTAATAGTCAAAGTTCTTAGAATCTACTTCCAATTGTAGCCTCTTTTAAGGGCTTAGCAGGAGTGCTGACACATGCTATATGTTGAATCCAATTTCATTTCCGTTGATATCAGAATCTTACAAATATAATCAACAACAAGAGAGAGAGAGAGAGAGAGAGAGAGAGAGAGAGAGAAAGGCTTTGTGATTTCTTATTACCAGAGAATAGATTAGTTCATAAAAGAAATTGTTCTCTAAGATCACCATCTGACTAACTGTTCATAGGTGGGGTAGTGGCGTAGCTCTCTAAAAAATAATGCCTTCAAGAAAAAATACATAACTTATATGGCATTGACTAATGGAGGCTTATCATAAAATGATAATTGCTAATATATTAGCCTAATGGAAGGTGGCAAAAATAAATTTTAGTATAAAATTTTATAGTTTAAAAAAATTTTGTACTAAAAAACTATTTTAAAAAGCAATAAGAAAGCTGTCCCAAACAAAATCTAAGCCTTCGGTCAGCAACACTTTTCGAGATCGAGTCCTGACAAGTTGTTATGCTAAGATTTAGAAATGAATCTGCCTTGTTGCCTCTTGAGGCTGATTACCTAAGCGTAGTCTTATATAGTTATCTCCACATATTGTTGCAACTTAAATTCATCAGTGAGTTCTTTGTTGTAAGTTGTAACAATGATATCTTTTGATCTATTTTAAGTCGAAGAAGTTATCTTAGCAAATCTAATAAATTTGCTAACTAAGTTTTCCTAGTCAAGCTAGTTGACTTCTACTTAGCTTGAGCAGATTTTGGTAGTCCCACATCATATATTCATTTTCTTTTAGTTCTTAGAAACTTATATTTTTTTTTCCCTATCGTGATGATGTGGCTAGACTTCGAGAGTAGAGGTGGGAATAACCATGCAGCTAGACTCCACCTCCAATCCATCAAGGGTTTAAAATACCAAAAAGCTTTAGGTATATGCAAATATAAAGTTGGAGGTTAAAAGATCATAGTCTGACTAAGTAGTTCACCTTAGATCCTTGAAATCTAACCTAGGGGTGTAAACAAATCAAGTCGAGTTCGAGTCACTTCTAACTTGAGCTTGAACATGATTCATTAATCGAGCTTGAGCTTTATTCAACAAGTTTGAACTAGCTTACAAGCCGGTTAATTTATTATGAAAAAGAGAAAATGATAATAATTTAAACAATTATTGTAACAAAATGATAAAAAGAATGAGAAATTATTTTAAAAATAATAATAAATAATCTCTTAAAAATAAGAGAGAGAGAGAGAGAGCATTGAGCCTTTGGTCAACATAACATCTAATGGTTGAGTCATAACGAGTTGTTATGCTAATATTTATAAATGAATATGCCTTGTTGCCCCCTTGAGGCTATTGTCTAGGTGTGGGTAACCTTATATAGTTATTTCTTAGGACTGCTACAACTTGATTTCATGGGTTTTTTTTTTTTTTGTAAAAATGATTTCTTTTGATCAATTATAAGACCAAGAAGCTTCTTCTTAGCAAATTTAATACATTTGCTAACTAAGCTTTCCTAGTCAAACTAGTTGACTTGTACTAAGCTCGAGCAGATTTTAGTAGTCCCACATCTTATATTCATTTTAATTTAGTTCATAGAAACTTATATATTGGATGGTAGCCCTCGATCTAAGACATGCTTTCAGATATATGAAAATTAATTATTATTTTGTAAGTAATATGCTTGATTGATTTAAATATATTTTTTCCCTATCATGATAATTCTGCTAGATTTCAAGAAGCGAGACGCCACCTCCAAACTATCAAGGTTCTTAAATAGCAAAAAATTTGAGGTATATACAACTCTAAAGTTGGAGGTCAAAGATGATAGCCTGACAAAGTAGTTCACGCAACTCTTGTCTATTAGTTCGGAGTTTTGACTATTAACTAAGAGGTATTGGCTTTAAGTCTTGTGTATGTGATGTGTGTGTGACTTTGCCTTAATTGACTTAAGTATTTTTTAACCAAATTTGAAGGTTAAGATCTCTCTAGAATTTGGGAAGAGAGGAGAACATAAAGAAAGTAAATTCAAACTACATTTCTCCCTGTTAGGTAGAAATATTTAAGCTTGTAGCATAGGTTTAAATGCTTACTTAATTTATTTAATTAACTATAATGACCCTCTAATTCATTTAGGATAATCAAAAAGTTCATTATCCTTAGCCTCTGCGAATTTTCTTGTATGGTTTGGAAGTGAGGATAAACTAAATTCAAAGATCTAAATAAAATGCATTATTAAGTATCCCTAATCTTAAATAATTTATAAATAAATCAAATCAATTCCTTAAACATAAAATTAACTCTCACACATCACTAAGTGAAACAAAAATAAATGATAAATTTTTTAAATGTTTTGGAGATTGTTGCATCCTAAAAATTTTGCGGTGTTATAAAGACAGAGATTTTGACATCCTAACTTTATAAGAAAATCCAGCACACACACACACACACACACACACACACACACACACACACACACACACACACACACACACACACACACACACCTAAAAGAGGGGTGCAACATCTAGAAGAGATGATAAAATTTTAATTGGAAACCCCTAAAAGGGCTAAAATCATGGGGGCTGGTCCAGTTGAAATTATTTCACTAATGTTGGTAATCTACTTGGAAATCTCCAAGAAGATGCATTCAATGACTATGGATGAGCGGGAAGATCTTTTGCCTTCAACATTGTAAATAATAAGACTACAGTCGATCTCATAGTTGCACTGACTAAGATATATGAGAAGTTATCGGCCTCAAATAAAATGTCTTGTTAAAGAAGTTATTCAATATGAAGATGTTAAACAACACTTCAATGTTATAGCACCTAAATAATCTGAACACTATAATGAATCAATTGTGTTCATTTGGCATCAAGTTTGATGAATAGGTGAAAGCATTGATGTACTTATCTTCATTGTCATATAGCTGGGATGGACTAGTTACTGTTGTAAGTAACTCTTCAAGGAGTTCAAAGTTAAACTTTGAGGATACTGTAGGGTTTGTGCTTTATGAAGAGGTTCGTAAGAAGGAGAATGGTGAATCTTCAAATTCTTCTATGATTATTAAAGCAAGAAGAGGGGATTTAGAGGAAATATAATAGAGGAAGACCTAAATCCAAGAGAGAAAAGTTTACTTCGTATAGAGTAAAACTTGGGTGCTGGAACTATGGAAAGAATGGTCACTTCAAGAAGGATTGTATTGTTACAAAGAAGGTTAGTGGTGAAAGTTGTCCCAAATAAAGCTGTCCCAAATGAACTCTGGAACAACTTTCTGATTGGTTTGCCTGTCAGACTTCAACCACAATTTTTGTCTGGGCACTATTTTTTTATTGCTTAAAAAAAATTGTATTAAAAAACTACTTTCAACAATATTTTTTTCTACAACAGTTTTACAAAATACTAAAAAAGTTGTTTCAAATAAAGTCCAAGTAGACCATCAAAGTGTAGACATGATTTATAAAAGAGACACTTCTATGTCTAACGATTATTTTCTAAGGGATATTAGGAAGGTAATCATGAAGAGATTTCTACAGGAAAGTAATGATTTTCTTATGAAAAAATTTTCTGGACAATAATAGTTATTTTCAACGAATTTCTGTCCGGCAGAAAAACACTTCCCCGAAATACTTTCTGATGCATGAAGATCTGTAGGAGAAATTTTCAAGCAATTTTTCTGATGAAATAGTTCATACAAATTTGAATCAAACAAATGGCAGAGAAGCAGTCTGAAGCCATTTTTTCGTCATTGATGACCTGAGTGATTTTTCAGCTGGTAATATTTTATCGCCTTTACTAAAGAAATTTAGCTAGAAACCAATTCTAAACTTTAAAAAAATATATTAATAGATTGGCTACAATATTACCCTATAAAAGAACAAACTTAATTCTTCTAATATTATCAATTCTCTTCATGACTCACTTTGATATATAAATAAGTATGAATTAATATAAATAATAAGGTTTTCAACAAAAACAAAAACAACATCAAATCTTTATTCTACTGCATGTGATCAACTACATGAATCATTTTTCTCCATTGTCTAGTTAAGAGTTATATTTTTATTCAAGCCTTTTTAGGTCTACATCTGCCTTTCTTAACATCGGAAAAAGGCTGGGCTCCCACGCTACACGCCGCTCCCGCTGGGGCATCTCGCCCGCGAAGGCTGGGCTCCGTTCCCGCTTGGGCATCTCGTCCGCGTCGGCTTGGGCAAACGAGGGTAAACCACTACACCTCCCACGCTTCACGCCGCTCCCGCTGGGGCATCTCGCCCGCGAAGGCTGGGCTCCGTTCCCGCTTGGGCATCTCGTCCGCGACGGCTTGGGCTTACCGCTCGCGACGGCTGGTCGCGCCGCCGACTCTCTTGCGACGGCTGAGCTTCGCCGCCACCTGGTCTACCGCCGCCTGGGTTCTTCAGGTTGCTGTCCAGGGAAGTTTGCCCTCTCATTTTTCTGCCTTTTCCTTTCATTATGGTGGTTAGTCGTGTTTGTGACCCCGGTTTCTTGGATGGGTCCTTTAAATCGCGCTCTTTTGTGGAAGCTTTATCTGGTTCTTCGATTTCAGTTGATTTTCCTGAGTTAAGAAAGGGTTTTTGTCGTGGTTTACCCTCGTTATGGATATCGGAGGAAGAAATTTTAGCTCTGTCTGTTCCTTTTCAATTTGCTCTGGTTGGTTTCTTTCCTACGCGGCGCCCTTCAATAGATGCTATCCGAAAATTTTTTTTCAGCTTGAAACTTAATGCTGAATTCTCTGTAACTGTTCTGGATCAATCTCATATTCTTATTAAGCTTTCTAATGATTTGGATTATAGTAGAGTGTTCAGCCATAGATCTTATATGGTTAATAACTGCTATTTGAAACTTACTAAATGGTCGCCAGATCTTGATGTCGGGGTTGAGTCTCCGGTTATTCCTATTTGGGTTGCCTTTCCCAGTCTGCGACCACACCTTTTTGCCCCTCGTATCCTTCATGCTTTGGCTTCGATGTTTGGCCGTCCTTTAAAAGTTGATAATTCTACATCTGTCGGATCTAGACCTTCTCTAGCGAGGGTCCTGGTGGAGATTGACATTACTAAGGACCTTCCTGATAAAATTTGGCTTGGTTCGGAGAACTCTGGGTATGTTCAACGAGTTTGCTTCGAGGAGGTGCCTGCTTATTGTGTTGTGTGTAAACGGCTTGGTCATTTCAAGGGGGATTGTGATAACTTTTCTGCTTCTTTGAATGTGAATAAATCTCGTGAGAATGTGGTGAAGCCTGTTGATGAGGCGCAGGTTGCGAGCGATCTTCCCGATCTTGGGGATCGGCCGCTGCCTGTGTGCGGAAATTCGGAGATTTTGGAGTCTTTGGTCACTTCTAACCCATCCGTTTTGAATGTGGTTGATGCGGTTAATGCTGTGAATGATGTGCCTAGTAATCGTGTTGATAACTGTTCTGTCTTATCCCCCAATGCAGCTCCGTTTGTACCTCCGGTTGTAACTGATGTTAGTGTCCATGGTTCTCCGGTGGTGGTGCCGGAGGTGGTTTTTGATGCAATGAATGTGGTGTTTTCTGATGGCTCGCCAGTTATGGGTGTTGTGAATTCTAATGGGGGTGTTCAAGGTTTAAAAGATGCAGATGGTGGTTCTGATAGTGTTTTGCCTGTTACGGTGGTGCCGGCTGAAATTGAGAAGGGAAGAGAGGAAGTTAATTTGATTACCAACAGTTTAGTTGTGGTCCCTGTAAGCGTGGTTGATTCCCAAGTGATGGCCAATTGT
>NW_021319127.1:4992079-5020443 GCF_001605985.2 Dendrobium catenatum
TTATAATACAAATTAAAAAAACTTTGCACCCAACCAGTCTGAATTCGTGACCCAACTAGCCCAAATTTGTGGCCCAACCAGCCCAAATTAAATGCCCAATGAAGCTCAAACTCACATTTAAGTTCATATAACATTCATATAACTTTTTTAGTCCTACATCATGAATGAGTATAAGATGGTTGCCTTTTAGCTCTTTATATAGTTCCCTCTTTTCTAACAAAATTTATTTTATGAGATGACATCCATATATAATTGTATTAAAAATATCATTATTTAATAAAAAATATTATTTTAAAAAAATATAATAAAATAAAATATATCGTTTTTATTTTATTAAAAATAAAAAAATTTTAAAAACCGGCCGGTTCTTTCGAACCTGGACTGGTTCGCCGGTTCATCGGTTGAACCGGCGGTTCAGTCCAGTTCATGCTAGTTCTCTGTGTAGCCTATTTTTTAAACTGGACCGGATCGAACAACTGGCTGGTTCACGGTTGAACCGGTTGATTATGTTCGATTTTTAAAAACTTAGTTTTTATCACCATTGAGATGTTGTGCAGCAACATATTATCAGTCTATATATTTTGCCCTTCCTGTTCAAATTATAAAGATAATCACTTGGTTAAGGCTTCGTTTGGACAACTTTTTTATTATTTTTTAAAGGATGTCTTTAGCATAAAATTTTTAAGTTCAAGAAAATTTTTGCACTAAAAAATTGTTTTAGAAAGTAGTAAGAAAGCTATCCCAAATAAAGCCTAAAGCTTTGTTTAGGACAACTTTCATACTGCTTCTTAAAGCAGCTTTCTAGTACAAAAATTTAAATTTTTGTTCTCAAAAGCTGCTTTAAGAAGCAATAATAAAAACTAAGGCTTCGTTTGGGATGGCTTTCTTCCTACCACTTAATGCATTTTTTTAGTACAAAAATAAATTTTTAATACTAGAAAACTGGTTTAAGAAGCAGTAAAAAAGCCATCCCAAACCAAGCCTAACCCTACATGTTATTTAAGAAGCAATAATAAGGGAATAATAAAGTTGTTCCAAGCAAAAAATTATTACGTCCGGTATCTGGATTCATCCGGACACCAATCCAGACACTCCACGTCACCCAAATACATGCACCCAGGGCCTAGTGTATCCAGGTGATGTGGCATGTCTGGATTGGTGTTCGTGTTAACTTTAAAGAAAGAATAAAGCAGAGTATGCAGGAGAAGTATTCTATGTATTCATCATCATCTTAATACAGAATACAAATGAGTATATATAAAGTAAAACTAACGGAATACAGTAGAGGTTTGTTAGAGTATAGTATTGTCATGTTGCATAGCACGTGAGGAAGGAATATTTGCATATGCTAGTAACCGTCTAGTGGTGGTTGTAAACCTTTCTGTTTGCCTTCCTGTAACATGCCCCGCCAAACTGATGTTGCTGGAGCAGTGATTAATTTGCTTGAAAGAAGCTTAAACCAAGAGATTGATAAAGCTTTGGTGAAGACATCAGCTAATTGATCCTCAGTAGTAACGTGATGTACTAGAATATGATTTTTTTGAATACAATCCCGAATGAAATGACAATCCACTTCGATATGTTTGGTACGGGCATGCAAAGCTGGATTATGAGCTAAAGTGATGGCAGAGGTATTTTCATAATAGACTGTAGCAGTAAAGGTCGAAGCAGTAGAAAAATCAACAAGTAAAAGCCTAAGCCAAATAATTTCGGACGTTGCAGCATCTAAAGATCGATATTCAGCCTCTGTAAAAGAGCGAGCAACAGTGTGCTGCTTCTTAACCTGCCAGGAAAGCAAGGATTTTCCTAAGAAATGACAGTTAACTGAGATTGACTTACGATCAGAAGAATCACCGGCCCAGTCAGAATCTATATAGCTATGTAAGGTAATTGAATCTCTATACATCGGTAACCCATTAGCAATTGTTCCTTGAATATAACGCAAAAGCCGCTTAAGAGCATCAAAGTGGCAGTGAAGCGATTTATGCATATGTTGGCAAACTTGCTGGACTGAAAAGAGATGTCTGAACGAGTAAGTGTCAAGTATTGTAAGGAGCCCGCCAATTGTCAGTAGAGTGCAGGATTGGAGAACTCAGCAGAATCAGAAGTTGTTAGCAGCTTTTTAGGAGAGCTGAGAGTAGAAACAAGCTTAAAATTTTGCATACCTGCTCTAATTAAAATTGTTTGAGCATATTGAGCTTGATTTAAGTGAACACCATATACTGTTGGAGCCACTTGTATGCCATGAAATTGAGAAAGTGATCCAAGATTCCACATAGAAAATCTGCTTTGGAGATCAGTGAGGAGATGATTTAAGGTAGACTGATCATTACCGGTTAATAAAATATCATCTACATGTATAAGAATGTAGAGAAACACTGAACCAGAATGATAAGTAAGAAGTGATGGATCAACCATACTGAACTGAAATCCAAACTATTGTAAATGTGTCGACAATGTGGCATACCATTGTCGAGGAGATTGTTTCAATCCGTAGATAGCTTTCTTGAGTCAGCATACGTGATGTGGATGAAGAACATCATTACATCCGGGAGGTTGTTTCATAAAAACATTTTCCATTAAATGCTCATGAAGAAATGCATTAGATATATCCAATTGAAGGACGGGCCACTAGTGATAGAGTGCAACAAGAATAAACACCCGCATAGTAGGTATTTTTGCAACCGGACTGAAAGTCTCATGATAATCAAAACTGTGTTCTTATATTAAAGCCTTGAGCTACAAGATGTTCTTTGTAGCGGGCAACAGAACCGTCCGAATTCAATTTTGTGTGATAAACCCATTTGCAACAAATGACATTTTACTCAGAAGATGCCCGAACTAGATCCCAGGTACCTAATTCCTGTGACATTGCCCGATGCCAGTGATCAATTTTGGAATATTGAATATAAGATGTGGGATCACTGGATGGTTTATCATGGAACAGATTGAAAATCTGTTTTGGTTTAGTAATGCCACTTTTTAACCGTGTCACCATGGGATGAGAAGAGATAACAGGTGGCTGAATAGTTGTAGTAGGAGAAGGCTCCAATAGCATGGGTAATGAAATAGATACGGGATCACTTTGTGTGATTGAAGAAGTTGATATTGGATGCTGGTAGACTGATTGGGACAAGGCTAGTTGAGTAGAAAAGAATGCTCTAGGTAAAGCAGATGTTGGAATAAGTATAAGTGGAGGAGGAGAGTGAGCTTCGAGAGAAACGGAGGGAACGGCAGATAACTGAGCAAAAGGATAAACGGATTCATTAAAAACAACATGGAGAGAAGTATAGACTTTGTTGGTGGAGGGATCGAAACAACGATAACCTTTTTGATTTATAGCATAACCAATTGAAACACATGGACGAGACATGTGATAAAGTTTAGTGGAGATGTAGGGACGAAGTTAAGGATAACAAAGACAACCGAACACATGAATGTGATCATTTGTGGGAACTTTATTATAGAGATGCTCATATGGTGACAAAGATTGATTGTTTGGGGAAGGGAGACAATTGATAAGATACACTGTGGTAAGTAAAGCATCAACCAAAAAATTTTGAGATAACTGGGCTTCAATAAGAATTGAATGTAACATTTCAACGATGTGACGATGCTTACGTTAAGCAACCTCATTTTAAGATGGAGTATATGGACAAGTGAATTGATGAAGAATGCCACAATGTTTGAGGAAGGTGGTAAAAGCCGTGTTAACAAATTCACCACCACCATCCGTTCTTATGATTTTGATGGAAGCATTGAAATGGCATTCAATAATCTTTTTAAACTTAAGGAATTTGGATAAAGCATCTAATTTCTTAAGCAAAGGATAAACCCACATAAAGCGAGTGAAATTATCTATAAATGAAATGTAATAACTAAAACCAGACATGGAAGGCAAAGGGCCTGGACCCCACACATCTGAATGGATAATATGAAAACTAGTATTACATTTAGAGATAGATCTAGGAAAAGGCAGTTGGTGGATTTTGCTAACCAACATGCATTACATGAAACAGAATTGGAAATACAAATAATAGAAATAGTTTTAGCTAAATGAGATAGCGTGGAAGCTGACGGATGTCCCAATCAGCGATGCCAAAGATCCGGAATAGCTTAGACTGAGATAAGAGCGAGATGAGGAATAGACAATGGAGCGGTTCGCTGAATATGAAGAGGATAATGACCGTTAATACACGAACCCTGAAGAAGAGGCTGCTGGGTCTCCCGGTCCTTAATGATGTAACCATTGGAAGAAAAATACATATCACACGAATTATCAGTGGTAAGACGATGAACTGAGAGCAGGTTAAAGGAAAGATTGGGAACATGGTGAAGTTTAAAAAGTTGCAGAGTACCTGCGGGGGTCAGAAGAAGACCTTTACCCGTATTTTGGATAGGAATTTGTTGTCCATTTCCCATGATTACTTGATTGGAGCCAGTATAAGGTTGAGAAGCTTGAATATAGCTAGGATCCGACATAAGATGAGAAGAGGCCCCACTATCCAGGTACCAGTCAAGCGAGTTTAGTGTAGCATCCGGCTTGAACAGAGCAGGTGACGGTTCTATGTTATATTGAGGATCATGGCAGTACCAACATTTGATGGTCGAGTGTCCCAATTTGCCACATATTTGACAGTTTATAGGAGGCCTTGTAGTCCTTCCACCACGAGTTGAAGAAGCAGATACTTGCGGATTTCTGAAAACATAGGAGGAGCGTCCACGGAACAAATTTGAGCGTTCACGACCTCGTCCTCTCGGAGCAGCAAGTGCGATAGATTGTCCTGCAAGTTGAAGAAAACTGAGATCACGGGTAACCTCATGTGCCAAGTTGAGTTCCTCACTACACAATAACGTGTAGAAATCATCCAATGACAATGGTTGAAGATTTGTTCTAATTGTTGTTTTAAAGGCTTGATACGACGCCAGAAGAACATTTAAGGTATGATGAATAATATCCTCAGAATCAATTTGAACACCCGTTGCTGCAAGAGAATCCACTTTGGATTTTATTGTGAGAAGATACTGAGCCATAGTTTGTTCTTTCATGGTGCAGTGATATAATTTGTTTTTCAGATGACTAATCCTGGAGATGACTGAAGCCGCCGGCCAATGGTTGTCCAAATATCCGCATAGTGATCCAACAACAATACATATGGAATTAGTGCTGGTGAAATCACTGAGTACAATGCAACCGCTATGTTTTGATCGATCAAAACCCAAGTAGTGTAATGAGGATTAAGAGTAGATATTCCAGAAGCATTTGAAATATTTTAAACTGGACATAGAGACGAACCATCTAAAAATCCTTCAAAACCATTTGCACGAAAAAGTTTAAGAACTTGAGATCTCTAGGTGGGATGATTCTCAGTTGTCAGTGGAGTTGCAACGATATTCTTGACATTTTCCATCAAGAATTTAAGTTGCAAAGGAATCAGAGTATTGTCTATTTGCAAGCCAGTGTTGCCCAGTGTAGCCGATTCATTAGACGGTGATGCTGTAGAAGAGCTCATGATCGAACAGAGAAAAAAAGATAGAGAGTAGAAAGACTTATAAAAAAACCTGCTCTGATACCATGTTAACGTTACAGAAAGAATAAAGCAGAGTATGCAAGAGAAGTATTCTATGTATTCATCATCATCTCAATAGAGAATACAATGGAGTATATATAGAGTAAAACTAACATAATACAGTAGAGGTTTGTTAGAGTATAGTACTGTCCTGTTGCATAGCGCATGAGGAAGGAATATTTGCATATGCTAGTAACCGTCTAGTGGTGGCTGTAAACCCCTTTTGTTTGCCTTGCTGTAACCATCCGGATGGTGGCCGGTGACTGGACGTAATAATTCGCCGTTCCAAGCGAAGCCTAAGTCTACACGTTGTTCATTCCATTAAGAATGGAAAAAAAAAAATCCTACTCTTAAGGATTAAATGGAGCAAAAACGACCACCGAATTATGGCCTCCAATGCCGAATGAATTTGAAATAGCTGTTCACAAAAACAAACGAATAATTAAGCAATCAGAATTGTGTAATTTCTCATATAAATTAATGAATGAATAAGAAAAAAAAATCTCAGACATACCAACATGTACTTCATGGCTCTTCTTCACATTTGCAACAGTGTCAATTGTCACCTCAGGCTCCAAGTTCTGCATTACATACAACACATGAAATAAATTTTACTGAATCTGTAATGAAATTGGAGTGTTTGGGGTTTAAAGCTAAGAATCTGATACATATTGGTTAAGAGTAGGATGAAGCCAGCCTGTGGTGATGGCTTTGATGGTTGCGATCGCCTCTAGGCCCCCAGAAGCTCCCAGGCAATGTCCAATCAGAGACTAATCAGAAAATGAAATATGAAGCTCTGAATAATCTTTATAAAGTTTGCTTTGGTAGCTGAACAAAACTAGCTTGATATATGTAGATAGCTTGCCTTTGTAGCATTCATTTTTATTTCTGAAGTCTCCTTGAAAACTTTCTTAATAGCATTTACCTCAGCTAAATCTCCAGCAATGGTTGATGTTGCATGAGCATTGATATAATTTACCTAAATCATTTTGAGCGCATTTCATAAGCAATTTTGTTAAGGTTTTGTTTGGGATAGCTTTCTTACTGCTTCATAAACAATTTTTTAGTACAAAAATTATAATTTTTGTATTAAAAAACTGTTTTAAGAAGCAGTAACAAAGTCATCCTAAAGGAAACTATTGTATAGAATTTCATATGCAATATGAACGTTTTAATGCACCTCCTCAGCTGAAACTCCGGCATCCTCTAAACTCTTTTCTATACAAGAAGAAACTCCGAGCCCATCGGAGCGGGGATTGGTCATGTGATGAGCATCACAATTTATAGCTCCTCCCAGATACTCTGCAATTATAACTGCGCCCCTTCTTCTTGCATGCTCCAAGCTTTCCATGACCTTTGATACAGAAAAATACAAAGATCACACCAAATTAGTTAGATAATTAACTCTTTCAGATGCTATATGGTTCACTCTGGTTTGAAGTGTGTTCAAATTTTGCTTATGTTGTGTTGATGTCAGTTTTGTCAAGCATTTTCTAGTTTAACAATGGAGAAATTATTAGTTGTGGAAACCAGACACAGAGAATCATCCAGATAGAGTCTACAGTAAAAGTGCAGCTGCTACAATAGATGTGCTTTGACTGTTGACAGAGAAAATTCAGATTATTCTTTCTGTCCGGTGTCCGCACCTAATAATTTGCCTAAACAATGAGATTACCAGAACACCAGATCCTTCTCCCAAGACAAATCCATCGCGGCCTTTATCCCATGGCCTCGAAGCTTTCTCTGGCTGATTATTCCTCTGAGACAAAGCCCTGCAAGCAATGAAACCACCAATTCCAATAGGAAGGATGGGTGCCTCAGTGCCTCCTGTAACCATGAGATCAGCTTCGCCCCTCCTAATGTGATTAGCAGCAGCACAGAAGCAGTAGTTTGCTGTGGCACAAGCGGTAGAAATGGAGTAATTTGGTCCCATCAAACCAGTATCTATAGCTAATAATGCTGAGCCCATATTTGTTATAGAGTAAGGAATAAAGAAAGGTGTAATTCTCTTATTACTCTTTCCTGTAAAAGCGTCTACTCCATCACTATAAACAGTCAAGCCTCCCAATCCTGAACCGATAAGAACTCCTGCCCTGGACTTGTTCACCTAAAGAAGGAAATATTTATTCAGGTGGAAGGCTTTCTCTGCTCAATCAAACAAAATGCTGAAGCACTAATACTTACCGAGTTTAAGGCTTCATTTCCAAGCTTAGCATCTTCAAGAGCTTTTCGAGCTGCAACAATGCAGTATCTCCAACAGTCATCAAGCCTGCGTTCTCTCTTTCCATCAATGTAATTGTTGGAAGAGAAATTTCGAATTTGGCCTCCAAATTGAACGGCAAAGGAGGAGGCATCGAACCGGTCTATGTAACTTATGCCACTTTGTCCTTCTAAGAGCTTGTTATAGAATTCATCAGTGTCAGTCCCAAATACTGATACTAAGCCCATCCCTGTTATTACTATCCTCTTCTTGGGATCTTTCTCTCGTTTTGGGGCCATAATGGTGGGGAAAGCCATTGCTATGAACTTGGAGTTGTTGCCACCTGAATAAGAAATTTCAGGACTAGAGTTATCAGCATAGTATCAGTGCCATGAAATAATAAAGCAGAATAGAATGGCTGTGTTAATTCTTTTCCTTTATTTGGATGTCAGATTTAGGGTTGGTGTTCATGCCATTTTTTTCTTTCATTTTTTGGGGCAAATTTCGGAAGAGCCCAGCAGGGGCGGAACTAGCCTTAATTTTTAGGGGGCAAATTTATAAGTAAAAGTATAGAGATTTCGCAGTATGCTGGCGGTCCCCCTAGCAGATATTGTAGAGTGATGAGAAACGTATTTCGGAACAGCCAGAGATGGCTTTCGGAACATCCAGAGAGAATTAGACGAAAACTAAGAAGTATTTCATTCTTTCTCTAGAGAATACAAGGGATATAAATACATAGAGAGAATTAAAGAAAGTACAACTTAGTCTAACGGTACAACCATGAGACCAATCTGAGAGTGCCACGTGTACCGGTGGCTAACTGCCCCCCTCAAACTTATGGCTGCGTAGTGGCTGTGAGTTCACTGGAGATATGCTTGAATCGTTGTGTTGGTAGTTCTTTTGTGAAGAGATCGGCGAGTTGATCCGTAGTGCAGATGTGATGAACAGAGATGTTATTTTTCTTGATGCAATCCCTAATGAAGTGGCAGTCGACCTCGATGTGCTTTGTGCGGGCGTGGAATACGGGATTGTTGGCAGGGGCTATGGACGATGTATTGTCATAGTATAAGGTTGTTGGAGCGTCTTGCAGTGTATGAAAATCTTCTAAGAGGCATCTAAGCCATAGGATTTCGGAGGCTTCGGCGGCCAAGGCTCGGTACTCTGCTTCTGTGGAGGAGCGGGCTATTGCATTTTGTTTCTTGACTTTTCACAAGATCAAGGAGTTGTCGAGAAAGTTGCAGAAGCCAGAGATAGACTTTTGATCTTGGTGATTGCTTGCCCAATCTTCAACTACATAGCCACATATTGTGAGGTTAGTTCGGTTTAGAGGAATACCTGTAGGTAAGGTTCCTTGAATGTATCAAAGAAGTCGTTTGAGTGATTCTTGATGGGTTTTGAGCGGTGTTTGCATGTGTTGGCAGAGTTGTTGGACGGCAAATTGGATGTCAGGTCTTGTTAAAGTGAGGTACTGGAGTGACCCAATGATTTGTCGGTACAGGTGAGGGTTTGCATAAGGTTCATTGGATTTATTTGTCGTTGTGGTTTTGCAAGAGATAGAGGTGGAGACCGGTTTAGATTGTGACATGCCTGCGCGCTCAATGATTTTTCTAGCGTATGTTTGCTGATGGAGTAGAATGTTAGAGGTGGTTTTATATGCTTGAATGCCCAAGAATTGAGATAGAGGTCCAAGATTTCACATTTGAAAGTTGTCGTGTAGGTTAGAAAGCAATTTGTGGATTTCGGTTGGAGAGTTACCTGTAAGAAGTATGTCGTCGATGTAGATGAGGATGTAGATGCGAGTGTTTCCTATTTTGTAGGTTAGGAGAGAGTGGTCGGAAGCGCTTATTTGGAACCCGTAGTTGAGCAGGTTATTTGATAAGGTGGCGTACCACTTCCGAGGGGACTGTTTCAAACCGTACAAATCTTTCTTTAGCCGGCAGACATGTTTGGGATGAATTGAATCTTGGAATCCTTGTGGGTGGTGCTTGTAGACTGTGTCGGATAGAGTTCCGTGGAGGAAGGTTGTTGAGACGTCGAGCTGGTGTATGGTCCAGTTGTGGTGGAGACCTAGAAGGATGAGAATGCGTATTGTTGGCATTTTGGCGATTAGGCTTTTCGGTGTAGTCTATGTCGTGTTCTTGATTGTACCCTTTAGCCACTAGACAAGCTTTGTGGTGGTCTAGGGCGTTCATTTGGAATGTCCATTTGGAGCCGGAGTCCTAGGGCGTTCATTTTGGCGACGGAGTTGTATTTGATGAGAAATGTCCATTTGGAGCCTAGGACGTTCTGAGATTGGTTGGGGGGAACTAGTTCCCAGATGCCTTGAGCTTGGAGGGATTGGAACTCTTGAGACATTGTGGTGCGCCATTGTTCGGATTTAACAACTTTAGTGTAGGTCGTTGGTTCGTTGGTTTTTAGTATGTGAGTTAGATCGAATATTTTCTTTGGTTTAGAATGTCCGCTTTTGAGTCGAGTGATCATGGGGTGTCCCAGTATGGGTTGAGATTGAGTATGAGCCATGAGCTGTGGGTTGTTAGAGTTGGGGAGGGTGGTTGGTGCGGATGATGTGTGTTGGGTGTCTGATCTGTGGGGAGGAGATGGTGGATTGATGGCTTGTGAGTTGTGTGTTGGCTGAATGGTGTTGTGTTTGTTGATGGCTGAGGTGGGGTGATTGGTTAAGGAGGATGGTATGCTGGTTGTGGGGACGAGAAGAAGCGGTGGTGTGGAGGGATGTGTGGATTTGGGAGGCATGGATTGGGTTGCTTGGTTGGCATAAGGGAATATATTTTCATTGAAGATTACGTGATAGGATGTGTAGATTTTGTTAGATATCGGATCTAAGCAACGATAGCCTTTTCGGGATGTGGCGTAGCCTAGGAAGACACATGGGTGTGAGAGAGGGGAAAGTTTGTTAGATGTATATGGTTTGAGCCACGGATAGCATAGGCAGCCGAAGACTCTAAATTGATTGTAATTGGGTTGTTTGATGTAGAGAATTTCGTAGAGCGATTTGTAGTGAGTGTTTGGAAAGGGTAGACAGTTTATTAGAAGATTCGCGGTGAGAACGGTGTCGACCCAAAAGTGCGGAGGAAGGGAGGCTTGAAGGAGAAGAGTACGAGCAGTTTCGATAAGATGTCGGTGCTTGCGTTTTGCGATGCCGTTTTGAGAGGGTGAGTGAGGGCAGGTGGACTGATGAATTATGCCAGTGGAATGACAGTGAGTTTTGAATTTTTTGTTTATGAATTCACTGTCGTTATCGATGCCAAGAGTGTAAATTTTGCGGTTGCATTGGCGGTCGATGAATATTTGAAATTCAATAAATTTTGTGAAAATTTCAGATTTTTTAGCAATCGGAAAGATCCATGTAAATTTGGAAAAGTCGTCTATGAAAGATACAAAATAGTGAAATCCTTGATTGGATACAATGGGAAATGGACCAAGATGTTCGAGTGAACTAAAGAAAAATAAGATGTAGTTACTGTTAGAGATTTCGATGTAGGTAATATATGGCTTTTTGCAATTTTACAAGAATTGCACATAAGAGGAGATGTACGAATGTTATTGTTGCGCTTAGAGATCATGGCCAAAGTTTGAGCAGAAGGATGGCCTAGACAACGATGCCAAAGGTCTGAAATGTGTTGGATTGAGAGTAGAGCGAGCTGATCTGTTTGGTGAACCAATTGGTGCTTGATGTGGAAGGGGTATAGACCATTAATAGAAGGACCCGTGAGAAGAAGGCGGTGGGTCTTCCGATCCTTTATTTCGTAGTCGTGAGGGGAAAACATAATAACACAGTCATTATCTTGAGTTAGTTTGTGCACATATAATATGTTGAAGGAAAGGTTAGGAACAAGATTGAGATTCATTAGTTTGAGGCTACCTGTAGGTGTGGGAAGGAGACCTTTACCCGTAGTATAGATAGGAAGTTAGTGACTGTTTCCAAGAACGAGTTGGCTAGAGCTGTTGTATATTTGAGATTGTTGAAGTTGATTTGGATTGGATGTGAGGTGGGTGGAAGCACCACTGTCAAGGAACCAATCAGAGGGATTAGGTTGGGACGGAGAGGTAAATAATGCGGGCGTAGGTTCGGTGTTGTACAGCTGGTCGTCGTGGCGATGCCAGCATTTGATGGACAAGTGACCAAACTTGTCGCATATTTGGCAAATGATGGATGGGCGATTTATCTTGCCTCCACAGTTTGTGTTTGGGGTGTTCGGATGGCGAGCGTTGGAGCGGTCGCGATATTGGGACATCCGTCTGTAGCGGTGAGAGCCCTTTGATTTTCGGTGATGTTGAGATATTGGAGTTCTTTGGTTGTTTCGTGGGCGAGATTGAGCTCTTCGCTGCAGAGAAGGGGGTAGAACTCGTCGAGACATACTAATAGGAAATTTGTGTGAATGGCCATTTTGAATTCTTGATATGTATTGGGGAGACCGTTGAGGGTGTAGTGGATGACGTCTTTGACATCGACCGGTGGCCCGGCGACAGCTAATGGGTCGACTTTCTATTTGACGTTCGAGGAGGAATTGTGTCATGGATTTGTCTTTCATCGACAAGAAATGTAGTTCGTTCTTGATCGGGTGCAAGATTTGAAGTAGGATATCAAGAGTATGCCAGATTTCGGTGCAGTGGTCGACGGAGAGAACGGAAGGGAGGATTGCTGGAGAGATGAAAGAGTAGAGGGCAGCGACGAGGTTTTGATCGATCAAGATCCATGTTGAGTGTGCTGGATTGGTAATTTGTTGTCCGGTATCGAATAGGATTAGGGGAGGCGGACAAATGGTGGTGCCATCAAAGAATCCTTCGAAGCCGTTCGCGTGAAAGAGTTTGAGCACTTGAGATCGCCAGAGTGAGTGATTTTCTGCTATGAGGGTTTGGGTGACAACATTTTTGACTCTGCTCATCAAGAACTTATGAGAGGAGGGGATTTGAGGCGATGAGAAGGCGCCATCAGAGTTGAAGTTGTCCGCCTGAATTGGTGAGGAGGTGGTTTCTGTGGAGGCCGCCATTGCGGGAGTTGAGGTCATCCTGAGAGGAGAGGAAGTAGAACCAAGACGTCTGATACCATGTAGAGTGATGAGAGACGTATTTCAGAACAGCCAGAGAGAAATAGAGGAAGACTAAGAAGTATTTCATTATTTGTCTAGAGGATACAAGGGATATAAATACACAGAGAGCATTAAAGAAAGTACAGCTTAGTCTAATGGGACAACCATGGGATCAATCTGAGAGTGCCACATGTACAGGTGGCTAACAGATATACCATAATTAACAAATTTTGGTTGCCAGGATATTTTTGGATTCTCTTTACTATTTTTTTTGTGTTTGGTTCATCGTTCTCTAACAATAACACCTCTACATAATGCGTTTA
This sequence comes from Dendrobium catenatum, assembly GCF_001605985.2. NCBI lineage: Eukaryota > Viridiplantae > Streptophyta > Magnoliopsida > Asparagales > Orchidaceae > Dendrobium > Dendrobium catenatum. The sequence continues at coordinate 5,005,221 of NW_021319127.1, forward strand.
ATTATGCTATGGGCAATTGACTAAAGATCATAGTATATTAAAACTTCTAGGGGGGCAATTGCCTAAAAAGTCTTGTAATAGAGACTAAAAAATAGCTGGCGGAGGGACAAATTATATTAAAAATCATATAATAACTTGTTTTTTAAAATTTTTTTATGGGGCAATTACTGCCACCCACCCTCCGATTTTTGGTAGATCCGCCCCTGAGCCCAGGTGTTCATGACTTCACTGAACAATATGTGAAACTTGCACTGCACTAATTACAATGAAAAAATCGTATTAAACTATAGGGATATAATATATTTCTGAAAGATAAATGCTCATAATCAAAGAAATAAATGCTCCAAATTAAAATGTATTTAGTCTGAAGCAAAAAACACCGCTAGTGTTCATTTCTCCATGCATGACATCATGAGGTTGGTTGTTCGAGTGACGATATTGTAAAAAGGGTGCTTGGTTTTGCCTTTATAAAGACATAGGTCGATTGGGCTTCTTTTGTGAGCAAAGAAAATGAGTGAAGCACGTTGGAGTTAAAGATGGGATAAAATGGTGGTGGTAGGCTTACTTCTTTAGCACTTTTAAAACCTAGTAGTGTTATTAATAGTACTGAGATGACATCCTACAAATGGTACATTTTTTTCTTTTTTTTTTTGAATGAGAGTATCTACCCGCTGCCACCCCATAGGAGGTGCTTGGCGCCGTAACTAATCGCTCGGCGAGCCTACTAGCAAGTAACCTCACACGTCCATGATCCACAATTATTTTCTCCTCATTTAAGAGATTGTGCCGCATTAGAGAGGAATCGAATACTTATTAATAGAGGCACTCCTAGAGTAATAAACTTGACTGAGAATTTATTATGGGCAAAAGAATATTCTGATGGAAAAAAAATAATTTATAGAACAAAATGTTTTGAAATATTATGAGAAAGTGATAAAAAAATAATATAGAAAGCAAAATTGGTACAAAGTTATCCCAAATTGACTTTTAGTTCTATTTTTCTCCCATTAATTTATGTTAGACCATCTCAACCGAAAAACTCATTTTGCACTCTAAAATGTAGTAACACTTCAAATGCAGTAATTCATCTCCAACTGAACGCTTTCTTAACATCAAAAAAGAAAATTCCGTATATATTCTTTCTCAACCGAACTCCACGTGCTAGCCTTTCTCCCCTCCCTTTCTTTTTTTTGACTAAAAAATGCAATTGTTAATTGTGTGACGTTAATATTGGAAAGACACTGTTCACAAATACGAGAATGGATCGCATTTTGCTGCAGACGTCAAACACGGGTATGAAGTTCGGTTGGAGATGGCCTTAGCAATGAATTATATACTTAAAAATTAAACTTTTGAAGTTTAGTATTTCGAAGTAGATTCTATACTATCTGAGACTTGACTCATTTTTGCTTGCAACTTATTGAACTCGATCGGCACTAAATCATCCGTCCTGTTGAGCAACTCACTGTCATAGATTTTTTATAAACAGTTAATAAAATAAGAGAAAAAGACGATCAAACTAAACCTTCAAAGATATACTGCATAATAGAAAAAAGCCAAGAGTTTTGTCTACTTCAGCAAACAAAGCTCATAGAAATAAGAGAAAAACAGAGAACAAAGTGAGAAGAAGAAAAAGAGAAATCCCATGATAACATCTTTTCCCAAGTTCCCTATCACCTTTTTTATCTCCTGATAGATCATCTGAAAGTCTTTCATAAGCTTCTAAGAAAAATCAGAATAAAAATAGAGAACTGACAACCAAAACTTCAGAGTTCAGAAGCTCAGCACACTAACATTGACCATAGCCAAAACAAATAGGAGAGAGAGAGAGAGAGAGAGAGAGAGAGAGCTCACATGTAGAAGAAGAAGAAGAAGAAGAGTTGCTTCTTCTTCCTAGAGTCCAAGATGCCAACTTGTTGCCACCCAACAATGGCACGAACCCAGTGTACGGCATCAATGGCGCCGAACCGTGTTCTTTTATTCCTGATGCCATAATAGATGTGCTTATCACGGCCATCAGAGCCATAGCTCTCCTGTCTATCCTTCTTTTTCTTTCTGAGAGATGTTCAGAGGGTCGAAAGACAAGAAGAGAATAATTTAAAGAGCTGAGAGAGAAAGATAGAGATAGGTACAAAGGAAGTTGAATGCGGAAGAAGACTGAATGGACTTGGAGACTCAGCCAAAAGTATGTTTGCTCTGAAACCGTCATAAATAAACTGCTAAGCCTGCAGGTATCGAGATTGCTATCTTTTTTAATCTATATTGTTTTTGTTATTTCATGTAACTCGTATTATTACCTGTGGTCCAAAGAGCATGCACAAACTCTAACAATGCCCCTAATATTAGCCAGTTGAAATTTCGCTTCACGAATTGTGAAAGCAGAAGTCCAGGGAATCATGAATTACCTCATTTTAGAATGGTTGCTGCCTCCTTTAAAATTTGTTATGAAATTGTTATAGTTCTATGTGGAATCTGATTTTGTTGATTAATTGGATTGTACTATTATTTTGAATTTCAATTTAGTTTGTTGTGCTCACAAGGGGTTGTAAGGGGTTCTCTTTTTAGTTGGGTTTGGGTGCTTTTCATCTGATTTTTTTTTGGTTCAACAGTGCAACTCTTTGTACCCAAGCTTTGCGCAAATAGATCAGGCAAACTAGAGACAGACAGTTGAGTATCACAATGCTCCAAATTTGGCGCTGTTGTGCTATATGAGATGGGCGGCAAGTTTTCATTCTTATTTTTTGTTAAGGATTGCTTCCCTTGGTTGTTAATTTGAGTTTCTCTTAGTTCATTTTTATGTGAGAACAGTGCAAAGGTGTATAAAGACATGGAGACTGAGAGAAAAATGAGATATGTATTATTTCTTCTAATTTTTATAGTGAATTTTTTGATGTGATGTGATTCTGTGATTTTTTTTTTTTCGATTTTGATTTTTTTACATTAATCATAGTGTTCTTTCTCTCTGCTAAATTTTATCTTTTTTGTTTGTGTTGGCTAAGTATTTTAATTCTCCAACACAACTATTATAGAATTAGTTGTTTTAAAAGTTCTTAGAAATAAAGTAGAATTATGTTAATAAAGAACTAACGGACAAAAACTTTCTTATGTATATATCACATTCTTTTTGATATTTTTGGTTTACATACATTTACACTTTTTACTCTTATATCGGAGTAGTTATGAAAGAAAATATAAGGATAAAAGGTTCTGGGCATATGACCTTGGATTATCTCGCTTTGAATGGAATGCGATGAGAATTAATTGGGATGGGAGGCAGGAATCCCATATGATTGAGATTTAATATCAACAGGAATAAGATATGTGAATAGCATTTGTTGTAGATAGTGGAAAAAGAAGTTTGGTCAGGGCATTAATTTAAGTTTTTATAACTTAAAACTTTGAAAAGTATAATATATATGACATGAGAAAGTTGCAATCATTGATAATCCAGAAGTAAGTGGAAGTATTAGGCCAGCAGACAGCATCTTGAGTAGTCTTCCTAATCAATCTGACCTGCAAAAAGCAAAGCAAGCAAAAACACAATCTAGCTAGCACCACAAAGAGTGTTACAAGCATCAAGGAAGTCAAAGGGGAAATTATAACCAGAAGAACTTAAAAAATTAAAAAACAACCAAATACTGCAAGTCCTAAGTATCGGACTATGAGAGCTCAAGAAATTCTCGTAAATAACAGCTTCATCAACCCAATCCAAAAGCCGCTCGATCCTACACAAGGGATTCCGCCCAAAACACCGATCTAAAAGCCTCCAGTATAACCAGAAATAAGCAGTACATGATTTAGTCATGATCAAAGAAATATCAAAGCACGGCCAGGCAAAAATAAGCCCCCAGCCCAAACACCAATCCAGAAAGTAAACAGAATTACCAGAACACTTCCAGCCACCCAGCATATACTTACATGAATGAATCTTCCCAACAAACCACCAAATTAAAACGAGCCAACCCAACCAACAGTCAACCATCCTAGTAAGGAGAGCAACTAAAGGATTGGGATTCAGCCGACAAGGCCACGACATCACAGCACCAGTCCAACAACCCAGAACAAAAGCAGAACATTAAAAAATCCACAAAATGTAACAAGTAGAAACCATATCATCCGAAAAACAACAACTAGCCAGACAAATAGAACAACTAAACAAAAGCAGGCAGGTTAAAAGCTGAAACCTGAGAGGCACCCAGAGAAAAACTAAAAAGAAACATAGAAAAGAACACCAACGCTCATCCAAAATAAAATTGTGAAACAGCACAGAGACAACAAAATTAGAATTAGACATAAGGAGTACCACACTTGTCAAGATAAAGTAAACCTTTAAGATAATTGGGGATAGTAGTAGGAATGAAATCAGTAAAACTATTTAAATTACATCCCCAGGTAGCCAGCCAAGAATCAGAGGTGTTCCCCAACTTACCAACCTGAGAAAGATGAAAATGATAATGCAATAACAGCCTTTTAATGTCCCAAATATTATAAAAATCATTATGAGAGCAACTAACATCCACCATCTCATCTAGTATGGAAATATTAATGCCAGAATTAACCTCAATATACAAATTCGATAAATTCAGAGAATGGCACAATTGCAAACCATACAGAATTGCCTTAAAAGTATTCGTTTGAGGAAGAGCAATATGAGTCGGCCCCGCATAGGCAACCAACAGATTACCAGAAGAATCTCTAATAAGCCCAGCACAGCCAGCCATATCATCCAAATTCTTAATAGCAACATTTAATTTAAAGAAATTATAAGGAGGTAATTTATACCAGTAATCAACTTGGACAGTAGAGATAGGATGATCCCAAATAATCCCTAAAAGTTTACTCGCATGAAAGCAATCTTTAAAGCTCTTAGTGTTAATTAATCTAATAGCCACCAAATCCAAAATCTTATCCTTAATACTTTGAATAACATTAAGATGGCTCATCTTAACCCCTCTGAAAACTGAATTATTCCTCTCCAACCAAAGAAACCAAAGAATAAAGGATGGAATAATATTCTGAATATGGCCTTTATGTTATCTATGAGAGTCAAGATTTTATTTAGGAGTTATTATAAGCTCAACTTTTAAAATGTTTTCTCTATAACATCTATATTGTTGTGTTTTAGTTTCTCTAATTTTTTCATAATTGTTAAATACTTCTCCAACAAGATCTTGGGGCCAGTCTTGTCACAATCAGGTGTGATATAACATGTGTGATATCAGGTCTTATCGGATCGGGTTGTGACATAAGTCATCATAGAGAGGTAAATTTTAATTTTAGTTTTGATATGATTTTTTTAGGAATGATAGACCTTATTAACCTTGCTTTAAGAGCCTGATTTGGAGAGCTAGATTAATTTTATTTGGGAAAGCTATTTTTGTCTTGCTCTATATGATACGGGTATTTCAATATTTTTTTATAATAGAGCATTTTTGTTAAAAGGTGGAGATATATTAGTTTGGCCATATTCCTAAAAGGATGATTTAATCTCATTGGAAAAAAAAAACAAATTTTTTGGCATTTAGCTTAGATTGATATAGGAAATCATATAATAGAAGTTTATAGGAGATGCTTTACTTCTTAAACGAAAATTTTGAAAAGAAAAAGAAATCATGGGCCTAACTAATTTAAAATAGTCCAAAATATATATAAGTGTGATTACATGACTTCGCTTTTCCTTCAATTAATGAAGAAATGATTAGAAAATATAGAATAAATGAAGTAAATGTTACTAAAAAAATTAGTGGCTGATGATGGCAATAACTAATGTTGGATGATGACTATCACAAAATGCTTGTCAAGTGAATATAATCAGGCAATGGTGGTCAAGTGTTGACTTTCGAATGGTAGTAATTGAGCAACCCCTATTGATAGAAGTGATGGTTAGTGATTGATTGTCAAACATGGCCATGGAGTTTTTTAAATCTCTAAGTTATCTGCAAATTCAAGTTCATGTCCTTTTCTTATAAAAAATATTTGTTTATATCTAGTTTTTGAGATTGACATTTTGATTATTTTGGCCCAAATCTTTAAAAACTTCATTGAATGGCTTGCATTGATTTCATCAATCATAAATTATTTCTTAAGCATTTAAGTTCCTCAATAATAAAGTATTTAATTAATTTTATGCTTTTTGGATTCCTCTTATTAAGATGCTTATTTTGGTTATACGCAAGATTTTGAGAACAATTTATTTTTAATTATTATTATGAATTTTCTAACAACACTTGGACTTATTTAGACTTAAACCATAATACTATTTGAGTCGCTAGGTTCATCCCATCAAAACATTCATTTTGAATATAAATTTGTTAAAATTAGAGTTTAGGTGTTTTTGAATTTATTTTCGAAAGCTTCCATTCTAAATGTTGCATTAAGATTTATACTTTTTCTAGCAATGTATCACAACTCATGACTTAAGAGACATTAATGTTTCTAGATATATCTTTAGGAATTCTTTGAGTCTCTTGCTGACATCCTATCAAATATTTCAATTAAACATTAATGTAATTTTTTTTTTTTAGTTTAAACTCACGGAGGGGCTTACGCGTTGATATAAGTTAAAATTACAAGTCCTTAAGGACACTATTAACCCGCTACTGCTCGAAGAGCTACAATCAATCCAAAAGAGAAAAAAAAAACCTAAGGGCCGATTATCCCCATCTACGCAAAATACAAAATCGTCTAGATACACTCTAAGGCGGCACAAAAAAGTCCCCAAAAATAAGAAAGCTCTAAGAATATTCAATCAGCCCAAACTTTCTGGCCAAAAACTCCCTCAAGGTGGAAGCAAACCTGCAAAATTATAACAAAAAAACTAAATGAAAAGAAACAGAAAAAGCACCAAGATTACCAGTTTTCATATTAGCCCTCCCAGAAATCAGCTTCTGGACATTCCTCCACAGCATAATCGACCCAGTAAGAAAGAAATTCATGGCTAACCACCAAAAAAACATAGGAGAAACAAACAGATTAGAGTCAAAATGAACATAAACATTAAAAAAACTTTCACGATTGAGATTCCAACATTATCCAAAAATTCCTGCAGCCGTAAACAAAAGAAGTGCCCCTCCCAGCAAGGCAAAACCAACACAAATAATAGAGAACTGCGAACAGCAAAACCAAACTACCAGCCGAATAGGGCCAAACAACCCAACCAGCAAAGCACAATACAGAAATGTCAGAAAAGAGACCAAAAAGCGCAAGATTAGCCAGATCTAATATAAGGTAAACCCTGTTTATCAAGCTTCACTAATTTAAAAACTTCATTGAATGGCTTGCATTGATTTCATAATCATAAATTATTTCTTAAGCATTTAAGTTCCTCAATAATAAAGTATTTAATTAATTTTATGCTTTTTGGATTCCTCTTATTAAGATGCTTATTTTGGTTATACGCAAGATTTTGAGAACAATTTATTTTTAATTATTATTATGAATTTTCTAACAACACTTGGACTTATTTAGACTTGAACCATAATACTATTTGAGTCGCTAGGTTCATCCCATCAAAACATTCATTTTGAATATAAATTTGTTAAAATTAGAGTTCAGGTGTTTTTGAATTTATTTTCGAAAGCTTCCATTCTAAATGTTGCATTAAGATTTATACTTTTTCTAGCAATGTATCACAACTCATGACTTAAGAGACATTAATGTTTCTAGATATATCTTTAGGAATTATTTGAGTCTCTTGCTGACATCCTATCAAATATTTTCAATTAAACATTAATGTAATTTTTTTTTTAGTTTAAACTCACGGAGGGGCCTACGCGTTGATATAAGTTAAAATTACAAGTCCTTAAGGACACTATCAACCCGCTACTGCTCGAAGAGCTACAATCAATCCAAAAGAGAAAAAAAAACCTAAGGGCCGATTATCCCCATCTACGCAAAATACAAAATCGCTTAGATACACTCTAAGGCGGCACAAAAAAGTGCCCAAAAATAAGAAAGCTCTAAGAATATTCAATCAGCCCAAACTTTCTGGCCAAAAACTCCCTCAAGGTGGAAGCAAACTTGCAAAATTATAACAAAAAAACTAAATGAAAAGAAATAGAAAAGGCACCAAGATTACCAGTTTTCATATTAGCCCTCCCAGAAATCAGCTTCTGGACATTCCCCCACAGCATAATCGACCCAGTAAGAAAGAAATTCACGGCTAACCACCAGAAAAACATAGGAGAAACAAACATATTAGAGTCAAAATGAACATAAACATTAAAAAACTTTCACGATTGAGATTCCAACATTATCCAAAAATTCCTGCAGCCGTAAACAAAAGAAGTGCCCCTCCCAGCAAGGCAAAACCAACACAAATAATAGGGAACTGCGAACAGCAAAACCAAACTACCAGCCGAATAGGGCCAAACAACCCAACCAGCAAAGCACAATACATAAATGTCAAAAGAGAGACCAAAAATCGCAAGACTAGCCAGATCTAATATAAGGTAAACCCAGTTTATCAAGCTTCACTAAACCTCTTAAGAAAGCAGGCATATTAGAAGCTTCAAATTCTTTAAAAGAAGCGCACTGACAACCCAATTTAGCCAACCAATCTGCACAAGCATTTCCTTCACGAAAAATATGGGTCATAGTGTAATTCAGATTCTCAAGCAGCAATTTAACTTTACGGATCATATAGAAAAGCTCAGGATAACCCAAATTCTCCTTTTGAATAATCTGTATTAAGCTTAAGGCATCCACCTCTATAGCCACATTTTGATTACCTTTTTTTATGACACAATTCAAGACCAAAAGACAAACCCATAAGCTCAGCATAAATGACCTTACAATGATTTAAAGGAGAAGAATAAACAATAATAACATCACCTTGAAGGTTACGAATTATACCACCCATACCAGCAGCATTAACAACCACCGACCCATCAGAATTAAGCTTAAAAAAGGGTGATTTGGGTTTCAACCATCTCACAATTCTGTCAACAGCATTATAGGAAATAGAATTCATAGAAATACCCAAATGCAAAGCCAAAGCAGTAGCATTTTAAAAAAAAAATTCGGAAATCATATTAGTGGCATGAAGCTGCAAAATCTTAAACTTAACATTAGCAATAATATTAAGAGCATCCATCTTAATATTATTATGCTTTGCTTCATTCCTAGCTTTCTAAATATATCAAACAATAAGAGTAGGCAAAAGGTTATAAATATGACCTTTAGACTTATTAACCCACATTCTAAAAATAGAAGAAATATCCTCATGATGCTCAGAATTCTCCATTTGAGCAATGTCAAAGAAAAAATCCCAAACTTTCTTAGCAATAACACCATTAACAAAGGTGTGCACCAGATTTTTGAAATTATAGCAACACTGACATTTAGACGTAATACTAAAACCTCTTTTCATAAGAATAGTGTCAACCAAAATAAAACCTTTCATAAAACACCAAACAAGAATAGAATAGGATAACAGAATATTGTTGTGCCAAATAGCAGAAAAAATGACCGACTCATTATACTTTATACAAAAATTCTCCCAAGCTTTTTTAAGACTAAAAAGACCCGAAGGAGAAGACTTAAATAAAATCTGGTCATTGCACTATAATTGTAAAGGCAACTCAACAATCATGCTCACTAAATCCCTCGGAATGCAATCCCTGAGTTTAGGAACATTCTAAATCCCATTCTCCAAAAACTCATACACTTTAGTATTAATCAGAGTAACAGTATTCAAGAGATTATCAATGGAACCACAACCTAACCAATTGTCTTGCCAGAAAGAGATATTCCCTTTCCCCAAACCCCATTGAATTAAGTGCTCCGCTTTCCCCTTAATGTTACAAAGCCTTTTCCAAACCATTGAGTTAGATCTTTTGTAAGTACAAGAAGTAGCATGAGAACCTTTGCAATACTTAGCATTCATAAATTGAGCCCAAAGACTCATATTAGATCTAAAAGCAAACCATAATTTGTAAGAGAAATCTTTGACAGTGTCAATAAAACTTTTGCACCCTAAACCATCCTCTTTTAAAGCCCCACAAACTTTGTTCCATGAAGACCAGTAAATGCAATTACTATTATTTTTGGAACCCCAAAAGAACTTATTGACTAATCTTTCCATTCTCAAACAAATAGAACCAGTAGGGTTCAAAGTATGAAAAATATAGACGGGAATCGAATTTAAAACACTTTTGATCAAAACCAATCTCCCACCAAAAGACAGAAAGTTAAAATTCCAATTTGCAATTTTCTTTTGAAAATCCGTAATAATATCCTCTAAAATTTGATTCCTTTTTCTCCCTTTAAAAATCGGAGTGCCCAAAAACTTAATAGGGAAAGAAACGCAATTAAAACCACATATGCGAGTAATAGAATTAATCCTACCGAGAGTAACCCCTTTGGACACCAAAAAACTGCTCTTGGTTTTATTAATATCCAAACCACTCATATTCTGAAATTTACTTAAAAACTGAACTAAAACTTTAACATTCTTAATAGAGCCATTAGAGAAAATTATAAAGTCATCAGCAAAACTAAGATGGGTAATCGGCAAACCCCCCAAAGTATGATAAAACAAGGCTGTATGTCTCTTTAATAATTTCTCCAAACCCTTAGAAAGGTAATCCATGGCAATAATAAAAAGAGCAGGCGATAATGGATCACTTTGTCTTAAACCTTGCGCAGACTTAAAAAAGCCATGATTTCTCCCATTAATAATAACAGAAAAGAAACAATTCTCAATACTATTTTTCACCAGTTGCATAAAAGCTTGGTTAAAACCAAAAAGGGATAAAACAATATAAAGGAAATTCCAATTCAAATTATCATAAGCCTTCGTAATATCAAGTTTGAAAATAATATTACCACTATTCACTTTAGCATTTATATCATGAATAATCTCTTGAGCAAGCAAAATATTATCAAAGATACTCCTGCCTGTAACAAAACCAATTTGATTAACATAAACAATTCTCGGCAAAATCTCAACAAGCCTAGAAGCAATAATTTTAGAAATAAGTTTATTGAGAAAAGAGCACAGGCTAATAGGATGAAAATCATTCCAATTGTTAGCAGCATCCTTTTTAGGAATTAAAATAATATTTGTAGTAGTAAAAAGCTTCGGGTAAGAGCTACCTTCAAAAAAATCTTTAACCGCCTCTAACACATCCAACTTAATAATATTCCAAGACTTAACAAAAAATTTAGTAGTAAATCCATACGGACCCGCAATAGATTCAGAGGTCATGTTCTTAATAGTATTCCAAACTTCTTCCTCAGAAGTAATTTGGAGCAACATTTGATTATCAATATCATTAATACAATAAGGAATAATGTACGGGTTAGAAATAGGAATAGTGTTAACCTCTTTATTAAAAACCTGCTTGAAATGATCCACACCAGATCTAATAATATCCTCATCATTATTAAGAGTATCACCATTATAATTAACAATTTTAAAAATATGATTTCTCATATTTCTCTTTTTAGCTAAAGCATGAAAAAACTTGGTATTTCTATCCCCTTCAACAATCAATTTAGAAGCAGCCTTTTGTTTCCAATAAATTTCCTCTTGATCTTGTAAAAGACCAAGCTTAATCTTAGCATTATTAAGAGCAGCAATATTGTCAAAAATCGGATTGTCCATATAAATTTTTTCACAATCCATCACCTCTTTTTCAGCCTCTTTAATATTAGAAAAAAAAATATTTTTAAACACATTTTTATTCCACCACCTTAACACTTGTTTTAATCTACTAAGCTTGGCCCACAGCCTGGACATACCATAAATATCATTATTCGGAGCTAAAGGCGCATTCCAGTTGTTATAAACAACATCACTGAACTCCTTTTGAGATAACCACATATTTTGAAATTTAGAAGCAGAAGGATACTGAAGCTTAATAGAATCAATAATCAACAGTAAAGGAGCATGATTAGACGAAGTTCTACTTAAAAGTTCACATGAGTCATAGGAAAATTAACCAGCCAATCATTATTAAATAAAATCATATATAGTCTTCGATATAAATTAGCTCTAGTCCAAGTAAAAGCATTACCAAAAAAATCAATATCATGTAAATTGCAATCACTAATCATAGAATTGAAATCCTCCATTGAATGAATGTTAGGAGGCTTACCCCCTCTTCTCTCATTAGCATTGCAAATAGTATTAAAATCCCCACCAACACACCACGGTTTTGTAGAAACAGCAGCAAAAGATGTAAGTTGCTCCCAAAGATTCAAACGGCTAAGTTTAGTACAAGAAGCATAGACAAAGGAAGCATTGCAAATAAAGTTAAAATAAATAATGTTGACATTAACCACTTGATGGAAATCCTCTAAAATAGTTAAGTTAACAGCATTCTTCCAGAAAATCCAGATTTTGTTGGAACAATTGGCAAAAAATAAGGAAAAACCCAAACGAATAGCAGTACAATCAATTTTCTCCCTAGAAATTAAAGGTTCAAGTAAAATCAACACTTGAAAATTATGGATTATACAAAGATTTTTAACTCTAGTAACCGATTTAGTCCCCCCAATACCTCTAATATTCCAAATGAGTGCATTAACCATTAGAAATTTTAAAGAAGTTTTAGTTCTAGTTGAACGAGGCGTCTGAGGTAAGGAGATTTTAATATTCTTACCTTTTTTTTACAATCTTTATAAATTCATCCTCCTCTTCTTTATTAAAAGAATTACTAACATCAATAGAGGACAAAGAATCTTCTTTTTCATCACTACTGAAAACCTCTTTCAAAGCCTCATTTCCATCATTGGGAATAAATTCCCCTTCTTCACAAAATTCATTATCACTACTATTAATCTCAACTAGAGGAGCATTAACAAGAGTAGGCACAATAAACTGATTACCCTTAGCATTATTAAGCATTGAGTCAATAGAAACATAAAAAATTAGGTTCCTTCTCAACGACATTCACCAGCACATTAGACTCATTACAAATGTCATTAGCAACCAGGTTAATATTATCTTGTAAAACATGATTCATGGCCTCAAGATTCCCAGCATTAGCTCCAGGAACATTAGGAATATCAATTCCAGCATTATCAATATTCGAAACAGGTAAAGCAACATCTAACAAACTCAGATTTTTCTCAGGCACTTCAGTATTATTAACAGATTCTTTTTTCAAATTCGGCTGTAGCTTAAAACATTCCGAAACCACATGGCCATGAATCTTACAGTGAGTGCAAAAATTAGAAACCTTTTCGAACTCAACCTTTTGTAAATAACCGAATGCTTTTGAGCCCACCCAAATTTTCTTAGCATGCTTTTTTGAAATATCGACTTCAACAAGAACTCTCGCCACAGAAGGACAGGTTCTCGTTGCAATCGCCTGGTCGGTTTGCAGGGGACGACCAAAAATGGAACCCAGAGCATGCAAAATCTTAGAATTAAAAAAGTGTAAACAAAGATTTGGAAATGAAATTCAGATGGGAACTATTGGATATTCCTCTTTAACATCAAAAAACGGAGTCCATTTAAGCACTCGCATTTGGCAGTTGTTGATAAAATAAGCTCTCATAGCGAAAATCCTACTATAATCCAAATCATTAGAAAGTTGAATCGCAACATGACGAGCATCCATCAAACCAACAGAAAAAAGCCAGACAATTTAAGGTTACCGAAAAAGAGTCGAATCGAATCAAGGTTTGGTCTGCGCAGACCAAACTTGCCAACTAACATGAACTTAAAAGGAGAAGCTAGTTTAAGCACATCCTCATCGGAATGAAGGATGGCCGGAACACCATTAAAAACCGTTTGGTTTAAGATCAAAATATTATCACCTAACATCGGATTTGCAGAAAATACATCTTTGAAAGAGTGAGTATGAGAGACATCCTCGCCTTCCAAATTGAAAAAGCCTCTATTAAGACCATGAATCGGGCTATTAACCTTCCCCCATGGATTGGAGCTCGAAGCTCCCGCCATCGAAAAAGCCCAAACAGGGCACCAGAGACAGAGAACCCACAAAACCAATTGACGGTTGAAAAACAAGCAGAAAATGTGAAGGAGGAGCAGGAAACAAGCGCGGAGCGAGGCTGGAGAGGCGGAAACCCTAAATCGCCCGAGACGGTGCTAGGGCGACAAGAGGGAGCTGAGACGAGTGTTTCTGAACATTAATGTCAAATTGATCACCCATTCTTCAAATTATTTATTAAAGTAAAATATTAGAATCTCCAATTATATATTTGTTATCCTTAAAATAAACTTGTTAAGATCATCAAATTATGTAGTTGGCTGTTGTTTTTTTAGGTTTTATTTGAGTCAACTTTCTTACTATTTTTTAAAGCAGCTTTCTAGTACAAAATTTTTTTGAGCTAGGAATTATTTTACATGAAATCTTCTTTAGAAAGTAATAAGAAAACTATCACAAATGAAACCTTAATGATAATAAATATATACCGAATGGAGTTTAAGATAAAGGTGGAAAATTAACTTATCAACAAGTTGTTGTATTCTATTTAATTAACAAATTAATTAAGATCAACTAATTCTCACCCTCAATTAAGTAATTAAGCAATTTTTCCTTCCCTAATTATATGTATGTATAAGTACACAAAAAATCAACTACTCATAAATATTGAAATCAACTAATATGTATTTTTCTTCATCTTTTGTCAAAATAAAAAAATAGATGATAATTTCTAAGAAAAGCAAGCATATATTGCAATGTGAATTCAAAATATATAGCACTATATTTCATAGTCTTATAAATATTGCTTTAGTTGTTGTGCATTTTACATGACCAATACAATTTTAATCATCCTAAAAGATGACAAGTGCCTGAGCAGCTCTTTTGATTACCTAGCATCTATCATAGTTATAAGTAATTAAAAATCAATTTCTTTACTTATTACTACCAAACCCATATTTCTTCCATGATAGTTAGATGACAAGTTACTTGCAGTTCAATTATTTGGTGAAATAGATTTTATGTTTAAGCAAACTTTAAGAAAAAAAAACAGGTTTTTTCAATGGCAATTTTAACCGCTGCTAAAACAACTAAATTGCTATGGTTATAACTAGGGGTGTCAATATTTGACACGACACGAAAACCCGATCCGGACCTGACCCAGAAAATTCGGGTTGGACCCGACCCGATATCAAAACGGGTCGGGTTCGGGTTCCAGAAATTGACCCGTTTAATTTAAAAAATTTTGAATTCCGCCCGCCCGCGCTGCCCGACCGCGCTGCCCTCCCGTGCTGTCCCTGCCCGTGCTGCCACGCGCCCGCTGT
>NW_021319127.1:5020543-5061218 GCF_001605985.2 Dendrobium catenatum
TATTATATATGTATTATAATTTAATTTTTTATTTATTTATATTCAAATTTTAAATTTTCATAAAATTGGATGAATATACTATTTAAAATTTGAAAGTAATGAGTATATATAACTTACTTTAAGGGTATTTGCATTAATATAAACGCTCTTATATTTACTTTATTGGAATTATTTAAATGTCAAATGTAACTTAGGCTTGATAAAGGAAAGAAAAAAAGATTGAACGTTATTTGTACCTCTGTGACAGTTCATTTCATCCTTTTCATTTGATTTTCACTCGTTTGAAATGCTCCATTTTATGTTAATTTTCGCCAACAGAAAATTGTGCAAACAGAAAACGAGGAAAAGTAGTCATCATTGCGGGAATTCAAAGAATGTGTCGAATCATTTGACACTTTCAAAGAATGTGCCGAATGATTCGGCGCATTCCATAAATGTCAAATCATATCGCGGGAAGTCAAACATAGTATTCTCCAAAAACTGAACAACACGCCAAATTGGTCAGCACATTCAAAGAATACGCTTAAACATTTGGCGCATTCTTTGAATGGGCCAAATAGGGTAGCAGTTATGCTTGTTTTTAATTTTTTTTTTTTTTAATTTTACTCTTTTCCCTAAAATCTACATTAAGCGATCTCGTTCTTAAAATTTGCCCCCCTATTTTCATTATGTAGCTATGGATTGTCCTTTTTAAAAATAATAATTAAAATTGGCCATTAATCTTTAAAAATCTTTAAATAAATTCTGTAAATATTTTCTCTCCCTTATTTTCCAATTCCTATAAATTTTTTACAAACATTTTATGAGGTATCAAAATTTTCATTCTTGGGCCATAATTTTCCTCTTAAAAGTAGTAAAAAAATATACTACTTGAGCAATAACTATGAGAGGCAATTTAGATTAAGGATTTGTTTAGGATAGCTTTCTCATTATTTTATTTTTTTAGATAGCAATCATAATTTTATTTGGTTACTACTTTCTTATTACATTCTTATTATTTTTCAAAATGTTTGTGGTGAAAATATGCATTTCACAGTCATAGCAGTTAAGTTATTTTCCTCATAGCAATTTCAAAATCGATTTTATAAAAAATTGTAGCTATCCCAAACATACTCTAATAGTATTTGCAATGAGGTTCTAATTTTCATATAAAAGGGGTTGTTTGTATTTACTACTGGATTTATTGAATTTGGAGAGAGGTTAACTACAAGAAAATGGGTCAATAGCGACAAAAAAAATAGAGACAAAAAAAAAATTGTCGCTAAATATATTTTTTAGTGACCAAAAATTAGTAAGACCTCTAAATAATAAGTTTGATATTAGCCGCAAAAAAAAATTGGAGGGGTCCATGGGGGTAGCACCCCCTAACGGGGTTCGACCTGCCCGGTCAGGTCACGGGGTCAAGGGACAGCGCCCGTGCTGGGGTTTTCGGGGGCAGCGCCCCCGAAATTTTTTTTGATTGTAATAATATTTTTGAAATTCAAATTAATAAATAAAATGATGAATTCAATTTAATATTTATAATTTTATGATGATAAATCTATTAATTTATTAATGAAATAAATTATCTAAATTTCATCAATCACTTATTTAAATAAAAGTATACATTAAGTAACGTTATACCAAAACCTAGCTACTCTGGCGATCTCAGTCTCCCACACGCGAACATCCTCGTTTCTACCTCTTTAGCGACGGCCTCAAACTGCAATCGCCAACTGCAATCGTGAATCGACGCTGGCGGCCACGACCTCTCTCATTCGTGCGTTGATATGAGTTTATTCACTCACAGTTCTTCGGACAATACCGCAAAAAATCCTCCGTCGGGTCCGTCGGGTTTTTCTTCACAGGTTATCCCTAATTCCATTCTTCTTGTTTTAATTTAAAAAATTATATGATCTTCTTTAAACTATGCTTTCCTCTTATTTTTATGGCATTGTTCAACATTATTGGTTGTTATTTTTTCTTTAAGAGGTTAGGGTTGATTTTTTGTTGTATTGCTTCTTTCACCTCTTTATCATGGAAAAGAAAAAAGAAATGAAATCCTATTGTTTCCTGTTTATATGGTGTACCATCTTTCCTTAGTATTTTGTTGAAATTACAAAATCTGAACTTCACGAAGGCTTGTGATTCTATAGAACTTACAAATGAGCTTTGCCGAGAGAATCAACGAGGAATATTGATACAAAGTGTGGACAAAGATATTAATGGAGAGCATCAATGAAGAGTATTGATAGAGAATTTCGATGAATGACTTAGTGAGGACAAATAACAAGGTACAACCGTCTCTGGGCAATAGATGTATGATTTAATGTACATGATCGCATCGCAGCACTGCTTATTGTGCCACTTTTGAATTTTAAACCTCCTTTGTACAAGTGCTTTTGGAGATAACTGTCCACCTAAGTAGCCACTAATGCCTTAATGATCATATTGACCTTACAAAACCCTTTCAACACTTTCTCATCAATTGCAAAGACCATCCAAATTAATTATACTATGATTTTCTTTGGAAGAGCATCATGGCTTGGCACCAACAATGTTGCTATGATAATTCTTTGATCACCGTTGAAGTCAGAATTCTTTCCATTTATTAAAGAATAATGAACAATAGAGCTTTACGGCCTTTCCTAGAATTAACTAGTAAAAAAAGTCAAAAAGAGACTCTCGAAGAGTTCCATTAAGGTTTCCAATGGACGTGTTGGATCTCTTGAGTTTTAATGCATCATTTACTAATTTGGGTGGTTTTTAAAGGTTTTATAGCATCCTTATGAAGCAGGAAAGTAAACCTAAGGATTCTTAAAAAATATCAAATCCTGTTGTGTTTTAATAGTTTACAGGCTAGGCTCCTAACTCCTCTTCATTGGGACTCTCTCCTGATTGATGAATTTAAGCTTGGATTAAATCAAAGTAACCTCTTTTTTCTCTAAAAATTCCCCTCCCTTTCTTATCCATCATTCTCCAACGTTTCTCTTCTCCTTCAACCATTCCCCACCCATTTTTTTTGTTCTCAATCAATAGCATATAACAAAGAATGATGATACCAAGTAATACCCAAAAAATAACGCCAAACTAAAATAATACCTGAAATTTTTGATAGCTGATCTATCACGGTATAAAAGCACAAGCAAGCATTTCTCTAGAATTTTTACAGTCTCTTCAAAGGTCAAGTCCTCTCGTCATTCACCACGCATAATTGGCCTTGCCAAATGATTTCCAAAACTAGTTGCAACATGGTTATCCTCATAATGTGTTCCAATCATGCCAACCTAGAAAGCATGAAATAAAATTGGCATATCAGTTGACAAACAAGAAGATTTCCTTGAACAAAAGAGGAAACGTTGGAATAAAGCAAAATTTTTCTGACCATCCCCAGATACTTCTGCCCATTTTTAACTCCACCAATCACAAGTGAGTTCCACAAAGGGTTGAATTTGTTGCGCCTGTTGTACATTACTCGATTCAAATAGTTATGTACTTCTTTAGGGCCCAGAGAGTATCCATCATCCCACATATGATCATAAATACTGTAGAAAGAATAAAATTAAATAAAATTATCACGCTTCTCGTAAGACAGGCACCAGAATAAAGAAATGCAATATTATCATACTTCTTGTAAACTCTAAGTTAGAAGATTCATTGGACTTTACATTAGTTCATCAAGATAATGCAAGATCTCTTGGAAGTCACTAATTTCTCCACTTGCACCAAGTAGAGTATGTTTACTAATAGGCTTTATTCGTTCCACGCTCTTGTTGCCCATGTCGATACTGTGCAAATGTCTTTTTTCAGACTTATAGTGTCGTAGAGAATAATTTATTAATTAATGGAATGCAAACATCATACATTGAGTGGACTTGTCATGGGGAAACATCTCAAGCTTTCAGTGATGCAGATTTAGACATAAGAGATGTGAATGATCTTAATAATTCAAATGAAGGGGTTGATGAGATTCAAGAAATCTTAGAGGATATACATAGGCGAACTTTTATGAACTCTTCTCCTAATAAATCACTAGATGAGGAATGTGATAATATTATCATCAAAGATGAAACAGATATATTTGATAGACTACTAAAGGATGCACAACGTGATTTATACCCTGGTTCAGATTTATCTATGCTGTCTGCTCTTGTAAAGTTACTACACATTAAAGTTCTTAATCGTTGGACAAATAAATCATTCAACATGCTCCTTGAATTCATAAAATCTATCTTGTCAAAGGGTGAAACACTTCCGTCTTCATATTATGAATCAAGGAAGATTCTATCAGACCTCGGATTGGGATGTGAAAAGATTCATGCTTGCAAAATTGATTTTGCTTTATTTTGGAAAGATAATGAGGATAAAGAAGAATGTCCTGAGTGCATGGAATCAAGATGGAAAGTTAATGATGTAAAAGGAAAGAAAATTCCTCATAAAATTCTTCGCTATTTTCCCATTACATCTCGATTACAATGATTATTTATGTCAAGAAAAATTACTTATGAAATGAGGTGGCATAAGGAAAATCATTTTGTTGATGAAAATTTATTAAGACATCCAGTTGATTCTAAAGTTTGGAATGATTTTGATATTAGCTTTCCTTGGTTTGCAGAAGATTCTCGTAATGTACGCCTTGCATTAGCTTCAGATGGATTCAATCCTTTTGGTAATATGAGCACTTCTTATAGCATGTGGCCCGTCATTCTTATACCATATAATTTACCTCCTTGGAACTGTATGTCTTCTGAGTTCATGTTTATGACACTATTAATTCCTGGTCCAGTTGCTCCTGGGAAAGATTTATGATATGTAAGCTTAGTTTATGATTTACTGGAATGCAAACTTAGAGTTAGATTAATATTGCCGGTTTGTAAGTGACTATATTTAACATCATTTAAATATCAATCAATACAAATCCATTTTTTATTAAATCAACAAAACTTATTTTATATATTACTTTATCGAATCTATAAATATATAGCTTTCTTACTCTACTGTGATAGTAAGACTACAACCAGTAGCTGATATTGATCATGAGTACAAATCACATGTATATGCTACAATCATACAGGAAAAGGTGAGTCAAATATGAATATATATTTGATTCGTGCTTTTCTGCACATGTAAATGTTACAACCATGAAAGTTAAAATATCCGATTAAAAAAACTCTATATGAGTCATAAACAATGCCAAAGCTTAATCACTCGGGTTACAGATTTAAGCTGAAACAGAAATCCTATCTTATTCTCTACCGGTTTAGTGAATACATCTATTTATAGTTTCATAATCAGCATAAAACAAAAGGCACAAATTAGCCCAGGCAGTTCCAGCGGCGCTGATAGACTAATGCATTAAAACTAAGGCAGCAGTTCCTTGCGTGAACCCATATCATCTCCAGCGTGATGCAGCATCTCCGGATACAGTTGGATTAAAATTAATAATTTCAATTCTACAGTGCATCTCCGGATACACATATAGCTGTTTCCAGCAAACTTAATCAATTTTACAGTGCATCTCATTTATATTTCTTGGCAGCAGTCTGACGTCATTAATAAGGTTCAGTTTTGTGCTAATTACCGTGTTTAATTTATTTCATTCTCTGTATCATTCTCACATTATTTATGATTCCATTTCCTTCAAAACATTTGACACGGGGCTTCTATGATTGCAAGTGGGCAAAATATGTGGTCAATTATGCTTAATAGTCGGTCAAGTAATGCTCAATAGTTTTTCTCTTTTCAGTGCACAGAACTTTGCATCTATGAGTCTCTTTTTTTTTTGTAGGTAAAGATTAATTTGTCCATTGAAGAATCACATGTAAAAGATTGTGTGATGCACACGATGAGCAAGAGACTTTCTAATTTTTGCTCAAAGGCTTATGTGCATTATAAAAAACATGGAGGTGGAATGTTAGCAAGACAAAAGCCTTACAAAGAACTTATTGAGAGACCAGATGATTGGATTTGGTTATGTAATTTTTTTGACCCAGAAACATTTAAGGTATATCTTTAATTCAAAAAAAAAAACTATGGGTTTGCTAATTTACTTATATTGTTATTAGTGATTGATGAAACTTTTTATTATGTAATGATTTTGTGGGGAAAAAATTGAGTATTAAAGATAATATAACAAAAATTGAGATTAACATATATATAAAAGACATCCATATTAAAATGTTTAAATTTCAAGCATATGAAGATCAAATTTTCTCACTACTTTTTTTATATTATGTTTAATCAAATTTTTTATACAGAAAAAATCGGAATCATACTGCCGAAATCGTTCAATGTTGAAGGTCATTCACCGAATGGGCACAAAGTCCCTCGTAGCTCATTTATATGATCAGGTATCTATCATTTTTTAGTTGTTTAAATTTTGAAAACTATTAATTTGTGATATATATTTTGTTATGGTGTAGAAATTAAGCAGGATTGAGTTATACAAGGAGGAGTTTACATCATTCAGACCAAGAAGACAACACAATGAAGACTCATAGTGAAGAGATGTCTATATCTATGGGTGAATTTTCAAATGGAGAACTCGTTAATTATTCTGTTTGCTAGCTGTTTTGCATATTCTTGTAGTTATGGTTAAATGAATAATTAATGATTTTCTTAATGACTGTAGATATACAGAGTTGTACTCAGTGAATCTAACTTATGCCACTGTCAAGGTAAGATGCTTTCCCTCTTGTGATTATTGCATTATATAAAATGGATCGAGGAAAATAATAATCAAAATCTCCATAATAATTTTGTAAAATGAATTTGAAATAATTATTTTCTTAAGTTTGTTATTAATTGTTATTTGCATATAGGGTGGGAGCCATACGGCGACGAGTAACAAGCCGAAACAGTGCTCCATTTGAAAATTCACCTATAGATATAGACATCTCAAATTTTAAGTAAAGTATAGAATGCTTCAGTCAATAGCATTCATGGTTCCTTGCTTTTGGAGAACTTTTGAGGTATCTACGGCTTATACATGTTCCAGTGACATTAGCTTCTTTTGGGTGGTGTTTTTTGCTACCTTTAGCAGAATTTTGCTTGTTTTCAACACTGTTTATGTGCATATGCATGGGCATGGGTGTGTTCTTTTTCTTCCCATCTGCACTTTATTCCTGTTTTCTTTCTTTGACATGTTCAAAAAGTTCATTACTGTTTTAGCTTTCAAAACAACAATACTATCATGTATTTACCATATTTCTTGAGCTCAAGGCTGTGGTTTCTTATTGCATCTGAATTTAAGCTACTGTTCTTGATTATATATATTCTATACCTGTAGAGTTGGACAAATTATTCTTCATTTTTTTGGTCTAAAAAAGGAATCAAAATGGCCATTCTCTTTACTTGAAATTGTTTTGAATGGGGTTCTACTTTTGATTGTCAACCATCATTTACGGATGTCCATGGTCTCAGCAAATGATGATTTGCTGAGACAGCAAGCCCATTACTTGAAATTGTTTTGAATGGGCTTGCTACTTTAGATGCCCCGATTTTTAATAGATTAATATGTTAAGGTTTCAAGATTACTGAATCGTTTTTGAATCCTTGTACTTTTCTAAACAAGAGTGTAGGAGCGACAGGAGAAACTGAGCTTGTTAAATACTGAAATAACAACTAAGAGGCAAGGTGGCAGCCGTGTCCATGATTTCCTTTGAAAATTCAACTTGAGGCTTCTGTATGTCTGGAAAAATTAGACGACGTTGTCCTAAGTAGATTTTTTTGTCGCTTTTTGGTCCACTATGAACCTAATTTTCATTAGGATGATGTATTTATTACTTTATAAATGGTTGTAGAAGGGTTGCTTGGTTTGATGTTAAATTAGGATTAGATGTGAACTAGGTGTTTAATCCACAAATTAGTTTATTTTGTCTGTTTAGCAATCTAGATTTGGTGATCTATGATTTGCTCCCAATCCAGCCTTCTCCTGAACCAGAGTTAACTCTATTATGGAACTTCTAGGATTAACGGTTTATCCCTGTTTAAACTGATCAGAAAATCTTATGCATGCTAAACATGGTTTTGATTATTTCTTATAGATTTCTTCAATATTATTTAATTATTTAGGATTAGAAATTTGCCTACTGATCTGATATTAAAGAAAACAACACTATCTATGAAGTATTTGAGATTTTTTTTTTAAAGATACACTTCTTTCTATCCATTTTTGGATGGAAAGTGTTTTTACAATTCAGTCTAAATTCAGAGACATCTGATGTATCATATTAACAGTTGAGAAGAGCTCAAAGAACCAAAGCATTGGTAGAAAGCTAAACAACAGGATAAGTCGGTATTTATTTATTTATTATCATTCTCTTTATTCCTTGAATTCAAGCTATATGAGAGGAAGTTTCTGAATGTCAATTTCATCAGTTCTTGGATCTATAATATTTAAATAGAACATTACTGCTGAAAGAACATTTTTAGTCTATTGAACTTATTTTTTGTGGTATGCATGGGATTTTAATGGATTCTTTATGAGCCTCTTTTTACTTTTTTTGATAAGCTCCTTAAAGGAATCATCGAATAAAACTCATTCAATGAGGCATGGGCAGATGCTCACTCCCATTACAAAATTAAAACATAAGGTTTTATAAAAAATTGATAATATTCTTTCTTTTTTTGGATTGTTTTTTGAGTTTTTTCCTTTGATGTATATTTCAATTTAGACCAGGTCTTATTGGAAATACCAATTGTGAATGGATAACATTCTATTCTATTTTATGTTTTTCAATTTCTTATGGTTATTTCGGTCCTTATGGCTTATTTAATTTCTTAAATTATGAGGCCTTCACTTTAAAGGTTATGGAATCAAATACAAGGAAAAAATGGAATCGATTACATCATATTATTTTTAATTTTTAGATTGAATTTCTTATTCACTAATTTCATAGACTGATGCAATTGTCAGGTTGCATCCATTGTGATTTTGAGGTCCGGGAGGTTGACCGATGCAACTAACCACATTGCAATACTGGATAAGGCTGCATTGACCAACCCTTCACAAACATGTATTATTGGGAAGCCTTGTTTACTGTATCTCTTTCTTGCCATCTTTAGTGTCTGGAGTTTACTTTTTAAAGTGTATATACTCATCTCAAGGAATTCAATGCTTATACACACTTTTTATACGAGTTGTAACTAGAATACCAGCTGAAGTAGTTTTAAACGATTTATTTCAAAATAGTTTATCCAAACTTTTCAATGATCTTGTTCTAAAATTTAAGTGTGTGAAACTACATTTAAATTAAATATTACATAGTTTGCATTTGATATCCTTCATTGGGTATTTTTTGCTCCTTTTTGCTTTGTTGCCTTGCTAAATTTGCCTATGTAAATTCCTAAATTCTTGCATCTACTGCTTGATGAGCCTGTTGTTGAGGATGATGATGACGAAGATGATGATGAGGATGATGATGATAAAGATGATGTTGATGTGGAAGGTAAATATAGAATCCTTTTACTCTCATGAATTATTAAAAAATGTTTGTTAACTAATATGTTTTGAGCTTGCTTGATAAAATTTCTCTCTCTTGGTGACAGCTACTCCTTGCAAACTAAACTAGTGTGAATTTTATAGTTTTACATTTCATGTCATTCCTTCAAATATTATTGTGAATTATTGATTTCTTGTTCAATGGTGGAGAATTGTGCCAATTGTCCAATTGTTGTATGATCTTTGTTCTCTATTTATTCTATTATTGATCAGTATGCCCATTGTAAAAACTGAGAGAAGAAACCCAACTTATTCTTATCATTTACATGTAATATTTATGACGAACATGAAAATTTTGCATCTTCATTGAAATTATCTTCAATGAAATTGAATATTGGCTTGTACACTCCATTCTCTTCTCAACAGTGAATAACAATATATATATATATATTGCACTTTGAACACATGTTCCCTTTCATAATAGGCGTGATATTATATTCATATTTAAATATTAGTGATTGATTCTCTTAGCTAAACCATCAAAAGAACCAGCGAGATCTTAAATAACATGCTCTTTGAATCTTAAAAATTATTATTATTTGCTTTGTAAAGCTAAAACCTTGTCTAGATTGTGGACATTAATTTCTAAGATGTCTTCATGTTTGCATTCCCTCAAAGCCATTTTTATAATTAAAAAGCTTTAAATTTAGTATTTAACTGCAGATTGTTAACTATTAATTTTGTTGGCAATGATCAGCATCCTCAAGATAGCATGATTGGCATTGATGAAGAGGCTTTAGAAAGTAGAAGATACCAACATCTTCATGCTAAAAAGCCAAATTCTTTGCATAAGAAGTTGTTAATCAAACATGAACATTTGAAGATGGTAATGGGCATGCAGGGTTGTTCATGGCGTTGTAGCTAGAGATTACAACATGTGGGAATAAGGCATCAACTTTTACTATGGGAGTGAGATTCCTTGTCGGACAAGCTGTTAATGCGATAACCTTCATAGTTGATGACCTTTGCAATGTTCAACTATAGAAGTTATAGTTGATTATTTTGTAAACATTAAAATTTTAGAATTGATATTTCAAATATTATATTTTGTTTTTTTAATTGATGAATGTATTTTTAAAAGTATATGAATGAATACAATTTTCATTTTCTTCTAGCAAATTCTTGTTTACTACATTGAAGAATGATTTTTTTTTAATTCATTACTTGTTATTTTTGTTACCTCAATGTAATAAAATTAGTGTTTTTTATTTAATATGTATTTTATATGTCTAATTAATGAGAAGTAATTAGATGTGATAATATCAAAGAGTGATTGATTAATCATAAATGTTTTAGAAAATGTATAATAATTAAATAATAAAGAAATTTTACTAAATATGACCAAAATTGATATGCATTAAGAACCACATTTCATGAAATTAAAGGGGCTTGTGATTTACTTGGTTGATTTTTTTGGTGACCAATTTTTATTTTGGTCGCTATTAACAAATGTGATAAATAAAATTAATAATTAAAATATTAAACATCATCCAAATAATTAATCATTAGCGTCAAAAAAATGGTCGCTAAAATGTATCATTTTAGCGACCAATATTAATTGGTGGTCACTAATTTAGCAACCAAAAGAAATTTTGGCCGCTAAAAGGCTCAGCGACGAGGCTACTGCTACAAACCAGCGACCCAAAATTTTTTGGTCGCTATTTGTTTTAGCGACCAAATTATCTTTATTAGCAACCAATTTTGATGGTCGCTAATAACCTTTTTTCTTGTAGTGATGTCTGATATTGATAAAAATATTTGCAATAATGTTACAATATTTCTCAAAAAATGTGCAAACTTTCCTCATTGAACTAATTAGATTTGATGAGAGGTGTTTGAAATTTATAATTTCTATAAGTTAGCTCTAATTTTTCTCTAAATATAGATCAATTGTCCTTATTGGATGGATTAGTTCCAAGAAAAGATGTTTGATGTTCATAATCTCTACGATGAGATTTTGATCTTCTCTGAAAAAATTAGGTGTTTGTTCTAGCCTAATTGAAATTATTCAATTAGTGTGAGTGATATATTATAAACTATGCATTTCCCATAGGCATTAACTCAATATAATAAATATCAATTATGAAAGATAGTTCATTTGGTGGAAGTAGTAGGAGACTTGAGGTGGGGATGCTAGGGTTATTATCATTAGGCAATGATAGGAGGACATCACAATTACTCTCCATATAAAATGGGATAACATGAGATTCGAAAGAAGAGTATCATATGTCATTGAAGCCTCTATTCTATAGAAATTTTGCATTAAACATGTGGTGTTACGGTGGTAGACCACTAATAATATTTTATATATATTTAATCAAATCCTAAGAACAAAAAACCTCTATTCTAGAGTTGTCTATTAAAATATAATATCTAGCGTCTAACAAGCTTTTCTTTAAATAAAAGATTAATCTTGGTTGTAGCCTATAACTGATTAATTAAATTATGTCAACGAGATCATTGAGGGCCAGTAATATCCCAGTCTCTTGATTTTCATCTTCATTTTAGGGCCACTCCTTGGCTTGGACCTTAAGAAGATGATGACTCTTTAATGATTATTAAAAGCCACCAGTGAATTGACTTACCATAATGAATATGGATGGTAAGATAAAGATTTATGACCAATTAATCAATAAGTGGGGTTAAATTAAAGGTTGATGATCACTGGACAATAATTGGGGTGAAAGGATGAAAATATCATCTTAAAGCTGGATGTCCTGCCTTTTCTATTTATAATTATATTCTATTTATAATTATATTCATGATTTCATTTACTTAATAGTGCATTGAATTGATTGATGGATAGATTGATATAACATATTGATAGATAGTTATACATGACATAATGATTGATAGAAATATATAGTATAACCATTAGCATGAAACTGATAGATGATTGATGTTTGTTTCACTACACCCCTATAATAAATTTATAGATTTCTTACTAATTTTCTTATAGATTGATAGATGCTTTTTGCTCAATGAGATAATATTATTTTACTGATCATATTGATTTTTATTGCTTATTGATCATTAATATTGACTAGAAGTAGAGTATATATATTGATTATTTTGCCTTACATTGAAGACAGCCATAAATTTTAGTTACTTGCTAGGTTTTGTAAGCTTATTATATGATTTTACATGATTTTAGGTAAAGGTAAGGAGCCTACGGATTGAGGCTTAGTACTGATAAAATTTAGTTTTATTATAAGTTCTTTGGTTTATATATATTATTTTATAGTTAATGGTGGATATTATATATATGCTTTGTGACTTTAGATTTTTTAGTAAGATATAAGTAGACAATAACAATATTATTATTTTATTTTTTATATATATTTTTTTTTAACTAATCATCTATGGATGTTAAATTGATATAGAATGAATAATTATTAGTTATTAACTATAAAAAAATGAATTGAATGAATTGAAATGATAATAGAAAGAAAAAAAATGGATTTATTTCATTTTAGATCTCGGGACATGACAAAGTGATATTAGAGCAATGGCCGGTTAAAAAAATGCTTGTAACCAAAGTTGTATTAATGATTGCATTAGCTATTAATTAAATATATTTATAGATTTATTTTATTTTGAAGAATTTATTTATTTTGTTTGAAGGTTTTATTTAATATTAAGAGTTATTTCCTTATTAGGCAAATGAACTTGAAAGAGAAGAAGAGCAGGATTGATCTAGGAAAGTCTAGGAGAGGGGACAATTTGTAGCCATTTCTAGTAGTGGTATCGTTGCTAGTTCTGGTTCTATCATTGGGACACCTATATACTAGAGTTGTGGTAGAATACATTTTGATTAGTGATATAAGATGTTAGGAGAACGCTTTAGGTGTGGGTAGCTTGGACATAGGATAAGTGAGTGCCCATAGGTAGCAATTTGTCCACATTCTAAGCCCCAACCTAAGAGTTCAGTTAGGTCTGCAGGTAGACTGAGGACATTTCCATTTTGTTCCTTTTTTGGATCCTTTCGTAGAGGCAGGTAGATCGTCTATAGGTTAGAGAGAGTCTGGTGGTTCTGTTGCACTAACTCTAATTTAAGCACATGCTTATAGTCTGACTTGATATGAGGCTCGAGATGCTCCTGATATTGTTATAGGTATGGTGTATATTTCTAATCAATCTTATCATATTTCATTTGATTTTGTAGCTATTTTTCATTTATTTTTTAGCATTATTTTGATTTACTCTATTTACCTTTAATATTACTACCTATTATTTTGTGTTGTTTTATCGACTCAAGATGGTATGGTAGCGAGTATAATTAATTTTATGACATTGTGCTAATTGATAAGAGGTTGAGATATAGTTTGATTTTGTTAACTATTTTTAAGTTTGATGTTATTTTGGGTATGGTTTACCTGAGTCAGCAGAAGGCTAAAATTCATTGGTTGAAGAAGTGAATTACTTTATTTTTGGATAGTGAGAGCAATAAATTTCAAGAAGTTAGAGGAGATCTATCTCACTTGATTTTATCTATGAAAGTATATAAGTTATGAAAGAAGGTTTGTTTGGTATTCTTGGCATCAATACACGATAGTAAATTGGATTCAAAATCTTTTTTTGATGCTCAGTAGTGCGATAATTTCTTGATATTTTTCTTGAGTTAGTTAGTTACTGTCAGACAGAGATATTAAGTTATGTATTGATGTATTTTTAGGTACAACCCCTATATATAAGGCTATATATAGGATGGAACCTAAATAACTTCAAGAGTTGAAGGTATAAATTCAGGAGTTAGTAGACAAGCGATTCATCCATTCTGGTGTGTCTTCATAGGGAGCTCCTATTTATTTGTGAAGACAAAAGATGGTATGATGCACATATATATTAATTAAAAAGAGCTAAACAAAGTCACCACTAAGAACAAGTGTCATTTATCCAGGATCAACAATTTATTTGATTAGCTAGCTAGATCTTCTATTTTTTCAAGATTGACCTAATCTGACTATAATCTAGTAAAGGTGAGAGAGACTGATTAGATGAAAACTACTTTCCATACTAGATATAAGCATTACAAGTTCTTAGTCACATCTTTTGGGGTGGCTAATGCATGAAAAGCTTTCATGGATATGATGAAACTTGTGTTTTTGGATTTTTTAAATCAGTTTGTGATCGTCTTTATTATCAATATTTTTATTTATTCTATTTTTTAGGAAGATCATACTTTATATTTGAGGATTATTCTATAAACTATGAGATAACATCGGTTGTATGACAAATTCTCTAAGTGTAATGTTTGGTTGAAGAACAATTCTTTTCTATGACATGATAAATAGTGCATGTATTTCCATAAATTCCCAAAAAAGTTCAAGCTATGGTTGATTGGCTAAGGCCTACTATAATATCTTAGATATTTTGTTTCTTGGGCATGACCATTTATTACATGAAGTTTGTGAAAAAAATTTCTCAAATTTCTTCATCTTTGATGAAACTTACTCGGAAGTTAGTTGCTTTTATTTTGATGCCTCATTATGAGGGTTGATTTTATAAGATGAAGGATTAATTTACTTTCACTCCATTTTTTACTCTTCCATCCAGTACGAAAGGCTTTCAATTATTCAATGATGCATCATTGAAAGGATTGGGATATGTTCTGAAGCATCACAAGAAAGTTATACTATATGTTTCCAGGCAGTTGAAGCCAAAAGTGAGGAACTATTTGATACATAATTTGGAGGTTACTATTATTATATTTCCTTAAAAATTTGGTGACACTATATGTATGGAGTCAGATATGAAATTATTATCGATCATTAGAGCTTGAGATATCTTCATTCAAAAAGATCTAAATTTGAGGTAAAGAAGGTGGCTTGAGCTGATTAAATATTGTGATTTAATTATTTAGTATCAAACTGATAAGGCTAATGTGGTAACATATGTTCTGAGAAAGAAATCTTATTGATTATCATGTATATCGCATACTTTAGATGAACATCTAATTCAACATATGAAAAATCTTCACTTATAATTGGTTTCTCTTATTAATTTAAACTTTGGCATGATTCAGATGATTATCCAACTTTCTTTGCAAGAAAGGATTCAAGAAATTCAAAAGTAAGATATAGAATATCCAAAATTGATTGATTAGATCAAATTTAGTAAGAAATTGACACTGTGAGTATCTAATACTAGTGTCATCTTTTGTAAGAATAGATCATGAGTTCTAAGGTTTGGAGATCTAAGATCTAATATTTTGCATGAGGCTCAATATTTGGGTTATACAACTCATCCAAAATATAGAAAAATATATAATGATTTGAAAGGTATATTTTAGTGGTCTTGATTGAAAAAGGATATGACAAATTTTATATCTAAATGTGATGCCTATCTGTTAGTAAAAGTTAAACATCAAAGAGCGAGAGGTTTTTACAACCATTGCTTATTTCAGAGTAAAAGTGCGAAGAGGTAACTATAGATTTTATTATGGGATTTCTAATACCGAGACAAAAACATGATGCTATTTAGGTTGTAGTGAATCCTTTGATGAAGACTGCTTATTTTATTCTTATTCAATAGTTTGATTCTATGGATATATTTTATATGTATATATACAAAAATTATCTAAATGCATGGGACACCTAAGGTGATCATTTCAAATTGAGATGACATACATACTTTCAAATTATGGAATTGCATTCAACAACATCACAGTACAAAAATACACTTAAGTACAACATTTCATCCTCAGACTAAGGGACAGTCAGAGGGACTATTCAGGCCTTGGAAGATCTCTTGAAATTATGTGTTTTGAACTTTGCTGTCAATTGAGAAGATTATGTTCCTTCAATCAAATTTTCTTAAAAGTATAGTTTTAAGTTTAGGTATGGCCACTTGCAAAACTCTATATGATAAAAAATGTAGGAATTTTAAAGTTTTGGTCTCCACAACAAATGTGTACAATGGTGAAAGATGCAAGTGTGGGAGATATGCCCAAGCATGTCACAAGAAAAATATCTAACACCAAAAAAGGATTTACTAATCTTTTGGGTTATGGGATCCCTTCCTAGGTTTGAATGATACATGCTGATGTGATGGATTATGAAACTCTTCCAGTGTATATGGTTTTTTTATTTTTCTTAAATGCAGTTAATTCAACTTCTAAAAACTTATTTGTACTTTTAAGAATTGAATTTTCTATTTTCAATGCATGCTCCTTACTATCTAAATAAGATGTTAGAGTATCTATGTTTTTGTATGTATTTTCTAATTCAACATGTAATATTTTTAAGAAATTATGCTATTTAGTTAAATAAATATATTTTTTATTTAAAGAGTCAAATTCATCTAACAAATCCATGTGATTGCTATCTAGAGTTGAATTATCTTTCCTTATGATTTCATACTCTTTCTGCGGATTTAAAAAAATCAACTTTGAGGCTAGCATGTAATTTCTTGAGCTTCCTATATGGATAATAATTTTTAAAAAAAACTTTAAATAATTGGTTATATGTAAGCTCACATACCTCTTCTTGATCAGAGTGATCAAGATGATCATCAGTCATTAAGCACATGTTAGTTACCTCTTCTTCTACTTCAAATTTAGATGAGTTTGAGTTTGAGTCTACCTAGAAAGCCTTTCATATTCTTTTCTTGTCATTCTTGAACTTAGGGTTTTTTTACCCTTCTCCTTTCTTAGATGAGCTTTAAAAATTGGACAATTAGACTTCAGGTGCTCTGGCTTCCTGTATTCAAAATAAATAACATTGGATGAAATTCTAGAATTTTTATTATTCTTATCCTTATTCCATTTCTGATGATACTTTTATTTTTTTCTTAAATAGCTTTTGAATTGCCTAGTTATTAAAGTAATGTCTTCATTTTTAGAACCATAAGAATCAGTGTTAGAATCATTAGCCTTTAATGTTACAGGATTCTCCTTTTTTTCTCACATGCATTAACCTGCCTTTGATTCACTCGCTGCTTGTAAACAATGAGTGATCTAAGTAAGTTATTAATTGAAAAAAATACTCAGATTCTTAGATTCAATAATGGCATTAATTTTTACATCAAAAGAAGAAGATAAATATCTCAAATTCTTGTTAACTTTTTTATAATTTGTGAGTTCTCTTCATAAGCATGCAGGAAAGTAACAGTTTGTGTAAACCTAATATAAATTTCAAAATTGATTCACTAAGTTTCATGCGGACAAAATCATAATGATGTAAAAGAATATTCAGCCTTGATCGTTTAAATTCCTTTATTCCTTTAAAAGTAATGCGCAGTTTGTCCCAAATCTCTTTATCAGTTGTATAAGTGGAATTACACATATAATCTTAAGATTTTAAAGCACAAAAAAAAGTTCAGGCATTTGGCAGTCAGTTGTGCTAAATCTCAATCATCCGTTGTCCATTCAACAGAAGAAATTTTATTGTTAACACCATTTACTAATCTATAAGATGTAGAATAACCATCATAAACTAGTATCCAAATGCGATAATCAATTGATTGTAAAAAGGTGGACCTGCGAGTTTTTCAACAATTAAAAGGTATACTATCAAAAAGATATGGCATAGGAATTGAATATCCTTCTGTGGTGTTTATATTACTATCAAAAAGAGATAGCATAGGAATTGAATATCCTCCTGTGGTGTTTATATTTCCAAAGTTAGTCATGGATCTTAATTCAATGGTTTTCTAAAACTTGATCTTATGAATCCCGCTTTGATACCACATAAAAGTTCATAAGGGTGATTAAACCCTAAAGAACTAGTCTCGAGGCTAACAAAGATGGGTGTGAATTAGTTATTTTAAAAATTTCTTAATTAAATGAAAAGTTAAAATCTCTTGATGCAGAAGTAGAACTAATTTTACAATAAAAAAAACATATATTTTCAACACATATCAAATCACAAAAAAAGCAGAAATTAAAATGCAAAAAAATAAATAGAAAGAACACACCAAGATTTATAGTGGTCCGATCAACTTGACATGCATCTACTCCTTGGAGATTCCCTTTTCAAATATTGCACTAAATAGAAATGACACTCCTTTTGCTACCACAGCAAGGAGGAGAAGTCCTTACAAATCTTTCCACCAACCTGGTGAGGCAGAGAACCTTGAATCCTTTTACTCCCTCCTAGAGTAGGAAGAGAACCTGGAAATCCTTTTTCACCCACCTGATAAAGGCAAAGAATATTAGATCCCTTTTTCACCCACCTGATAAAGGCAAAGAATATTAGATCTCTCCTAGAGCCACTAAGGAATAAGAGAAGTAACTTGAAGAAGATGATAAACACCTTGCTTAGAGTAACTTTTGTGAATCCCTCACAACTCCCCCTCACAAGGATTTCTCTCTCTCAAGCTCTCCCTCTTCCTTCTCTAAGCTCTCTCTCAGATCTCCTCTCCAATAAAAGATTAACTTAAGGGTTAATACAATTGCTTAAATAGAGAGCCTCTAAAAGAAGCCATAATTTTCAATTTTGTACTTTTGATCATCCAATATGATCGATAGATCTTCCTATATGATTAGTACAAAATAGTCCTTTCATCCAGGACAAACTGTACTGCACTATACGATTATTTCAAGAGAAATAAGCTGATAATCCCAAATGATTATAATATCTTCCTGGATGATTAGTTTAAATCTATTGAACTTCATCTAGTATGATACCTGGCGATGCCTAATCGTCCCACGTACTTCTTTATCATTAAGGATGGAAAAGGTCAATCATCCTGGACGATTTGTTAAAAAAAATATAATATTCGTCTGGTACGATAGGTGGCGATCCATTATCATCCTAACATGTTCTCTATCATCCAGGACAATCATCACCGATGGTTCTGTACGATTGTATCAAATTATATTTTATCATAATTATTCTCCTAATCACATGATTAATTTAGGTATGATTAACACAAAATTTAAAAATTAAAATATTGCCTAAATTGTGATTGGCAATTATTTGTCACAATTTGAACTAATCATCTTGGAAATAACTAATCATCTATGGATGTTAAATTGATATAGAATGAATAATTATTAGTTATTAACTATAAAAAAAATGAATAGAATGAATTGAAATGATAATAGAAAGAAAAAAAATGGATTTATTTCATTTTAGATATCGGGACATGACAAAGTGATATTAGAGCAATGGCCAGTTAAAAAAATGCTTGCAACCAAAGTTGTATTAATGATTGGATTAGCTATTAATTAAATATATTTATAGATTTATTTTATTTTGAAGAATTTATTTATTTTGTTTGAAGGGTTTATTTAATATTAAGGGTTATTTCCTAATTAGGCAAATGAACTTGAAAGGGAAGAAGAGCAGGTTTGGGCTAGGAAAGTCTAGGAGAGGGGACAATTTGTAGCCATTTTTGGTAGTGTTATCATTGCTAGTTCTGGTTTTATCATTGGGACACCTATATACTAGAGTTGTGGTAGAAGACATTTTGATTAGTGATATAGGATGTTAGGAGAACGCTTCATGTGTGGGTATCTTGGACATAGGATAAGTGAGTGTCCATAGGTAGTAATTTGTCCACATTCTAAGCCCCAACCAAAGAGTTTAGTTAGGTCTACAGGTAGACTGAGGACATTTCCATTTTGTTCCTTTTTTTGGATACTTTGGTAGAGGCAGGTAGATCATCTATAGGTTAGAGAGAGTCTGGTGGTTCTGTTGCACTAACTCTAATTTAAGCACATGCCTATAGTCTGACTTGATATGAGGCTCGAGATGCTCCTGATGTTGTTATAGGTATGGTATATATTTCTAATCAATCTCATCATATTTTATTTGATTTTGTAGCCAGTCTTTCATTTATTTTTTAGCATTATTTTGATTTACTCTATTTACCTTCAATATTACTACCTATTATTTTGTGTTATTTTATCGACTCAAGATGAAATGGTAGCGAGTATAGTTAATTTTATGACATTGTGCTAATTGATAAGAGGTTGATGTATAGTTTGATTTTGTTAACTATTTTTAAGTTTGATGTTATTTTTGGTATGGTTTACCATAGTCAGCATAAGGCTCAAATTCATTGGTTGAAGAAGTGGATTACTTTATTTTTGGATATTGAGAGTTACATATTTCAAGAAGTTAGAGGAGCTCTATCTCACATGATTTTATCTATTGAAGTATATAAGTTATGAAAGAAGGTTTATATGGTATTCTTGGCATCAATACAAGATAGTAAAGTGGATTCAAAATCTATTTTTGATGTTCAATAGTGCGATAATTTCTTGATATTTTTCTTAAGGAGTTAGTTAGTTACTGTTACACAGAGATATCAAGTTATGTATTTATGTATTTTAGATACAACCCCTATATATAAGGCTATATATAGGATGGAACCTAAATAACTTCAAGAGTTGAAGGTATAAATTAAGGAGTTAGTAGACAAGTGATTCATCCATTCTAGTGAGTCTTCGTAGGGAGCTCCTATTTATTTGTGAAGAAAAAAGATGGTACGATGCACATATGTATTAATTATAAAGATCTAAACAAAGTGACCATTAAGAACAAGTGTCATTTATCCAGGATAGACGATTTATTTGATTAGCTGGCTAGATCTTCTATTTTTTCAAGATTGACCTAATCTAGCTATAATCTGGTAAAGGTGAGAGAGACTGATTAGATGAAAACTAATTTCCATACTAGATATAAGCATTACAAGTTCTTAGTCACATCTTTTGGGTGGCTAATGCATGAAAAGCTTTCTTGGATATGATGAACATTGTGTTTTTGGATTTTTTAAATTAGTTTGTGATCTTCTTTATTATCAATATTTGTATTTATTCTATTTTTGAGGAAGATCATACTTTATATTTGAGGATTATTCTAGAGACTATGAGATAACATCAATTGTATGACAAATTCTTTAAGTGTGATTTTTGGTTGAAGAACAATTCTTTTCTAGGACAGGATAAATAGTGTATGTATTTCCATAAATCCCCAAAAGTTCAAGCTGTAATTGATTGGTTGAGAACTACTATAATAGCTTAGATATTTTGTTTCTTGGGAATGACCAGTTATTACATGAAGTTCGTGAAAAAATTTTCTCAAATTTCTTCAACTTTGATGAAATTGACTCGAAAGTTAGTTGCTTTTATTTTGATGCCTCATTATGAGGGTTGATTTTATAAGATGAAGGATTAATTGACTTTCACTCCATTTTTTACTCTTCCATCTAGTACAAAAGGCTTTCAATTATTCAATGATGCATCATTGAAAGAATTGGGATATGTTCTGAAGCATCACAAGAAAGTTATATTATATGTTTCCATGTAGTTGAAACCAAAAGAGAGGAAGTATTTGATACATAATTTGGTGGTTACTATTGTTATATTTCTTTAAAATTTTGGTGACACTATATGTATGGAGTCAGATATGAAGTTATTATCGATCATTAGAGCTTGAGATATCTTCATTCAGAAAGATCTAAATTTGAGGTAAAGAAGATGACTTGAGGTGATTAAAGATTGCGATTTAATTATTCAGTATTAGTCTGATAAGGCTACTGTGGTAACAGATGTTCTGAGAAAGAAATATTATTAATTATCGTGTATATCGCTTACTTTAGATGAACATCTAATTCAATATATGAAAAATCTTCACTTATAATTGGTTTCACTTATTAATTTAAACTTTTATATGATTCGGATGTTTATCCAACCTTCTTTGCAAGAAAGGATTCAAGAATTCAAAAGTAAGATATAAAATATCCAAAATTGATTGATCAAATAAAATTTAGTAAAATTGACACTGTGAGTATCTAATACTGGTGTCATCTTTTGTAAGAATAGATCATGAGTTCCAAGGTTTGGAGATCTAAGATCTAATATTTTGCATGAGGCTCAATATTTGGGTTATACAATTCATCCAAAATATAGAAAAAATATATAATGATTTGAAATGTATGTTTTAGTGGTCTTGATTGAAAAAGGATATGACAAATTTTATATCTAAATGTGATGCATATCTATTAGTAAAAGTTAAACATCAATAAGCGAGAGGTTTTTACAACCATTTCTTATTTCATAGTAAAAGTACGAAGAGGTAACAGTAGATTTTATTATGATATTTCTAATACCGAGACAAAAACATGATGCTATTTAGGTTGTAGCAGATCCTTTGATGAAGACTGCTTATTTTATTCTTATTCAATAGTTTGATTCTATGGATATATTTAATATCTAAATGCATGGGACACCTAAGTTGATCATTTATAATTGAGATGACAGCCATACTTTCAAATTATGGAAGGGCATTCAACAAGTTCACATTACAAAAATACACTTAATTACAACATTTCATCCTCAGACTAAGGGACAGTCAGAGGGACTATTCAAACCTTAGAAGATCTCTTTAGATTATGCATTTTGAGCTTTGGTGTCAATTGAGAAGATCATATTCCTTTGTTCAAATTTTCTTAAATTATAGTTTTAAGTTTAGGTATGGCCTCTTGCAAAACTCTATATGATAGAAAATATAGGAATTTTAAAGTTTTGATCTCCACAATAAATGTGTACTACGGTGAATGATACAAGTGTGGGAGATATGCCTAAATATGCCATAAGAAAAATATCTAACACCAAAAAAGGATTTACTAATCATTTTGGGTTATGGGGTCCCTTCCTAGGTTTCAATGATACATGCTGATGTGATGGATTATGAAACTCTTACAGTGTATGTGGTTTTTTATTTTCCTTAAAAGCAGTTAATTCAACTTCTAAAAACTTATTTGTACTTTTAAGAAACGAATTTTCTATTTTCAATGCATGCTCCTTACTATCTAAATAAGATGTAAGAGTATCTAAGTTTTTGTGTGTATTTTCTAATTCAACATGTAATATTTTTAAGAAATTATGATATTTAGTTAAATCAATATATTTTTTATTTAAAGAGACAAATTCATCTAACAAAGCCATGTGATTACTATCTTGAGTTGAATTATCTTTCCTTATGTTTCATACTCTTTCTACGGATTTTAAAAAATCAACTTTGAGGCTAGCATGTAATTTCTTGAGCTTCCTATATGAATAATAATTTTTTTAGAAACATCAAGTAATTAGTTATAGGTAAGCTCACATACCTCTTCTTAATTAGAGTGATCAAGATGATCATCAACCATTAAGTACAGGTTTGTTACCACTTTTACTACTTCAATTTCAGATGAGTTTGAGGTTGAGTCCGCCTAGAAAGCCTTTCAGATTCTTTTCTTGTCATTCTTGAACTTAGGATTTTTTTTACCCTTTTCCTTTCTTGGGTGAGCTTTAAAAGTTGGGCAATCAGACTTCAGGTTCCCTGTCTTCTTGTATTCAAAATAAATAACATTAGATGAAACTCTAGAATTTTTATTATTCTTATCCTTGTTCCATTTCTGATGATACTTTTTTCTCCTTAAACAGCTTTGAATTGCCTAGTTATTAAAGTAATGCAATCATTTTCAGAACCATAAGAATCAGTGTCAGAATTATTAGCCTTTAATGCTACAGTTTTCTCCTTTTTTCTTATATGCATTAAGCTGCCTTTGATTCACTCCTTGGTTTTAAATAATGAGTGATCCAAGTAAGTTATCAATTGAAAAAACATTCAGATCCTTAAATTCAATAATAGCAGTAATTTTTGTATCAAAGGAAGAAGGTAAATATCTCAAACTCTTGTTAACTTTTTTATAATTTGTGCGTTCTCTTCATAAGACATGCAGGAAAGTAACATTTTGTGTAAACCTAATATAAATTTTAAAAATTGATTCACTAAGTTTCATGCAGAAAATTCATAATGATGTAGAAAAATGTTCACCCTGATTGTTTAAATTCCTTTATTCCTTCATAAGTAATGCGCAGTTTGTCCCAAATCTCTTTATCAATTATATAAGTGGAATTATATATATAATCTTCTGATTTTAAAGCACAAAAAAAAGTTCAGACATTTGGCATTCAGTTGTGCTAAATCTCAATTATCCATTGTCCATTCAGCAAAAGAAATTTCAGTTTTAAC
Organism: Dendrobium catenatum; assembly: GCF_001605985.2. NCBI lineage: Eukaryota > Viridiplantae > Streptophyta > Magnoliopsida > Asparagales > Orchidaceae > Dendrobium > Dendrobium catenatum. The sequence goes on from NW_021319127.1 coordinate 5,044,994, forward strand.
ACTATTTACTAATCTATAAGGTGTAGAATAACCATCCTAAACTAGCATCCATATGCGATAATCAATTAATTCTAAAAAGGTGGACTTGCGAGTTTCCTAAAAATTAAAAGGTATGCTATCAAAACGATATGTTCTAGGAATTGAATATCCTTCTATGGTGTTTATATTTCCAAAGTTAGTTATGGATCTTAATTCAAAAGTTTTCTAAAACTTGATTTTATGAATCCCGCTTTGATGTCACTTAAAAGTTCATAAAGGTGGTTAAACCCTAAAGAACTAATCCCGAGGCTAACAAAGATGGGAGTGAATTAGTTATTTTAAATTTCTTAATCAAATAAAAAGTTAAAATCTCTTGATGGAGAAGTAGAACTAATTTTACATTAACAAAAAACAAATATATATTTAAGACATATCAAATCACAAAAAATGCGAAAATTAAAATGCAAAAAAATAAATAGAAAGAACACAGCAAGATTTATAGTGGTCCGATCAACTTGACCTACATCTACTCCTTGGAGACTCCCTTTTCAAGTATTGCACTAAATAGAAATGACTCTCTTTTTACTACCACAATAAGGCGAAGAAGTTCTTACAAAATCTTTCCACCAACCTGGTGAAACAGAGAATCTAGAATCCTTTTACTCCCTCCTAGAGTAGGCAAAGAACCTGGAAATCCTTTTTCACCCACCTGGTGAAGGGAAAGAATATTAGAATCTTGTTTCACCCTCCTAGTGAAGGTAAAGAACCTTAGAATTCTTTTTCACCCGCCTGATAAAGGTAGAAAACTTGGATATGATGCTGATGAAGATCTCTCCTAGAGCCACTAAGGAACAAGAGAAGCAACTTGAAGAAGATGATAAACACCTTGCTTAGAGCAACCTTTGTGAATCCCTCAGAACTCCCCCTCACAAGGATTTCTTTCTCTCAAGCCCTCCCTCTTCCTTCTCTAAGCTCTCTCTCAGATATCCTCTCCAATAAAAGATTAACTTAAGGGTTAATATATATAATTGCTTAAATAGAGAGCCTCTAAAAGAAGCCATAAGTTTCAATTCTGTACTTTTGATAATCCAATATGATTGATAGATCATTCTATATGATTAGTATAAAATAGTCCTTTCAGCCAGGACAAACTGTACTGCCCTATACGAATAGTTTAAGAGAAATAAGCTGATAATCTTGAATGATTATAATATCTTCCTGAATGATTAATTTAAATATATTGAACTTCATCTAGTATGATACATGGTGATGCCTAATTGTCCCACGTACTTCTTTATCATTAAGGATGAAAAAGATCAATCATCCTGGACGACGATTTGTTGAAAAATTATAATATTTGTTTAGTATGATAAGTGGCGATCCATTATCATCTTAACATGTTCTTTATCATCCAGGACGATCGTCACAGATTGTCCTGTACGATTGTATCAAATTATGTTTTACCATAATTGTTCTCCTAATCACATGTTAATTTAGGTATGATTAACACAAAATTTAAAAATTAAAATATTGCCTAAATTGTGATTGGCAACTATTTATCACAATCTGAACTAATCATCTTGGAAAATAAGGATCATCTAGTACGATTAGTTTAATCACTCCTAATCAACTAGGATATCCTAATTAGGGTTCCTATTTTTAATTGATCGTCTTATACGATTAGGTCTAAAATAGAGAATACTCTAACTCGTCAAATTTTTTCTCAAGATTATGTGTGTGCAAGATTACTTAGCTTGGGGTCCATCAGATACATGACTTGACTCAAAAAAAATAAAAAAGCATATTGAAATTAAAATTACATACAAACTCAACCCTAGTCTACTCGATTTTGAGCTTATTTGCATTACAAGAGATATTGTGGACCTGGAAGGTCATTTAGCAGGGAAAACAAAATAGATATGCAATAATAACAATAATAAAGAAATAATAATATTTGTTATCATCAAATCACCGTACTTAGCTAGGTTTAGATTTATAACAAAATGGAGATGGCTAAACCATGTGTTGGACATTATCCATTTGATGTTGCAATTTAAAATTGACCCTAATTTTGGCTTACTTCTTTTAAAGCTAATGCAATAATAAATGATAGAGGGATTGGCCTAGTATAATATATATAGGAAATAAACATGAGCTACCTTTCAACGTTGTATAGGAAATCTATTTTTTCCGTGTATTTGTTAGTATGTTATTAAATGATTTACTGAATATTTTAACTCAAAGTCAAATTTTTATCAATTGGTGTTCTCTATATTGAATTCTGTATGTATTGCATAAATGAGGCATTTTTAGCTTTCATGATAGTTCTATAAACTAGCATAAAACACTATTTTGGATATACATCCAAAATTATAATTGGAATTAAAAAAGTTTTGTGGTAGCTTTTTCATACATGCAATGATAATTACTATAGGCAACTTTGGTATAAAATACATTATCATAATTACTTATTATTGCATTCAAATTGCATAACTCTAAGTATGACATTGAAGGAGCTCTGAATTCTAAAAAGTGATAAGTGCTCTATGTGTTCTATTCTAGCCTCATCTGTCCCGTGTAGATGTGTGAGGTATTATGGCCCAACTTACTGAATGAGTGTGGGATGTTACTCGGTTATGTTTTGTTCTATTATGTTTTGGCCCCACTTGCTACATGCAGGTGTGGGAGGCTAAAGGAAGTTATAAGTGGAAGTGAAATTAGAAGCAGACATTAGGACATGTAAAGTTTACTCATGCATTGCATACTCTAAAATTTTAATAACTAATGTATAAATGTTATTCTGATCTGAATCTAGAATATTATGATGTATCTAAATAAATTAAGATGAAATGAGAAAGTCAAGTGCTAGTAAGATTATGATGGCAAGTATTCTCTAACACCTCTGATAATTCTGTAAAGATTGTTTATAAAATTGCAAGTAATCACCGAAAACCCAAGTACATGTTTGTAATCACTTTTGCTATTACATAATTCTCTTCTTATTGATTAAATGAATCTTCAAACAAATTATTGTTAATATTTAAAAAGGGATAATCATATCTATGATGGGTTAGATATAGAAGTATACTGAGCAAGTTGTACTCACTATTATGATACTTTTTGACATTTTAGGAATAGGAAAGGGCCCAGCAAAGTAGAGGGAGGTAGAGTTCAGATCCTCTAAGTCAAAATAGCTAAGTTATTCCTTTGTAATTCAATACAAATTCTTTTGATGATTAGATTTAATATGCACTGAATTATCGTATGTGCATTTTGAGAAATGAAAACGGAATGATGTTTCTATTATTATTATATTAGATTTTATAGTTACCTCTTATTTATTATGTATTGTGTTTGAGTCAGTATGTAGGTTTAGGCATTCAATCCTTCAATTCGATCTTAGGGCATCACAGGATTAGAGTCGAATAATGGCTGTCAAAATATCATAATCATGCTACATTTGTCTAGAAATTTTGATCCAATGGCAACAATCAAAAGGTGGTCTAACGATTGTGATCAAGTAGTGATTTGATGGCAACTGAGAGGAGGTGGTCCAATAGTAGTAATACAACTATCATGCCCTAGTGAACCTTTGTTATTCTTCAAGCCTCTGAGCTCTCCTAAGTCTCAAGGTAAGGTCCAAGCGACCTCTATGTAGAGAGTAAATTCAGGTGTCATTGAATTCGACTCACGGAGATATTCAGTTTGCCTATAAATATGCTAAAATTACTGTTTAGATGATCCAAAGTCTGATTCTTTAAATTTTATATTTAAATATACATCCAGATATATATAGTTTTCTGTTCATGGGATCCAGTCCATCATTGAAGATGGTTAATAGAACTAATTCACATCAAATTACTCCGTTGATGAATCTACATAGTACTAATTACGTTTGGTCAAGATCGAAGTAATGGATCCTCTTAATAGATCAAGTTGACAAGTTGTACAATTATTAAATAAATAATTATTTAATAAAATATAAAAACTTAAGGCCCAACATAATTTCTTAAAGAAAATAATAAAAATTCAAATTTCAATACTTGGGAAGAGCTCAATTCGATGACCGCAATTATTTTTAAAAGCACGGATCAGCTTTGATTGTGCTAATAAAATATCACAACATTGACCGTAAAGTAGTCCTTTTGGATTAATTTAATTCTCATCAATTTGTAAGGCTCAAATCGATTGGCATTGACTTTAGATGGATTACTGATTTGTACGAAGTTTTTTTTTTTTTTTAAATAACATTGGACAAATTAGAAAAGGAACATATGCAATATTTTACAAAGATGATTTTAAGGGTGTCAATATTCGACACTATCCGAAAATCTGATCTGAATTTGATCCCAAAATTTTAGGTTTAACCTGTGTGAGAAATGCATCCATTTTAAGTCAACCGGAAAACCAAAACACAACCCGGAACTGACCAAATATTTCTCACGTGAATTCCGCATCGTGACCCGTCACGGTTTGGGATAGGTCAGTTTTGAATTTGGATTAGGACCCATTTCTAGAATCAGACCAGAGTCGGGTTGAGTCAATTAAAGCCGGGTCAATTTTGGCTTTCACCTGTAACCCGGTTTTGACACCCTTAGATGATTATGAAGTTATTGTGAAAAAAAAAATTACTTTTTGAATGCAACTGTGGATACTAAATAATATTTTTTCTTAAAAAATTGAAATGTCATTTTCTTAGCTTCTCACCACAAAAATTTTTAAAAGTAACAAAAAAAGTAGAAAGAAAATAATAAGAAAATAAATAAAAATAATTAAAAGTTGTACCTAAGATACCCTAATTTCTAAATCACATATTAGATATACAAATCTTGATTCCAAAATCTTTCCTCCCAACCACCAAAATAATGCATGAATTGCATGTGTGACCAGACATTTCCTTTCATTTGTCCAAATCAAGCACAGAATGTCTTGTCTAAAACAGCATTTTGATATTGAACTATCAGCATGCAGGAAGCCCTAAAAAGTTTAATCTTAAAATAAATAAAAATATATTCCGAGTTATAGAAAATTTGCTGTGCTAATCTGGTATTCATCATTATAGAACAAAATTTCTCAACGGTTTTCTAACATCAGTGGGCCTCTGAAATCGGCAAAAGTTTGAAGGATCCTCACAATGGATTTCTATTTCCTGTTGCGACCCATCGTAATCTATATGATATAGCGTTGAACCGTTGAAAACTTATCTAGCTACCATCAGCTAGCTACAATGTGCTTTAACAGTAGTTAGGCAGCTATTTATAAATTTTATGTGGAATCTGATTATGCCGATCAATTAGATTAACTGTTAACTTATACCTCAATTCCATTGATTGAGTTTGATGAGGAGCTTATTGGGGGGTTGCAGGAGGGGCACTGGCCAGGCTCCCTACTCAAGGGATTGGTACGATGCCAAGGTGTTGAAAATTCAACGCCAAGAGTACATTGTAGAACCCGTTTGAGAAAAAAGTCACGTCCTATGGCTATAGTTCCTAGTGTTGTGGGTCGGTTAAGTCAATTTTTCCATTATTTTTTATGAAATTATTCATTTTTGAAGTCCTGTAACTTGAGAGAAACTCTTACATTTGCGTTTGGAGTAGTGGAAGACAGTGCGAGAGTAAACATCTATATAATTTCTCTCATTTTTCATAATGAATATCTTAGTATGATGTTTCTCCCTAATTTTTTTTCCCATTTCTGAATTTTTCATGGTGATCTTCTCCGCTAAGTTTTTTTTTCTTATTTGTTTTGTTCTTGATTTACATCTCAACACTGTTGTGAAAGTAAATCCAAATAAAATTCCTACTGATAAGCATATTGAATCCCTTTGGTCATTAAATGAACAAGAAAGATAATGATTCGATCTTCATTCCTTAAATTTAATTAAAAAAACTCCATTTCTACTGATAAATCATCTTCCCAAAAAAGCGTTAATACAAGTTACAACAGCTTACATATTCTCATAGTTAGATTCCTAAACCTAAATCCGAATTTCTTTTAAAGAAAAGTTCAGTCACTTAATACACCCTTCCTAATCTAATCAGTCACTAATTACTTCTCCATTAACAAGTTAATTGCTTTGATTAATTAAGGAACCGGGTAGGACTTGCTATTGCACATGCACTTATAAGCCATCGGACAAGTCTCTGCTTCTTCTTCACAGATGAAGCTCACCATCACTAAACGGCAAGGCGTGCAGGAGCCGCACGCGTGCGAGCAGTTAGGCAAGCTCGAGCCCGCCACCATTAGGGTGCTCGGCCTTCTCTCCATCAGCGCCCTCATTATCTTCTCCTTTCTGTATTGCTCTTTCTGCCCACCAACGACAGCTTCGCTGTTATGGCCTGAAAGAGCAAGTTAATTAAGTACATATATGTAAATGAGGAGAATAAGTAAGTAATATATTAACTTACCAATGGAGAGTCTTCTGTCAATTTGTCTTCCATGAACAACAGATGGGAGAAGGACGATTACTATGAAGATAGACAAAGGAGGAGAAGAAAGAGTCATGGCTTCCTTAGCTTGATTTGAATAGGTGAAGAGCTGAAGCTGTGCGGGTCTCTAAGTGTACGTTATCTGTATATTTATATTGCAGGAGAGGAGGAGGAGAGGTGTATTGAAGCTCGTCACAGGTAAGAGTAAGTAAAGGAGAGAAGGTGGTGAAAAAGCATATTATGGGAGATCACAGGAGAAGAGAGAGGGACGGAGGGGGACTTCACAGATTTCATGGCTGCTGGCTCATGCTTTAAGTGAGCTAGGTCGAGTCGGGGCTTAAATGTTTAGTCTTGCTGTTGGGCGTGGGGTCATTAAGTGGCCTGGAACTGTGGAAAGAATGAGTAGTCACGGAGTTGTGCGAGTTGTACGTAGCGTTATCTCTGCTTTGAGATTTGTGCTGGTGGGATTAAGATTGTGGTTGTAATTATTTTATTGCAGCTAAGATATTGAATGGGATTTTGGAGATGAAATTGGCTTTATAGCTCTCATAGTACATGATATGTATTTATTAAGAGAAATATGGCAAATCTTTTTTTTGGAAGAAGTTATCTCTAATAAGAAATAACATTTTGTATTCTCAAATTATTTTTTTTAAATCAAACTTTTGTAAAATTGATTTGAATTGATTTAGGTTTCCTTTGGAATGGTTTTCTTATGATTTTATAAAATAGCTTTTTAGCGTAAAAGTTTTCAGTTTAAATAATTTTTATATCAAAAACTATTAGAAAGCAGTCTCAAATGAAGCGTTAAATTTGTTTTAAAACTAAGTTCAAACCTACCTTAACTAGCTCGTATAACTAATTATTCTACTTCACACAAAATTGGTATATCAAAGCCCCCCCCCCTCTCAAGTGAGCTCGCATCATAAATTATGCATTCTCATACCGTTGGCATTCTTGTTGGGTTTCTAATCATGGTTCAAACAACGAATCATGAAGGTTCGAGTGAAGTACCGCAAGGGTTTGAACGATGTATTGTGAGGGTTCGATCAACATACTGCAAGAGTTTGAATTAGTTCGAACTCTAGCAAGTTTGAAATAGTTCGAACTCTAGCATGTTTGAAATAGTTTCAACTGACGTATGATATAATGAATGATTAACGAATATATCATCTTTTATATGGGGTAATTTATTCAAAATAAATTTTTGAGTATATTTCTGTAAATAAATATATAGCAAAAATATTTGGTCAATTACATGTGTTATAATTAAAATTTATAAAGGCAAATTTCTTCCTTTTAAATGAGGGGCAAAAAATATAATTCAAATTAGGAAGGAAAACTTTTATATCTTATATATACAATAAAAAAAAAGGTTTTTATTAAAAATACTATACATAAATACACATAAAAACGTTTATTTCAAAATAGAGGGTGAGAGCCACACTTGGATATCCTCTAATTTTATCATTAATTTGAAAATAGAGGATGGTAATGGCCTTTTATTCTTCTGTATTCACGACTAATTTGAAAAAAGAGTTTGAGAGTCACCCTTTAATATCCTCTCATTTCACCACTAATTAAACCCCTCATAAAAATTCATTAATACTCTAGAGACATAACTAAGAGCTCAAAAATTAAATTTATGGTTTAAATTTTTAATCACTAACTTAATTTTTTTACTGTACAATAATAGGGACTAAAATATAGAAATTTGTTAAATATTCATTTTTTTATCAAAGTTCGTATATTTACATCACTAAGGAGCTGCTTGGTTGGCTAACAAAAGAATGTAAAGTAAAATAAATGGTGTAAAAGTAACACATTTCTTGTTGGTTAATATATTTGTCATGGTAGAGTGAGTGAATTTTTTGAACAATTGATGCGCGGAAATCCAACACACAAACAAATAGTTGGAGAGAGAGAAAAAGCACAAAAAAATTTACAAGGAAAACCGTAAAGAGAAAAACTATGGGGCCGCCTAGCCTAGATGAACACTACAGGAAAAACGCCGAAATCCGGCGGTTTTTTCCGGCGGTTAGCCTATATTCACCGGTGGTTTTTTTAACTACCGGCGGCTTTACTGCGGATTTTATGCCGCCGGAAAAAATCGCGTAGGAAATTATCACCGGCGGTTTATGAAGCCGGCGGTTTTCAGACGGTTCTGACCGCCGGTTTCAACCGGATTTTATGCCGGCGGTTTTTCGGCTGTGACGCCGCCGGCTATTTGACCGACGGCCTACCGGCGGTCGGTTTACTGACGGTTTGCCGGCGGTTTAGTTAGCCGTCGTATTTTTTTAAAACCGCCGGCCTTCGCCAGTAGACCGCCGGTTAATTAACCGGCGAAAGCCGGCGGTCTAACTGTCGGTATTTCCGGTTTAAACTTAAATTGAACTTACTTATCGCCGTCAGGCTCGATGTATTGACGCTTATCTGTTGCTGCTGCAGGATCGCTAGCGCCAACCTCTGGTGGTCGTGATGGTCCACCCTGTTCATGCTGCACCGGATAGGGGTAGTAATATGGGTAAGGGTAAGGAGGGTGAGGACCAGTGGATGGACCAGCAGCCTGTGATGATGGTGGGGGGTAATATAGATAGAATGGAGAAGCATGTGTCGGATCTGGAGAGGGGAAGCGAGGACTCGTCGAGCTGGGAGGGAAGTGGCCAGGGAAGTATGGAGGTGCAACAAGAGGTGGATCTAACTGTCCCTGACCCTGCTCTGGTGAAGGCTGCTGGCTCCTGGCAGGTGGTGGCGGTGGTGGTGTAGGTAGATCTGGTGCAACTGAAGGCCCCTCACCTACCTCAGTCTGTGTGGGTACTCTGCTAGTCGTAATCTTCTTCCGGCGGAACTTTGAGGCAAATGATTTACGAGGAGGATCGTCGCCTGAAGCCATCTGCAATATTAAAAAAAAAATAATTGAGAAACAGTTAATAAAACAGTTAATAAAGCAGTTAATAAAGAAGCTGGTCGTTTTAGGGCACTAACCGGCGGTTTTCCGGCGGTCCAAACCGCCGGTGAAAAATTACTTATCAACGGCGGTCAAAGCCGCCGCTAAACCGCCAGTTTTATTTATAATCCGGCGGTTTGCCGACGGTTTAACATATAAAAAACACCGGCAAACCGTCGTTAACAAACGGCGGTTTAACCGCCGGCTAAACCGCCGGTGACACCGGCGGCCAATGAACCGCCGGTAATAGCCATTTTTCCTGTAGTGGAAAAGACTCCACTAATTTTGGGTCAATTACAAAGGTTGACATGTCACTTAACTTAGAGGTAGTGCAATTATATTAATTTAGAGAGTTAGAAAAGTACGATGCGGCTAGCCTAAAGTGATTCGACAGCAGTCGAGTGGAAGTCTAACAGCGATCGGGTGGAAGGCTGACGGCGTTCGGAGGCCGAGTGGTGGTCCGATAAAAATCTGGCTGAGGTCCGTCAGTGGTCGACGGTCGGTCTGTGGTCTAGTGGTGATTGGTGGCCAAGCGTTGGTCTAATGAAGGTCGAGCATTAATTCGACGAAGATTGGTGGTCGGACGATGGTGATGATGGTTGGTGTCATGCGATGGAGGTCGGTTGTCACGCGGAAGTCTAACGGAGATCCGACGGTGATGGGCGGAAGTTTCGTGGAGCTCCGGTGGTGGTCCATGAAAGTTTGGTGGAGATCAACAGTGGTTAGGCAGTGGTTCGGTTTACCGACAGGAGTTTGCCTGTGATGTGCTTGGGTGGAGCTCTGAATCCTTGAAGCCTGAGAGCTATCTCCAATCTCCAGCCAAAGCTCCCCCTTATCTAGAAACTATGGGTCTATTTATATATTTTTATACATGGCACATCATGTAAATTTGAAGAAGATCTCGAGTAGGTTCAAAGTGCTCCATTGGATGACGGCCTATTCTGATTCCCCAGATCTTAGAGCATCTTTCAAGCATTTGTATGCCTTAATAATGTTAGAATAAAGCAATCTTAGGCTCGTTGGGTTTGTCTCATCAAGCCACTCGATTCAACTCTAAGCATGCCATATTTAAATATCATCTGGTCATCCAAATAATAATTTAAACCTTTTAAATATGCTTCAATTCCTTGCTTTGGCCCCATTTCATCATGGATCATACTGATTTCAGTGCCATTTGGTTCGTCGTCTCATTGAGATATTCAATCTAGCTAGCTAAAATTGGAGTTTGAAAGGTCCCAAATTTAATTTTGAAAGTTTTCAACTTGGATATGCCTCAAGATTTGTGCCCAATCAAGATTTTTTTGTGACAATCAGTTCCCCTATTTTTGGATATCAAAGCCCTCAGAATCCAAAATTATGTGTTTAAGTTTTTTACGAAGTTGTGATGTTAAATTATAATTCATGTATATATATATATATGAAGCTTCTTCTCCCATAGGTATCATTGTTTCTTTAGAGGATGGAGAGAGCCTATCAAATATTTTTCAACATATTCCAAGTTATGGATTGGAAAAATACTTGATGAAGTTAGCTAGTTAGGAAGAGGTTGAGAGACATCCACCTAATATGTTTGACCCACCGAGGTTATTGGCAAAAGCATTGTTTGATAACATTAACCTGAGTGGAAGAGGTCGTACAAAATTCATTAGATATGTCTGACTTATCCAATGTTATTTGTCAAAGTGTTGCTTGATGCTTCAATTGGGATAGTTTTTTTTGTTACTTTTTTTTTAAATAAAAATTTTAAGTACAAAAAATTTTTAAACTATAAATTTTTGTACGAAATAGTTTTAAAAAACAGTAAGAAAACTGTCTTAAACGAAATGTTAAATATTTCAAGCTTAAGCACTAATGTTTCAAAGCAAGTAGCTGCGCTTCACTTCTCCTTAAAGAAGCAAAGAAAAGATTTTGTAAATTGGTACTAAAGTTTTCATTCAATTCTTTGAGAGGAAGATGAAATGGTGTTAAAACAAGAAACTTTATTTTATATCAATTGGAAGAAGACTTCGAACCAAATTTGCTTTCTTTGATTAATATGATATTTCCTGGAAATTGAAAGGATTTTGCAAGTGAGGTAGAACTTGCTCTCAGGTTTTGTATTTTCCAAAAAATGACTGAGATGGAGAGAGAGAGAGAGAGAGAGAGAGAGAGAGAGAGAGAGAGAGAGAGATGAAAAATACTGAAATTTTGATTTTATAAAACTTACTGAGTTGTAAAACTAAGCTGTGCTTAATCTTTTCAGCTCATTCAGTTGTGAATGAAATGCATGGAAAATAATTCTTCTTAAATATATTATTTTGTTGAAAATATAAAAATATAAATTTTTATGTAAAAAATATTAAATAATTGTTAATTTAAGTGTCAAAATACATTTAAAAAATATTATAATATAATAAATTGAAAATATGTTCTAAATGGCTCCAAAATTTTACTAAAATTTACATGCGAAACTCAAATGAGATTCAGATGATAACATTATTTATTGACATATTTTAGTATTATTCAAACATTTCTGATTTTTCATGAAAATAAGGCAAGTTTTCAAATTTACAACATATGGAGCATTATAACTTAAATGACCTTTGTAAATATGGAAATAGATGTCATGAGCTCTATTGCACTTGTATTCAAGCATTTAAGGCCTTGGCTTCATTTGGGACGGTTTTCTTGCTGCCTTATAAATCAGCTTTTTAATACAAAAATTTCTATTTCAAAAAATCTTTGTGCTAGAAACGTATTTTAGAAATCAACAAGAAAGTCATCCCAAAAAAAGCTTTTGTTTGAAATAATTTTATTATTGAATTTAAAGCAGCTTTTTAATATAAAAATATCTTGAACTAGAAATTTTTATACTTAAAAACTATACATTTAAGAAATATTTCCCCACAACTATCTTTGCGGCCATAATAGATTATTTCTTAAGCATTCTCTTTTTTATTCTCGGAGTATCACTCTCACTAAGATCACTCACCTTTGTTTGCAAGTCTTGAAAGAACATGAAATTCAAGAAAGGAAGATGAAAGTGATTAGCTAGGCCACTAACTAGGTAGCTCATATGACTCAGGCTTCGTTTGGGACAGCTTTTTTATTGCTTTCTAAAACGGAGTTTTAATACAAAAATAAAAAATTTTGTACTAAAACTCTGTTTTAGAAAGCAGTAAAAAAGTTGTCCCAAACGAAGCCTCAATCATCTTGAGTTTATTAATAAGATTTTAAAAGATTCTATCTCTGTCTTGATATTATTTCTATCTCCCTTAATCTCTAGTCATCAAAAAGATGTTAGTTGGCCACTTGGGATGGCTTTCTTACTGCTTCTTAAAGCAGCTTTCTAGTATAAAAATTAAAATTTTTGTTCTAAAAAGTTGTTTTAAGAAGTTGTAATAAATTCGTCCCAAACTAAACGTGAATGTACAAAGCGACCGCATCACAAAATTCTCTAGAATAGTATGAAAATTTTCTTCCATAAATCATCATCATTTTAATAAATCATAATCATCTACTTGTTAATTGACCATTAGATGCTCACCATGTAGCACATGACCACTCCTCAGATTGCCATGTAACCCACTACACCTATCATAGCCAAAATCATTCACACGCGGTCCTTTGTGTATACACCCAATAATCGAATTAAGGTGGCAACCATTTATAAATATTTCATCCTTGGATGTTGCCCTAAAGATATAGTACAAGATATACAAGACAAGCTCAAGCTCTAATAAAAATATATAAAATTTTAAACTAAGTGAGGGAGCCTTGTGATTGAGAGCAATATATTTTCCTTCTTAATTAGTGAAATCTTCTCCCCCACCTCCTTTTGTTGATGTAAGTTATGACCAAAATACTTAAATTCTTTATAGGTTATTTATTTTATTTATTTACCCTTTTCCACCTACTTGCCATTAGACAATATTAACTTAGCTCCAAATATTAGCTTTTTCATCATTCACTCTAAATCAAATCATTTATCCTCTTTTTCAGTGAGTCGGATAGTGATAACTTTCTTTAGCTGAAATTGTAATGGAAATAAGAAGAAAACAGAGAGCCAAAAGAAGAGAATAGAAGAGAAGAAATCACAGATATAGAAGAAGTTGTGGGGCGGAATGTAGTTTCATTCCTTGCATTTTTCTGTAGCATTTACACTGTTTATATACAACTAAGAAAGCTATGGATGGTGAGATAAGATTCAGTTAGAGTTTAATAGTGTAGCTTAATCTAGTATAGCTGATGGCAAAAGGATGTATAGTCGGTGACTATGGTAGTATATGAGATACTTTCTACTTATCAGATAGAACCTAAATTCACATATCAACTAATCCTTGCCCAAGTAATTTCCATCATTCACAGTTAGTAATCGATAAAACATTAAAGCTATTTTATGCACATTCAAAACCCCAATTTGAATAACACCACACACAAGGTTGTTATGGAGCCTTTTCTCTATTATTGTTCTCATTGCAAATCTTTGGGGCACTCGAAACCTGAATGTCATATACATCATCCCCATTTGGTTTCGGATAATGTGGGTGATATTAATCCTATTGTTTCTGAGTAGACCAATAATGATAATGTTTTACCTGTGAATTATAATGTTGTTCAAGTCGTTGTTAATGGTTTACATATGGTTTTGACTTCTATTGGCCCTATTGTATCGGCTGCTGGTGTCATTGATTTAACTCTGGATTTGGATAATATGGTTCCTTATGTTACCAACGATTTGGTTCTTGAGCGTGGGTCTATTGATGTAGTTGACGAAAATAAAGTTTTGGTTAATGATGGCTCTTTTGTTTCCAAGGATTTAGAGTAGGATCTGGGTCCCTCTGTTGGAGGGGATGTTGTTACCCCATTGCTTCTGTTTTTATTGGGAGGATGTGAGCCTTTATCTATTAGTTGCACTAATATAGCTAGTGTAGAGGGTGTTAAAGGTTCCATGAATGCTAATTATTGTTGCATTAACCTTATAGCTAGCCTAGTTGTGCTGATGTTGTGGAGTCGGGTGATAATTCATTTTCTTTAGTTGCTGGGGGTTGTGAAACCTTGGCTGAGCTGGGTAATGTCGGAGTTTTCGTGCCTCTGGTTGATGTTGAGTCTGATTTGTCTCCTATTGTGAATGTCTCAAAGGGAATTACGGAGTATGTTGAGATTCCTATTTCAGTTATGTCTAACACAAATTTGAAAGCCCACCTGGCCCAATCTTTGAAAAGCTCTATTTTGGATTAATCTGATCGGTTGGATATGGACGAATCCCTTTCCACACCTTGTGGGGGGAGGGTGATATATGATTTTGGTGACCATGTAAATGATGATATGTATAGTTTCATGGTGGGGTGGGGTGTTGATCAAGTAGTACTCAATGGCGAAGGCAAAAAATATAAAAGTAAGTCTAAGAAGAAATAGTCTTTGGGTTATCCCCTGGCTTTCTTGACGATTTGGATGATGATGAGGTGGCTCCCTGCTTATCACCTTTTTTGGCCCGGGCTGGTCGACAACCTTGGTGGTAAGACCTTCTGCTTGGTGGTTGTCTGTGTGGGTTGTTGGATGATGATGTGTTTATGGGTGGTTGTTATCAATGGATGGTCTGTGCCTGACTGCAAGGTGGTTGCAGGGAGCTCACCATTTCCTGAGTCTGCATTTGGCTCCTTTCCCTACATCTTTGATTATTTGTTTTGTTGAGTTTGCTTACATTTTTCGTTATCTGATGTAATTTGTCTTCGGCTGTTTTTGGGTCTTTGTTGTATTTCCCTTATCTTGTTTGGAATAAAATTTGGTTCGAGGAAAAAAAAAATGTTCCCAATAATCCAAAATAACTAAATTCCACCTAAGCTTAAACACCAAATTATTTTCCATAAATAATTATCTAAGTTATGCATACTACACAACCCTAAAATAAACAAAATACAAACCCCCAATTTCGTGTCCTCATTACAATCAATAAAACAGAAATAATCAACAGACATAGCTACATTTCCATCTCTCCGTTCCACCGACGCCGCACATCACCCGTACACAACCTTTCTTCCCCGCCCTCCCAACGGCGGCGGCGTCCGCTCTCCGCTTCCCACGCTCCACTCCGGACTATACCCTCCGTTGCGCCCTCCCTGCACCCGAATCCCACCGCCCTCCACTGCTCCTCCGCCCATCGCCGGCTCCCTCCGCTGTAGCCTCCCCGCCTGCGTCCGGGCCTTGGCTCTGGCCGACTGCGTGGCTGCCATGTAGCTGGGAGGGCGAGCAGCCCTTGCGTTGATCTCTTCTTTTGGATGGCTTCGAGCAGTGTCCATCTCGACCATCTTCTCGGAGAGATCTTCGGTGCTTGTTGCGGTGGCGATGGATGCCTCGGGATCAGTTGGGCGCATATGCTGGTGCTGCTGCTGCTGCCATTGCTGGGTTGCCATCCAGCGCTCCATCCAATTCCAACCCCATTGCGGCTTCTCCGGCTGCCACTGCGGCTGTTATGCGAGGTCATTTGCAGGTGGACATAAATTGCGTCAGAATTCAATAAAAGTATACGAGAAATGCCTGACAGAAAGAACAAAATATTGTATAGAGATGGAACTGACCGCTCATGTAAAATGACAGTGGCCGTCTAAGAATATTTTTTTCTCTAAATTATTATAAGTTGAATCACATATTACGAATTAATTATTATCATTAAAAAAAATTGCCGGTTTGACAGTGCAGCTCTCGAGAAATTATTAAGCGCAAAATTATGGTGCGATTGAGTCAAGATGGCTCGAATTTGGCTCAATAAAAAACTCACGAGTTAAACTTAATGAACCAACAAGTAAGATTTGAATTAGCCTAGGTCATCTCATTAGCTCGTAAGTTATTTGTTTATATAGTATTGTTGCGGACTAGAAAATACGCGGCGATA
>NW_021319127.1:5061318-5065673 GCF_001605985.2 Dendrobium catenatum
GAGAAGGAAGATTTTTTTTTTTTTTTTTTTGGCTAAAAGAATTTATGAGTGTCTTGAAAGGCAAACATTTTGGTGCTTATTTTTGTGAATTTGATTTGCTTTTTTAAGGAACAGAAAATACCACAGTTATGGTGGTCCACATTCGTTCCAGCTCTGCTCTTAGAAAGGGGAGGACAAATTGAAGCATATGCAAGTTTTGCCGTGTTGGTAAGTGGAGAATGGGATGCCCATATGAGTTGCTGAAGGGGTAATTAAATGAATTTAGGGACTGCAAAGGGTGAGCTCAATTTCATGCTAAAAAGTAAACTTTATTTTTAATCTAATATTTATGGTGAAGTACGAATCAATTGTTTAATATTTTTATATTAATCTTAAATTAATTTAAATTTATGAGACTCATTAATTTAAATTAATAATTTTCACTATTTCATGTGAAAATTATAAATCTAACACCTCAATTATTTTTAAATGAGAATGGGATTTAAATTATTATATTTCTGTTTATTTAAGAATATCTTAGGCAACACAATAATTCTAATTTAAATATAATATTTAGGATATTGGGGGATTTTACGATGTATCTAATACCTAAAATTTAATATATAGTTAATAATAGGGCACTTTAAAATATCTAAGTGACTAAGTCAAATCAAAAAAAATATATGCATGAATTATGTTTTTTAACTCTATACAAATTAATTTTAGATAATATTTTCTTTTTTTTTTGAAGATTTAGATATTATTTAAAAAAATTATATATCGTAAAAGATGTGGCGCAAGTGGGTCATCTTATTTTTAGAAATTTATTTTTTTTTATAAAAAATTATGATAAATTTAAAATATAATTTTTTCAATTTATAATCAATTTCTTTAACCAATAGACACAGAGACTTTTACCATTCATGATCACATTCATTTATTTTTAATATTTTATTATATACATTAATAAAAATAATTGACTCTTGAGAATGTTGAAATATGATTAACAATAAATATTTTCTCACTTTTTTAATTTAAGAATAAAAATAAAAATTTTAAAAGGTGTAAAAGCATCATTTTTTTTTTTATTTTTACAAGATCCAAAATCTTTACAAAAAAAAATAAATTTTAGATTAGCATCGTACGAAAATAAATTGAGATGCTATTAAAGTTAAATAATTAAAAGAGAATTTATATTTAATATTCAGTGTTTTAAAAAATAATATGTAAACATATCGCTAAGTGAGAATTTCAATCAAAGAAAGCATACCAAACATCCTCTGTAAACATAGATTGGATGAAGGACCGCAGCGGCCCTTCTCCTCCCTCGACTGGCCGCCCGTACGCCGCCAGCCTCTAGCCACCTTCGCCGGCCGCATGTAGCCGCCGCTACCTAGCAGCTTCGGCGGCAGCCGCGTTGCTAACCCAAACTAACGCCACCGCGATTGCGTGGTCCCTGTCCTCCTCATCTTCACCCCGAGACGCCGCGCTCCCTCTGCCTCCGTAGTTGGTCGCCCCCTCGGGCGACGTTTCCACCGGAAATTGGTCAACTGAAACAATCTCCGGCGTCTCCTGCGCCGAGGCGCCCTCCTCCTTAACCTCAGCCGGGTGTTGCTCCCTCTCCTTGTCGTGTTCTCTGGAGCTCGGCTTAAAGACTTTCTTGACAGAGGAGAGCCAACTTGTTCTTCTTCTTCCCATGACTGGACTGGAGCAAGAGGAGAGGGGAAAGAGCTTCAGTGAAAACTGTAGTGGTGATGGGGGAGAAAAAAGGAGTGAGGTGTGGGTGGAGTAATAACTTCGGCGCCGGTCGGTATTAATCAACGGTCACGGGACTGCACTAACTCCTTACGGTGAATGTAAAGAAAAGCAATTAAGCAAAGTAGACATGATCTTGACAGAAGGATTTGTGGTTCGGAAGGCCACTTTTTTTACGGTGAGGCCTCCTAATCCAACTTTTTTACAGTTCATTCACAGTTATTGTGAATAAAGCCATATTATTGAACCAAAGGAGAGATTTTTAGGCGAGGTGCCTTTTTTTTTTTATAGTTTTTATACATCCTCAAAATATTAGCTTGATCGGACACGGATATAGAGAAAAAATCAAGTTGGAAACTTTCGTAATTAAGATTGGGACCATACGATCTCAGATTTCAGCAAATTTATAGTCGAACTGAACGTCTAGAGAATACAAACCCAACGACACCAAATTCGACTCAATCTGAGCCCAAATGGGTCTGAAAGCACAGTTGGAGGGTTCAAACCATAATTTGGATTCCAAATGATTTCCAAAATTGATGTGCTTATAGTCAAATCGAGCGGCTCGACGAGACAAATCCAACGAGCCCAAGATCATTGAATTTCTACATCACTAAGACATTCAAATGTCCATCAAACGGTCTACAATCAAGGAATTCAACATCGGACATCCATCCAAGCCACTCTCCATATGCCCTTGATCTTCATCCTATTTATGGATCATGCCACTCTAAGAAATCTATAAATAGACCCTCCTCCCTCTTGAAAGGGGGCTCCAAGGAAGAGAGCAAGAAAGATATCGGATATCGCTCTTGCCTCCTCGCTCCTCCTCGACCACTGCATGGAGTTTCACCGGACCACCACTTTAGGCCCTGAGCTCCACCAGACCACCACTTGATGCCCTGAGCTCTACCGGACCACTACTTGATG
Source organism: Dendrobium catenatum (assembly GCF_001605985.2). Classification (NCBI taxonomy): domain Eukaryota; kingdom Viridiplantae; phylum Streptophyta; class Magnoliopsida; order Asparagales; family Orchidaceae; genus Dendrobium; species Dendrobium catenatum. The sequence continues at coordinate 5,063,983 of NW_021319127.1, forward strand.
CCAGAAGATTTGCGGATCACCACACGATGTCTAGACTTCTGCCAGACCACCACCTGAGCACCGGACTTGTAATTGACCACCACCTGAGACCTGGACTTATGCCGGACCACCACATGAGGCCCGGACTTCTGTCAGACCACCACTGAGGCTCGGACTTATGCCAAACCACCACCTGAGGCCCAAACTTCTACCAAACCACGACCTAACACCCGGAGTTCTATCGGACCACCATCTGACCTCCCGAAGTTCTGCTGGACCACCACTTGAGGCCCGGACCCGGACTTCTATTGGGCCACATCCGAAGTACTGCCCTACTACTACGATCTTTCGAACCCCTATCTCCTGCTGACTATGATCCTTTCAACCACAGTATCCTACTACAGTCCTTCCAACCTCAATCACCAGACAACAGTCTTTCCAACCCAGATCTCCTACCAACCACGGTCTTTTCAACCACTGCCTCTTGCCAATTATGGTCCTTTCGACCTTCGTCGCCTACCACGGTCCTTCCGACCTGCATCATCAGACAACAATCTTTCTGACCCCATATCTCTTTCCAACTATGGTCATTCGGACCCCTATCTCATGTCGACTATAATCCTTCTGACCTCCATCCCCTACTACGGTCCTTCCAACCTATATTGACATACAACGGTCTTTCTGACCCCAGTCTCCTGCCAACTACGGTCTTTTGGATCACTGTCTCCTGCCAACTATGATCTTTCTGACCTTCATCACTAGACAACGAACGGTCTTTCTGACCCCAGTCTCTAGCCAAATATGATCTTTCAGACCCCTGTCTCCTACCAACTATGGTCCTTCCTACCTCCGTCGCCTACTATGGTCCTTCCAGCCTACATCACCAGACAATGGTATTTCTAACCCAGTCTCTTGCCAACTACGATCTTTTGGACCCCTATCTTGTCACGAACCAACCCGACCGGGACGGATCCTGCTCACATCGGGTCGTGATGCCGGAACTTCAGACTGACTGAACTGATTCCAGGATCTGGCTTTGGAATTTGTTTCAGAACTTTCTTCCAAACATACAGACAGAAACAGACGCACAAACACAGAGCTACTATGAACATCAAATGCAGCGGAATAGATCATCTATCTTTTTCTTCCTCAAAAGAATCATATACAAATACAGCTCATGGCTTTCAGACGGAAAGAAAAGCAGAACAGAAAAGCCATGACTGTACAAAAATCAAAAGTATAAAATACCTATAACAGATCGGACTCTGAACTCCTAGTCCAAGACTTCCTTCCCTTTCCCAAAACCTGAAAATCACGCAAAAAACAAGGATGAGCTACACAGCTCAGCAAGACATCAAACCTCCAATCAAAATCCTCAGAATCCACATCAAACACATCAGACAGAAAAACATACAAAAATCAGAGTACAGAGCTGACAGAGCAGAACAGAATGAATCAATCAGAACAGAACAAACAGAACAATTAAATATCAAATAATATCTGAATCATATATCAAATCAGAACATATAGAATCGTACAGAAATCATAATCAAATCATATCAGAACAGAACAGAATCGTGTCAAAATTGTATAAGAATAATAATTATACAGATCAGATCAAATTATATCGTACGGAAATCAGAAATCATATAAATTCAGAATATATCAAAAGTCAGAATAGATTCCCTGACACTGACAGAATCTCAACGGAT
>NW_021319127.1:5072452-5081711 GCF_001605985.2 Dendrobium catenatum
GAATGTGCCTTACCTTGCGTACACCAATTTCTTGAATAATCTCGACGGAAGAAAACGGCCCGGCGTCGCCCAAAAATTAACTTTTCCTCTTTTGCCCTCGACTTTCTCTCTCCTAAAAAATCAGATAATTTTTTTTATTATTTTTCTCTCTCTTCAAAACGACTGATTTCAGCTAAATAACCATCTGATCAGCCTGGCCGATCGCACGATCGTCCTGGACGATCTGAACAAAATTGCATCATCCTGGGACGATTTCTCAGGACGATAATTAATTTTCAAAAACCCTTGCTCTTTGTCTTGTGCCATGCTCTGATCGTCCCGGGATGATCCCAGATCGGCCCGGACGATACCTACAGGAAAATTTTCCTGTAACTTCTGTACAGATTCTGGAACAAAATTTAAACTAATCGTCCCGGGACGATCCACGATCGGCCTGGACGATATGTGCAAAACTGCTGTTACAATCTCCCCAACTTAAAAAAAATGTCGTCCTCGACATTGTCCAACCAAAACTCAGTCAAAACAAATACGGATACGACTTCCTCATGTCCGACTCTTTCTCCCAAGTCGCTTCTCGTGCAGTTCGGTGCTTCCACTGCACCTTAACCATCGGAATCTATTTACTTCTCAACTTATGAACATCGTAAGCTAGAATCAACTCGGGTTCTTCTTTATAGCTCAAATTCTCCTGAATCTCAATCTCATCAGCAGACACTTTCTTTCCAGAGTCAGATATCAACTTTCTCAAAGTAGATACGTGGAACACATTGTGCACATCAAACATCTGATCAGATAAAAATAGCCGATAAGCAGATTTACCAATCCTTTCAAGGATTTCAAAAGGTCGTGAGGTATATTGGACCTTAAACTGAACTTGCTCACCCTTCCAAAGTTTGGAAGTAAACCGTCCATCTCGATCAGTAAATAATTACCTTAGGCACACCGTGTAATCTGACAATCTTTTCACATATACTGTGTCAATACGATTCCACCGGATCGGTCTGCCTGATCGACGAAGGAAATGAGCAGACTTTGTCAATCGAATCCACAATCACCCAAATGGCATCGGCTCTTATCTTGATCGAGGAAAACCGCATAGTCAAAATCCATTGTTACCTCCCCCACTTCACTCAGGGAATAGGCAACGAGCTGCAAAAGTCCTCCTGGTCGGCTGATGCTCTGCCTTCACCAAACTAACAGACCTCAGCATCTAGCAAAAACTGATACATCCTTTTTTCCATTCCCTGGCCACCAAACAAACTCTTCAATATCTCCGTACATCTTGCCACTTCCCGGATGAACAGTGTAGCCTGAACTGATGAGATTCATACAGAATCTCTTTCCTCAAATTTCTAAACACAGAAATCCCAACCTGTTTGTGTAGCAAAAATAGTACCAGAATCCAGAAACTCGGAGTTCAGGGCTTCTTACCAAGATTCATCTGAGCAATCAAAAAGTAGAATAATCAGAATCTAACCTTCTGGGTTTCTGCTCCTGTCTTCCAAGAAGACTGAATGCTCAACTGAGTCAAAACTCCAGAATTCAGTATTTTTTTTTTTAGTTTGGATTCTATCACCTTCAAAACATGCAAATGTTCCAATAATTCGGAATCAGAAAATCATCAGAAAGTAAGCTGAATACTGATAATCTAGAAGATTTCCCTGCTCAGAGCATCTGCTACCACTTAAGCCTTACAGGCTGATTACTGATCGTCAGATCGTAGTCTTGATCACTCAAGCCACCTTCTTTGGCCTCAATTCAGGATCCTTCTGAGTGGAAAATGTACTTCAAACTCTTGTGATTTGAAGATCTCAACATCTGACACCATACAAAATTAGTGACGCCAAATCTTCAAAGTAAAACAACTGCAGCTATTTCAATCATGTGTCGGGTAATTTTATCATGTGGTTTAACTGTTTCGAGGCATAAGCAAATTACCCTACCATGCTGATGTCAGCACACATTCCCAACCTTTCGTGAAAGCATCATTGAACACCTGAAATCCTTTCAATACCTGGACGGAGTGCTAAACCACTGGAGCTGAAGTTAGACAATCCTTAATCTCTGAAAACTAGCCTCACCTCCGGTGTCCAAACCAAAGATACCTGACTTCTGAGTCAGTCTCGTCAGAGGCTACAATCTGAGAAAATCCTTTCACAAACTTCATGTATATCAGCCATGGCCTAAGAACTACGTACCTCAAATACCGGGTAGTAGCCTTGGCCAACCCGCAACAGCCTGAATTTTCTAGGAATCAACAGAAATACTTCACCGTAATCACATGCTAGAAATGAAATGCTCTTTTCAGCCAGAATTGCACACTTGGAGAACTTAGCATGCAACTGATGCCGTCTCAGAGTCTCCAAACACCATGCTCAAATGTCTAGCATGATCATCTCAGAAGCAGAATATACCAGAAATATCATCGGATAAAACGATACAAACTTGATCCAGATCTCCCTGAACACTTTGTTCATCAGAATCCAATAAAAAGCAGGTGCATTGGGGTTACCCCAAAAGGCATAACCAAGATCATAGTGTCCGTCGAGGTACTGAAAGGCTTTGTCTTCAACACATCAGCTCCTTTTACCTTCACCTGATAATATCCAGATCTTCAAAATAATCTTTGAAAAACACAGAAGACCAGAAAAGGCTGGTCAAACAAGTCATCAAATCCATGATAAGGGATACTTGTCTTGATCGTGACTTTATTCAAATCTCTGTAGTCAATATCACCATACGTGAGTGTTCCGTCCTTCTTCTCACAAACAAAACAGGTACTCTCCCCAAGGGAGAACACTAGGACGAACAAATCCTCTATCCACCAATTCCTGAAGCTGAACTTTCAACTCAAAAGTTCTTTCGGGTGCTCCTGTACCTGTACGAAGCTTTTTGATATCGGAGCTGTACCTGGAAAAACATCGATAGAGACTCCACATCTCTATCCGTGAGGTAAACCAACAACTCCTTAGGAAAATACAATCTGGAAACTCTCGTACCACTGGATATCAGAAACATAACCAACATCCAGGTTCATTCCATAACAGAAGCCAAAAAAGACTGGAACAACCTTCTTCACATTATTCTCACTTCCAATACAAAAATCAGACAAGAGAGAACACCTCGTAAGCTTGGAATACACATCCTCTCTCCTGACATATAGCAAGCTTCACTTGCTTCTTCAAACAGTCATCTGGCCTCAAATACAGACTCAAGCCAATTCATGCCCAAAATCTACGTCATAACGAAGAAATCGGCAACAGAATCAACTTAATTTCCACTTCTTGCCAGCAATATCAATCTCACAAAAATAAAACTTTGCGAGCAAATCAAATTACTTTTCAGTCCGGCAAAATCAAATAGAAAGAGAAACCGGAAGTAAAATCGAATCTAGATGGCAAAGCATCAAAAACAACGCTCGGGAAAGAAGAATGACTGGTCTCCAGAATCAAACAAAACTGACAAGGGCTGAATCAGAAATATATAAATTCGTACATGTCACCACATCCGGATCATCTCGACCTCCTGCTGTGCACAGACTGTACACTCGTGGCTGAACTGGAGCTGGAGCTGAAAGCTTACACGAACTTACTTAGGCTTCCCTCTGACTAACAGTAGGTGGTCTCCGTGGGCACAGAACTCGATACGCACCTCTACTCATAAAATATTCATCACAGGGCACGGAGGAACAGTCTCGGTCTTCCTGTGAACTTGGAAAGGTCTAACAAAGCTCTGAATCGGAACTCAGATCGTCGATCCAAATCCAGCCTGTGGACACTCTGCCAAATCCGATGTCCAGGCTGACCACATCTTGAAGCACCTGTGACCAGTCATCCCTGTAGCACTGGCCAAAATATCGTCGTCCACAAACTCTGGCACACAGGTGCCAGCCCCACTACAGATCCAAGAGCTAGTCGACTGGGCATGTAGTACCAGTAAATCCTGACTGTCCACTCCTCATGGAGTCTCCAGAACCAGAAATAAATCTCCTCTTTTGTCAGAGGAACTGACTATTCGAAATCACCGCCCAAACTCTTCCTACTCGTAGTCACATTGCTGAGTAGCCATTAGATCGTTTCTAATCAGACGAGCTTCTCCACAAGCTCAGAAAAATCAAGAATAAATGGAAATGGTGCAGGGGCTGCCTTCGACTGCGTCCTCGTAGTCACCTAAAAAATCGAATAGCACATCTCCGTAGAAGTACTCACAGCTGCGGAGCATATCGGGTTTAAGCAGTAAAATCTGCGCTCGTACTAATCACCGTTTTGCTCCCTTGAACCAGCCTCAAAAACTCATCATGCATCTGCATTGCACGGTAGATGGGGGAACAAACCAGATCGGAATACCCTCAGAAAATTAATTCTCAGAATAGGGAATTCAATCTGCCCTGAAACTTTGCTTCCTGCTGGCTAGCCACAGTGCTCTGCTTCCCATCTAAAGGTACTTTTCTGTTAATGGACACTGGCATGGCCGTCAAAAGTCTTCTCTAACTTCCTCCATCCACTCCTCAGCTCTCTGGGCTCAACAAGCGCCCGTCAACCTCGGTGGTTTCATCTCAGAACCTTCTTGATGATATCTAATCAATATCTCAGATCGACAGTAGGGCTCTACTGGAGTCTCACTCATCATCCTGAGCAACCAAAATTAGCAAACTGAGAAAGTGTATCTGCACAACGCACTGGGGCTGTAACTACCCACTGTGCTCCTGACTGGCCACTCTTGACCGTCTGTCCATAATCGGGTCTGGCAATATCATCAGAAAATCCAGAAAATCCAGAAACTAATCACAAAAATACACAATAACAATCCGGACAAACCAAAACTACCCCAGACAGAACTCAAGATACCTTCCCTATAGCTCTGTCTTACAATCAAATTCCAAATTCCCAAAACTATTGCTCTGATACACTAAGCTTGTCACGACCAACCCGACCGGGACTTTCCCGCTCGGCATCGGGTCGTTGATCCCAGATTCAAACAAACTGAACTGATTCCAGGATTAGCTTTTGGAACATTTGTTTCAGAACTTTTCTTCGCAAAACATACAGTAAAACCCAAAAAACAGAAACAGACGTCACAGAGCTTACTATAAATATCAAATACAGCGAAACAGATCATTCTATCTTTTTTCTTCCTAAAAAAGAATTATATACTAAATACAGTTCCATGGCTTAGCAAAAGAAACAGAAAGAAAAGCCATGCTGTACATAAAATAAAAGTGCATAAATACCTATAACAGATCAGACTTGAACTCCTACTATCAAGAAGCTTCCTTCTTTCCCAGAACCTACAAAACCAACCGCAGAAACTAAGGATGGCTACAACAGCTCAGGCAAGACAATCAAACCTCCAATCAGAATCCGTCAGAAATCCACATCAAAACACATCAGACAAAAATCCGTACAGAATCAGATTCACATAATTTCTATATCGAATCGGAATCAGAACAGAACGAAATCACAAGAATCATAAATTAGAACAGAATCATACAGATCCGATCAACTCAGAACAGACAGATATATCAGAATCAAGATCAATCAGACATAACAGATCATTTTCAGAATCAGATCAAATAAGAACCATACATAAAACAAAATCGGTACAGATCAGATCAACATATCAAAATCGTATTCAGAATATATCAATTCAGAACATATCAAATCAGAACCATATCAAAAAGGTCAGAACATATCAAAAATCAGAAAGATCCCTGCTAATCAGAATCTCAACGGATTTCTGGCCCCTTATGCCTCCCTTCCCCAGACACTTGACAGAATCTCTTGGATTCTGGCCCCTATGCTCCCTTTGTGCTCATGGAACCAGAACAGATGTGCCCTATTAGACCAGAACAAACATATCATCGGATTCGGATAGTGAACTTATTTTCAGATTTTCAGAGCTCATTTCATATTTTTCCCTTACACCGAAGGATCTAAGGATCCTGACTCCTTATTAACTCCCTTACATAGCCACAACAATCAATATCATGTCATTTCAGAATAAATCTGGACAAATTTCAGAAATGTAGCGAAAATCCGGCGGTATAACGGCAGTATAACGGAATTTACAACAAAATTCAACTAATCAGAATTTTTTCAATTATCACAAGAACATTCACAACAAATTATAAGACTTTTATCTACTCTGCCCTTCGATAATTTCCAGAAATCATTCAGAAATTAACAGTCGAAAGAAAAACACCGCCCGAATCAAAACTAAATCTGGTCCAAAATTCTTCAGAAAATAATCAAAACAGCGCAACTCGGCACTTTCAATTAACATACAAAAGTTACGCGGTAAAAAACTGAACCAGTCTGAAAATAACGACAAAATTCGCTAACGAAAATGAAATCGGACAGAAAACTTCGTTCAAACTTCACGCGTTTCTAAAATTGAAAAGGCGGAATGTGCCCTTACTTGCGTACACCAATTTCTTGAACTGTCTTCGACGAACGAAAAATGCCCGGCGTCGCCCAAGATCAACTTTTCTTCTTTTTCCCCTCGACGCTTTCTTCTCCTCAAAAAGTTTTTATAAATATCTGATTTTTCTCTCTTTAAACGACTGATTTCAGCTAAATAATGCTCTGATCGTCCGGGACGATTCCCAGATCGGCGCCGGACGATTGCTTAAGGAAATTTTTCCTGTAACTTATTGTACAGATTTTGGAACAAAATTTGAACTGATGTCCTGGAGCGATCCACGGATCAGCTCCGGACGATAGGAACAAAAACTGCTGTTACAATATCCCTTTTATGAACACATTGGGGTGGGCATACCTACTGTCTCCCCAAATGCCTAGAGCTCTCCACTCTCGCATCAAAAAATCGTCTAATCAAGCCTGATCTGTGAATAATTAACAACTCTATGCCTAGTGTGCACCACTTTCAAAAATGCTTTTCAGTCATCATTAACAGCATTGACCCTAGATGTCTCCTTCCACAACTCTAACAAAACCTCACATAATGGCTGCCACTTACCAATATATATATATATAATAATATATATATATATATAATATATATATATATATATATATATATATATATATATATATATATATATATATATATATATATATATACTAATATGTATTTTTTTATTAAGATAAGAAACAATGACTAGAATATGATGTTTGTTTAAAACTTCAATCTGAATGATTTTATAACTATGCGTATTGGAGTATTCACGGCGGGTAGAGAATAAAAATTTTAAATTGGATTTGGGAAACACTGAAAAAACCTTTTTGTTTGAATCCACAAAATGTCTATTTTGGACTGTCCGGGGCAAAGATTTGGGCACGGAACACGATTTAGGCGACTGAATGGGCCAAATGGCCGGCCAGCCGCCGCCGCTAGCGAGGAGAAGAATTTGCGCCCCTTTGGGGCACGGTGCAAAAGTAGCATTGGTTTTGCTTTAAAAACAAAAAAAAAAAATTTCTCACGGTTGCTATAGTGACACAGTGACTATTATTACTCCTACTGTACCTCAGTGATTTCATCAAAATGATTTTTTCTCTACGGTTGGTAACAGTACCACAAGTGCTATAGTGATTGTTATAGTACCTGACTGCTACAGTGATTTTCATCAAAATGATTTTTTTTCCTTTTTCTCATCCACCATTGATTTGACTGGCAACCCCAATATTTTTTTTGTGGTGGGCCATAATTTTTTTTGGTTCATTTAATTGTCCGGGATTGATGGGCGTATATTAACCCCCCATTAAACTTTTTTTCCACCAATTCTTAACTCCTCTTTTTAAGTGTAAATACTCCCTTGGGTGTTTATGAAAAAATTTTGCATACACCCCTTATTCTTTCATTTGAGGCCTTCCCCCGGACCCTGTATAGACGGCATCCCATGTCCAGGCTCCGGGGCCTCTCTGCAAAAAGGTAAATTTTTATTCCTCCTTCTTCTTTTCATCTGAGGCCTTCCCCAGGCCCCCTACATAGGCGACATCCTCTGTCCAGGCCTAGGGCCCCTCTTCTGCAAGAAGGAGTTCCTCCCTTCTTCCCCTTATCCCTCTTCTATACGTGAGGCTTTTTTCCTGCTTTTCAAATAGTTGGCATCTGTTATCGACTGCATGGCCCCTCCCTTATAAGAGGGCATGTCAGATACTTCTTCTTCAAGAGATTTCCATGACAAGAGAGTTCAAATCTGTATCTGTTAGTTTTTGGGTGGCGGGAAATAGAAAAGGGTCAGGAGAGGCCCGTTGTAAGGAGGGATGTATAAAGGATTATTAACGGGAAGAAATTTTGGCATCAAGATAGAAGTTTGATGAACGGGCATAAAGTCCGACGATGGGCTAGTAGTTTCGATGGCAGGCAAAGTATCGGGACGGGTAGAAGTCCGCGAATGACGTCAAGATGAAGTTCGAAAGATGGGTAAAAATTTATCGTAGGGTAGAGTTCAACGAGAGTCCGGCGGCTGACAGAAGTCTGAAATGGGTAGAAGTCTTACAAAAGTCCATCCGACTTTGACAGAAGTCTGACGATAAGTGAAATTCAACGTCAGGTAGAAATCCCGATGAGAGCCCTGCGGCGGGCAAAAGTCGCAGTGTTGGGTACAAGTAAGGCATCGTGTAGAAAGGCTGATGAAAGTAAATTGACGGAGCAAAAAATTAGCGTTGGGTAGAAGTCCAATGAAGTTTATTGAGGGACAGAAGTCTGATCGATGGGTAGGAATTGCAACATCAGATGAAATCCGATGAGAGTCGACATCGGGTAGAAGTCTGGCATCAGGTTATATTAAGGCGTCAAGTAGAAGGCCGATTAAAGTCCATTAAAGGGTATACAGTTCACTTTTGATAGAATCTGACAAGTGGTCCTCGAAGTAGTAAGCATCGTATATTAATTGAATTCGCCAAAGAAATTATATGAACCTATCTGAGTTCGTATATCAAAAGCTGCTCGGTGATTTAACCCATATAGAAGAGGTCGAGAGAATCTATCAATGATGCATGACCTATTCGAGGTTGTATGTCAGAAGCCTTGCTCAATGACGTTAACCTATATGGAAGAGGTCAGGAGAAATCATCAAATGACATATGCCTATCGAGGTTGTATAGTCGAGCCCTGCTCGATACAATATTAACTTATCTGGAGTGTCCAAACGATCCATCAAGGACGTATGCCTATTCCGAGATTATATGCTAGACCTGCTCGATGATGTTAAACCTATATGTAAGAGGTAGGGAGAATTCATCAAGGACATAATGACCTACCAAGATTGTATGTCCAGAAGCCGACTCTGCAGAGGAGC
>NW_021319127.1:5087816-5093913 GCF_001605985.2 Dendrobium catenatum
TAAGGGCCTAACATCCCTAACAAACTTTTAAGTGGTATCATAGTTTGATTCATAAAAATTGAGTTTGAAAACTTTTTGAATTTTGATTCATACCTAACTTTGGGAATCATAATACAATGGAAGGATATTCTATTACACGACCTTCTTTGTTTGACAATCTACCTTTTGATTTTTGGAAAACACACATGTCTACTTTTTTACAATCAACTGATTATCGTATGTAGATGCTTATTAAAGAAGGATATTCTCCACCTTCTCGTAAACTTAATGGAATTAAAACTGAAGTCTCTTTTATTGAATGGACTTTTGATGAAAGAGATTTAGCTAAACTTAATGCGAAGTGTTTGAACTATTTTTTCTGTGCTTTAAAGTCTGAGGATTACATGTGTGTTTCTACTTGCTCTACTAGAAAAGAGATTTAGGATAGGTTATGCATTACTTATGAATGAACCAATGAAGTGAAACAATCTCGTTTGAATATTCTCTTGCATGACTACAAACTTTTTTGTATGAAACCTTCTGAATCAATTTCTGATATGTATATAAGGTTTACTCAAATTATAACTTCTTTGCATGCATTAGGAAGAGAACTTTCAAACTATGAAAAAGTGAACAAAATTTTAAGATGCTTGCCTTCCTCTTTTGATGCTAAAATCACTACAATCATTGAATCTAAGGATTTGAATACTTATTCGATTGATAACTTATTTGACTCATCATTGCTTAGGAGCAAGGGGTGAATCAAAGAAATCTTGATGTATGTGAGAAAAGAAAGGAGAAAATAGTGCCACTGAAGGACAACAACACGGACTCTGACTCTTCTGGGTTTGAAAGTAATGACTTTGCCTTAATCACAAGGCAATTCAAAAGCTTTCTAAGGAAGAAGCAAAAGTATCATCAAAAGTAGAGTAAATGTAAGGGAAACAAAAATTTTAAGAGTTCTAATGACATGGTTTGTTTTGAATGCAGGAAACTTGGACATGTGAAAGTTGATTGTACTACACTCAAGGCTAACTAAGTTTAGGAAGGACAAAAAGAAACTTCAAAAATCATTTTGGGTAGATTCTGCATCTGATTCATTGGAGACTGAACCTGAAGATGAAACTATAAACTTGTGCTTAATGGCAGATGATCATCTTGATCAAGAAGGGGTATGTGAACTATCCTACGACCAACTCCTTGAAGTTTCTGAAAAAATTCATGCATCATATAGGAAATTTAAGAAAACACATGCTAACTTGAAATTGGAATTTTTGAATTTACAAAAGGAGCATGAAACTATTCTCAAAGATCATTCTACAATTGATTCAAATCATATGGCTCTACTTGATGAATTTGATGATTTAAATAAAAAGCATTCTTTATTAATTGATGAGCATGAGAAATTAAAAGCTTTACACACCTCACTTGAATATGATTTTAAGAAAACTAAAGAGATAGAGCAAAACTTGAAGATTGATAATAATTCTTTAGAAAGCATTAACTTGAGAATTAAAAATGAATTGGACACATTGAAGAAAAATTAGATGACACCCATATTTGATCAAAAGCCAAAACCTAGGATGAGGCATTATAACCCTAATCATTTAAGAAATCCTTTTCCTGGATTTAGATATTTTTCATGTGGCATGCTAGGACACATCTCACACACTTGCACTGTTAAATATAGTACACATTGGATTTGGATACCCAAATTACATGATTCACAGCATACCATACATGCATTGCATTCTACTTTTCATAAGAAGGAACCCAAACCTGTTTAGGTTCCTATATCTGACATTTGATAATTTTGTAGGTGGGCTCTCACAAAAGTCCTCGTGAGAGTATGTGGTACCTGGACAGGGGATGCTCTCGACATATGACTGGCGATGCCAATCAAATCGTTTTGTTGGAGACCAGGATGGGAGACAAGGTTACTCTTGGAGACAACACCACCAGGAAGGTGATAGGTGCAGGTATAATTGGTAATTCCAAGAACCTTATGATTGAAAATGTTTTGCTTGTAGAAGGATTAAAACACAACTTTCTCAGCATCAGTCAGCTTTGTGACAAGGGCTTCATCATGCAATTCTTTGCAAATTCATGTATTATAAGTTTAAATAACAACACTATTTTGCAGGGAAAGAGGTTCAACAACGTGTACATGCTTGATTTAAATAACATTGAAAGCGCTGCATCATTTTGCTTAAAAATTATGGTTGATGATTCATGGTTGTGGCACAGGAGATTATGTCATGCTAGTATGAAAATACTTAGGAAAGTGACCCAAAAAGACCTAGTTAGAGGTGTCCCCAAACTCAAATTTTTGAAAGACCACCTTTGTGATGCCTGTCAATTAGGAAAACAAGTCCACTCCACTTTTCACCCCATTAAGGACATTAGCACCTCTAGACCTTTAGAAGTCCTTCACATGGATTTGTTTGGACCTATTAGCATTGCCAGCTTGGGAGGAAAAGTCTATGGTTTTATGATTGTTGATGACTACTCGAGGTTCACTTGGATTAGATTTCTTTCACACAAAAATGAGTCTTTTGAGGAGTTTAAAACCATTTTTACTTGGATTAAAAAAAAGCTAGGTTGTGAGATCTTGACCATTCATAGTGACCATGGGTGAGAGTTTGAAAATGAAAGGTTTGGAGATTTTTGTGAGGATAAGGGGATTAGCCACAACTTCTCAGCTCCTAGGACCCCTCAGTAGAATGGGGTAGTTGAAAGGAAGAACCGGACCTTAGTGGAAGCCGCTAGAGCCATTCTTGCTGAATATTCACTTCCAAAATACTTTTGGGCTGAAGTGATTAATACAGTTTGTTATGTGTTTAATAAGGTGAATGTTAGAGCCAAATTAGATAAGACACCCTATGAGATCCTTAAGGGTAGGACACCCAATCTTTCCCGTCTTCATGTCTTTGGTTGTAAGGTTTTCATTCACAACAATGGGAAGTCTCACTTGGGAAAATTTGATCCAAAATCTGATGGAGTGTTCTTAGGATATTCAAGTGTTGGGAAGTCTTTTAGGGAGTTTAATAAAAGAACTTTGATTGTGGAAGAGACTACACATGTAGTATTTGATGAGTCTGATCCTAGAAAGCCTGGAGTTGAGGATGATGATGATGTTGGAGAGATTACCACTGAAGTAAAAATTTTGAAGAAGGGAGTAGGTCATCTAAACACTAAAGGAGTAGGAGATGTCACCCAATGAGTAGAAAATTTAGATCTAGAGAAAAGGGTTGGACCTTCACACGCCTTGCCTAGAGATTGGATATACTCTACAAGTCACCCCAAAGATTTGATCTTAGGAGACCCTTCTGATGGAGTTAGGACTAGACATGGACTTAGAAAGGAGGTGAACCACTCTGCCTTTATCTCAATGACTAAACCCACCAACATAAACCAAGCCCTTACTGATGAGTTTTGGATTTTAGCCATGTAGGAGGAATTGAACAAATTTGTTAGGAATGATGTTTGGGATCTTGTAGAAAGACCTAATGGACAAAGTGTAGTTGGAACAAAGTGGGTCTTTAAGAACAAGGTGAATGATTCTGGAGTGGTGGTTAGGAATAAAGTAAGATTAGTGGCTAAGGGGTATAACCAAATAGAAGGGATGGACTTTAAGGAGACTTTTGCCCCTGTAGATAGATTAGAAACCTTTATAGTGCTATTAGCCTTTGCCTGTTATAAAGGATTTAAGCTTTTTCAAATGGATGTTAAGAGTGCCTTTTTAAATGGGGAAATAAAAGAGAAGATGTTTGTAGAACAACCCCCAGGTTTTGAGAGTTCCAAATTTTCAAATCATGTTTTTAAATTAAAAAAGACTTTGTATGGTTTAAGCAGACACCAAGAGCTTGGTATGAGAGGCTTAACTCATTCTTACTAGAAAGAGAGTTTTTTAAGGGGAGCGTAGACACTACCCTTTTTCTTAGGAAAGTTGGAGATGATTTGCTCATCGTTCAGATTTATGTGGATGACATATTTTTTGGATCCTTTGATAAGAAACTTTGTGATGAGTTCTCTAAAATAATGTGTAGAGAGTTTGAGATGATTTTGATGAGAGATTTGTCCTACTTTTTGGGATTTAGCATAAAATAATTGGATGATGGAACCTTTCTAAATCAAACAAAATACATAAAGGATATTTTGAAGAAGTATGAGATGGATAAAGCTGAGCCAATTAATACTCCCATGACTTCTAGTGTTCTATTGGATAAGGACCCAAGTGGTAAGTCTATAGATCAGAAGAAATATAGAGGCATGATTGAATCTTTACTTTACTTGACTGTGAGCCGACCTGATATAATGTTTAGTATTTGTCTTTGTGCTAGATTTCAAGATGACCCTATGGAATCCCACCTGACTGCAGTTAAGGGAATTTTTAGATACCTTTTGGGGACCCAAGGCTTAGGAATTTGGTACCCTAGGCAGAGCACTTCTTTTGAGATTATTGGATTTTCTGACTCTAATTTTGCAGGATGTAAGGTGGATAGAAAAAGCACTTCCGAAACTTGTCAATTAATAGGATAATCTTTGATCTCATGGTCTAGTAGAAAGAAAAAATATGTTGTACTTTTCACTGCTGAAGCTGAGTACATTGCTCTTGGAAGTTGTGTGTCCCAAGTCCTTTGGTTGAAATAACAGGTATTGGAATTAGGACTACGTGTAGGCACCATCTCAATCTTTTGTGACAACACTAGTGCCATATGCATTTCTAAGAATCCTATCCAACATTTAAGGACTAAGCCCATTGACATTAGGCATCACTTTATTAGAGATCATGTGACTAAGGGAGACATTGAGTTACACCGTGTGACAACTAAAAATCAACTGGCTAACATCTTTACTAAATCATTGGCCTTCGATACTTTCAGCTCTTTAAGAACCAAATTGGGTGTGATTGACATAAATGCATGAACTTGATCTTTTACTTGCTTTTCTTTTGTTTTTGATCTTTTTTTCGTTTCCTTTATTTGATTTTCCTTTTTTCTCTTTGTTTTCTTTTTCTTCTCTTTGCTTCACTCTTTAGTTTTTGTTTGGTTTGTTGTACTTTCATTTGGTTTTGAAAATCATCGCTGAATTGATATCGTATGCCTTATCCTTGCTTTTGAAAATTTGTAGTAAGTGTTTTACATCTCTTAAATATATTAAATAGTAAAAATATACCGTTAATTATGTCTCTTTCTCTAACCTATTTTAGTGGCACGGTTTTCTTTTCTAATCAAAAATCTATTTCAAATTAATGAATGGAATGTGAAATTAAGATCTTTTCTAACATTGCTACAGCAAATCTATCTTGTATTTATAATGGTCAAAGTCTTTATGTTATATCAAGATTGCTTGTTACCCTTGTCATTGGTTATTGATTCTATTTTTTGGATTGTTCTTCTCTATGTTAGAGAGAGAGATCCTCTTCTCTAATATCTAGAATATATACACACAACTAAGGTTATTTTTAAGAGTTTTTGAAAGAGAATGGAGCTTGCAAAAATTAAAAAAAATGGCCAATGATACCAACAAAAGATGCGCAATGACGCCAAATTGAAAAAAAAAAATAATATACACAAAGTGTATAAAAAATTAACAGATGCGCAAAGCGCCATTCAATTGACAAGAGGCATAAAATGAGCCCACCAAAAGCAAGCTCTCCTCTCTTTTCAAATATTTTAAAACTTAAAAGATTTCATGGATCAAAGGCTTGATTTCGATTGTTTTGCGATTGTGACAAATTTACTTTGGTACATTATTCTATTAGATATTTTTTCTGAAATCAAGTGATGAATGGATCCTTTTTCTCATATCCAATTGAATTTTTAAGTTAGGTCATTGCTTTCAAAAGATGATTCTACCCTAAAAGAAAGTCCGAGCTAAGGGTAACCATGATCGGATATTCTACCATTTTTTTGGATTTTTGATGTTGTTAACTCATTAACTCAGTAATTTTTAAAATCAATCACATGGAATACTACATCATTACATGCCTTGGTTTATAAAAAAAAGGAGTGTTGTTTACTTGGTTTCCTACTTTTTGAGATGTCAAAAGGGGGAGTAGTATGTTTGTATGTTTGCACTTTCGATTTCTGATGTAGACAAAGTGGGTGGGGGG
>NW_021319127.1:5094043-5101256 GCF_001605985.2 Dendrobium catenatum
GGTCTTTAGTTCATTTATTGAACTAAGGGTTAGCTCATTATTAGCTATGATTTTAGTTCATATTTATCTTATATTAAATGTACTTTTTATGCTTTTTATTTTCTTAATTATGTAGGTCTCTTGGAATTCTAAATCAGCTTTTGGAATTCCAAGATTCGCTTTTTCCCATGCGTGGCTCCTTGGATTCCACCATGGCTTTTTGTATTTTGAGCTTTTGCCCCTTGGGATTCTGGCCGACTGCTGGTTATCCGCGCCTGGGCTCCTTTCTGTGACCATGACTCCTTGGATCCGTGCGGCCTCCTTGGCTCCCGTGGATGGCTCTTCGGTTCCTTGGCTTGGGTGTGTTTTTTCGTGCATAGCATTTGGGATTAATGCTTGTGATGTTTAGGTTCTTGTGATAATTAATGTTTGTGCCTTTTAATATTCCCTTTCATACCTATATATGGGGGATTTGTAATGTTTGAAAAAAAAATGTTATGAAATGTTATTTTTGGAAAATTTTTAACCTGCGGGTTTGCTTTGGAAATCCTGCGGGCTCTTTCCACCCTTCTTTCTCATCCCCTCCGGAAATCCTGAGGGCTCTTTCCAAACTTTCTTCTCGGGCCTTTAACCTCTTTTGTCTCTCCGCAAGTGCCACTCCACCTGTATCTTTTTTCCAAGTGCAGTAACTTTAGGGTGCCTTTTTATTTTATTTGGAGTCGTTTGTAAGAGTTTAAGTTATTAAAATCAACGTTTATAGTTTTAATTTCTACTACTTAGTCTTATTTAAGTTACCTCTTCTTTTTGAGGTATTTTGTGTCTTCTTTAAGTTAGGAAGTCTGTTTCCTTTTTTGTGATAAAAAATATAGGCTCCCTATATTTTTTGATTACATCATTTTGGTATCAGAGCAAGTTAGGAAGTCTTAGGTTTGTGATCTATCAAGTTGTAGTTTGTCAAGTTTTATTTTGCTTTATCAAGTCAAGTCAAGTGTGAGTTTTGTCAAGTCTTGTTGTGAGTCTTGTCTTAAGTTTTTAGGTTGAGTCTTTTAAGTCTTTCTTTGAGTCCTTTTCTTTTTGAGTTGTCAAAATAATGAAAAAAGACAAAGAGACAAAAGAAATCAAACTAGATGAAGTTGAAGATTCAATGGATAGGTGGATTCCATCAAAATCAAAACATCGTTTGGAATATGAGTTGTACAAGCTTCAATCATGGATGCACATACGGGCAGAAAGATATTTCAAGAAGAAGAAGCGCTTACAAGATAAATTCCTGAGAGAATGAGATGATATCATGCAAAAGTATGAAGATCTGATCAATGAAATGGATGAACAGTATGCACCTCCTCAAGGGAATCAACAACCAACTCATCAGGAGCTGAGTTCGCAAGAAGGGGAGTCTGATGTAGACAAAGGGGGGGTCAACTCATGTCAAAAATAATTAGTTTTTAGCTTCCCTTGAGCCTGCAAGCTCAATCAAAATTGAGCTGAAAGTTTAGCTCGTTTATGAGCTGGTCTTTAGTTCATTTATTAAACTAAGGGTTAGCTCATTATTAGCTATGATTTTAGTTCATATTTATCTTATATTAAATGTACTTTTTATGCTTTTTATGTTCTTAACTATGTAGGTCTCTTGGAATTCCAAACTGGCTTTTGAAATTCCAAGATTTGTTTTTTTCCCATGCGTGGCTCCTTGGCTTCCACCATGGCTTTTTGTATTTTGTGCTTTTGTCCCTTGGGATTTCGACCGGCTGTTGGTTTTTTGTGCCTGGGCTCCTTTCCGTGACCGTGACTCCTTGGATCCGTGCAGCCTTCTTGGCTCCCGTGGATGGCTCTTCGGTTCCTTGGCTTGGATGTGTTTTTTCGTGCATAGAATTTGAGATTAATGCTTGTGATGTTTAGGTTCTTGTGATAATTAATGTTTGTGTCTTTTAATATTCCCTTTCATACCTATATATATGGGGGATTTGTAATGTTTGAAAAAAAAATGTTATGAAACATTATTTTTGGAAAAGTTTTAACCTGCGGGTTTGCTTTGGAAATCCTGTGGGCTCTTTCCACCCTTCTTTCTCATCCCCTCTAGAAATTCTGCTGGCTCTTTCCAACCTTTCTTCTCGGGCTTCTAACCTCTTTCGTCTCTCCGCAAGTGCCACTCCACCTGTATCTTTCTTCCAAGTGCAACAACTTTAGGGTGTCTTTTTATTTTATTTGGAGTAGTTTGTAAGAGTTTAAGTTATTAAAATCAACGTTTATAGTTTTAATTTCTGCTGCTTAGTCTTATTTAAGTTACCTCTTCTTTTTGAGGTATTTGGTGTCTTCTTTTAGTTAGGAAGTATGTTTCCTTTTTTGTGATAAAAAATATAGGCTCCCTATATTTTTTGCTTACATCATTTTGGTATCAGAGCAAGTTAGGAAGTCCTAGGTTTGTGATATGTCAAATTGTAGTTTGTCAAGTTTTATTTTGCTTTATCAAGTAAAGTCAAGTGTGAGTTTTGTCAAGTCTTGTTGTGAGTCTTGTCTTAATTTTTAGGTTGAGTCTTTTAAGTCTTTCTTTGAGTCCTTTTCTTTTTGATTTGTCAAAAAAATGAAAAAAGACAAAGAGACAGAAGAAATCAAACCAGATGAAGTTCAAGATTCAATGGATAGGTGGATTCCATCAAAATCAAAACATCCTTTGGAATATGAGTTGTACAAGCTTCAATCGTGGATGCACTACGGACAGAAAGATATTTTAAGAAGAAGCAGCGCTTACAAGATAAATTCCTGAGAGAATGAGATGAGATCATGTAGAAGTATGAAGATCTGATCAATGAAATGGATGAACAGTATGCACCTCCTCAAGGGAATCAACAACCAACTCATCAGGAGCTGAGTTCGCAAGAAGGGGAGTCTGATGTAGACAAAGGGGGGGTCAACTCATGTCAAAAATAATTAGTTTTTAGCTTCCCTTGAGCCTGCAAGCTCAATCAAAATTGAGCTGAAAGTTTAGCTCGTTTATGAGCTGGTCTTTAGTTCATTTATTAAACTAAGGGTTAGCTCATTATTAGCTATGATTTTAGTTCATATTTATCTTATATTAAATATACTTTTTATGTTTTTTATGTTCTTAATTATGTAGGTCTCTTGGAATTCCAAACCGGCTTTTGAAATTCCAAGATTTGCTTTTTCCCATGCGTGGCTCCTTGGCTTCCACCATGGCTTTTTGTATTTTGTGCTTTTGCCCCTTGGGATTTCGACCGGCTGCTGGTTTTGTGTGCCTGGTCTCCTTTCCGTGACCGTGACTCCTTGGATCCGTGCAGCCTCCTTGGCTCCCGTGGATGGCTCTTCAGTTCCTTGGCTTGAATGTGTTTTTTCGTGCATAGCATTAGAGATTAATGCTTGTGATGTTTTGGTTCTTATGATAATTAATGTTTGTGTCTTTTAATATTCCCTTTCATACCTATATATATGGAAGATTTGTGATGTTTGAAAAAAAAATGTTATGAAATGTTATTTTTGGAAAAGGTTTAACCTGCGGGTTTGCTTTGGAAATCCTTCGGGCTCTTTCCACCCTTCTTTCTCATCCCCTCCGGAAATCCTGTGGGCTCTTTCCAACCTTTCTTCTCGAGCTTCTAACCTCTTTTGTCTCTCCGCAAGTGCCACTCCACCTGTATCTTTCTTCCAAGTGCAACAACTTTAGAGTGTCTTTTTATTTTATTTGGAGTCATTTGTAAGAGTTTAAGTTATTAAAATCAACGTTTGTAGTTTTAATTTCTGCTGCTTAGTCTTATTTAAGTATCCTCTTCTTTTTGAGGTATTTTGTGTCTTCTTTTAGTTAGGAAGTTTGTTTCCTTTTTTGTGATAAAAAAATATAGGCTCCCTATATTTTTTTATTACATCAATTTCTGTTATTACATTGTTATTTTTTGAAATAATCATCGGAATGTTTGTCATCATCAAAAAGGGGGAGATTGTTACAGATTTTGTTTCATAAATTTTTGTTTTGATGATAGCAAACAATACGACTGCCTTTTTCTACTGACATTTCAGGGCCAAAAGATCAGACGACAAACGAAGCCAGCTCAAGATTAGGTAGACTAAGTCTGAGTCAGTCTGTATTTTTTCTTTTTCCCTTTCTTGAGTCAATTGTAATCTTGTGAAATGTCTGATGCTAAGTAATCCTACACATACACACTTGAGTGATTTAGAATTTTTGTTTTTACTCATATCATCCCGGACGATATTTATATTATCCTGGACGATATGGTTTAAAACAGAAATCCTAATCAGGTTTCTTAATTAAGGCAGTCGTCATTAGCCTGGATGATACCTATATAGGCCAGGATGATAGACTTAAAATAGAAAGAAATAGCCTCAATGATCAATTTAAGTATTCTGTATTTTTAGAAATCAGCCAGTACGATCTTAGATTGGCTTGGACGATATGGCACAATTATGCAATTAAGGAGGCTATTTCTATCAAGGAAGCAATTAAGGATGATTGATATGATCACATTGACCTGGACGATCGTAAGATCGGCCTGGACGATCTATTAAAAACCCTTAGTTGCCCATGGATGTAAATATCGGCCAGCATAAATTTCGGGCGATGTTCTGGCCGATCTGGATCGGACAGCTCGAATTCCGGGCGATGCTCTGGACGATTTTCCTCTAATTTCTGATCGTCCGGGATGATCGTGAGATCAGCTTGGACGATCAAGTTAATTTTCAATCGTCCAGTTCATTTCCAGAGTGATGTTCTGGCCGATCATCTGTGATTTGAACTGATCGTACAGGACGACAGGATAATCATCCTGGACGATAAAGTTGGCAACTTGCATTTATTGAGCTCCTTTGAAGCTGTTCTATTTAAGAGCTTTTGTTCAACATTTTTGAACATCCTTGGCTGTTGTCTTGACCTGAGAAAACCTATCTGGGGAGTGGACGTAGGTCAAGTTGACCAAACCACTATAAACCCTTGTGTTCTTTTTACTACTTCCGCACTCTAATTTTTCGCACTTATTTCTCTGTGGTGACTTTGGTTTGTGACATTTGTTCTTTTGCTTAAAGAATTTTTTAATACCAATTCACCCCCCCCACTCCTCTTTGTTAGCCTTGGTCTAGTTCTTAAGGGCCTAACATCCCTAACAAACTTTCACCTTGAACTCCCAAGGATGAAGGATGATGATTGGAGAATAAAACTTAGAACCTTCCTTGGAGCAACCTTCATGAAACCCTCTCACAAAATCCCCCTCAAAATTTCCTCCCTCTCCTCTTGGCTCTCTCAGGTCAAGACAACAGCAAAAGATTGTCTAAAGGGAAGAACAATAGCTCTTAAATAGAAGATCTTCAGAATAGCTCATTAAATGTAACTTGCCGACTTTATAGTCCATGACGATATAAATATCGTCTTGTATAATCAGTATAATTTAAGTCTAATCAGCCAGGACGATTTGAGACGATCAGAAGAAATTTTTTCATATCATCCATGACAATGGTATATTGTCCTGGACGATAACTTAAAATTGCAGAATTTCGTCCAGACCATCGCACTAGTTGGGGGTTTTAGATGATGCAAAATTGACTTGATCGTCCAAGATGATCTCACATTCGTCCCGAATGATTAGTTTAAATCAGGAAAAACTGTCCAGAACATCGTATTGAATAGACTTTGTATGATTTTAGGTCATTCTGGAACAACTAAGGCTTTTAAACTGATCGTCTCGGATGATCCTGCAATCATCCAGGATGATGTGATTGTATCAATCAAATCTTAATTACTTTCCTTAATTATCAGATTAATTTAGGCATAATTGTGTTTCATCATCAAAGACATCATTTTGGATGATGTCCAAAAATAATTCATGTCTTAATTGATCTGGCGGCTGATTCTTTCTGATCTGACCATATCATCCTAGACGATACAAATATCATCCAGGACGATCGATTTAATGACGGTTGCCTTAACTAGGATTCCCTAATTAGGGTTTCTATTTTTGAACAGAATGTCCAGGATGATTTTTGAATCGTCCTGGAGGATGTTACCAAAAATAGTAAACTCTATGAAACATTCAGAAATTCCCCGAAGTGTGTGTGTAATGTTACTTAGCATTAAGAACCATATTTATTACAAAATTGACTCAAGAAAGAAAAAGGTTTACAAACTGACTCAAACCTAATCTACCCAATCTTGAGCTGGTTCAAATTGCAGTCTTGATCCAGTGGTTCTGAAATGTTTGTAGGCAAGGCAGTCGTAGTAAAATAGAAGTATTTACTATCATCAAAATTCGATTTCTGAAAAACAGATACGCAACATGTTATAATTATAAACCCCTTTGTTCATTAAATTAGACAAAAATTTAAATTTAAAAAGTTATTTTATTCATACTATACAAACCTAATTATATGGTATAATATTTAAAATATTACCTAATTTAATTATATAATTAATCAATCAAATCTACTTAATTTTGATATTTTAATCATACTGTATGAACTTGTTCATATTATACAACTAATAGAGACGAATTTGGTCATCATGTGATTTATACTAGATGAATTGCAATTTTGATTAAAGTAATTATACTGTATGATTAGTCATTCATAATGATGATCGTACAGTAATATCAAAAAAACTAAAATTTTCGTATTAATATTCGTACTGATGATCGTACAATACTAATAGGTAAATTTTACTATTTATATTATACTAATTGGTGATTGTACAATACTAATAGGTCAAATTTTGCACATCATTTAGACGATCCTACGATCATACTTTTTAATCTTTGATGACTGAACTAAATTTTTAGGGTTTTTGAAGACCTTTATTTAAGCTTTCTCATAATACTTTGTAAGAGTCTTTAGCATGCATTGAGTGTCCATTCTTCTGGAGAAAACTTGGAGAGAGAGCCTTAAAAGGGAGAGAGAGGAAAGGGTGGAGTTTGAGAGGGAGAAGATCCTTGTGGGGTTCAAGAGAGTCTGGAGGGTATTTCATATGGTTGCTCCAACAATCTAGCATCATAGTACCATCATATTCAAGGTTTGCCTTGAGAGAAGTTTTGAGAAGAAGAAAATCTCTTTTCTGTCAAAGAATCCAACAACTCCTCTGTACCGGGGAAGGTGAAAGTGATTTAAGGTTCTTTGCCTCTCCAAGAGGGTAAAAAGAAGTCTTGGTTCTCTGCCTCATCGGGGAAGGTGAAAATGAGTCAAGGTTCTCTTCCTCTGAAAGAAGTACCATCCTTTGCTGCATTGAGTT
>NW_021319127.1:5101356-5104707 GCF_001605985.2 Dendrobium catenatum
TAAAATATAGAAAAATCTAATTTTAGCGTACTTATATTCTAACTGATCGTATTAAGGTATATTATTTTAATAAAATATTAATTTTTTAGAAAATATTCTTAATCAAAAAGTTAATGTTTGACCCCTTAATTAAATGATTAAAATAAACCAGAAAATTCCTAAAATTTGAAAATTGTCTTAAAACTCCAAAAATCATTAATCAACCTTAAAATCAATTTCAAATCATTAATAATTAAACTCAAATTTAAATCTTCTCTCAAACCTTTCAACCAATAAGAACTTCAAATAACTTTATCAATTTGCCCTCTATAGGACATATCCAAACCACACGGCCTACCTCACACATTTTAGATGGTTTGCTAGGACAACCGACTCTAGTTTTAGGCTAGGCTGGTGTTTAATTTTCTACTGTGTGCCGGTTTTTCGTGCTTTCACTACATGCTCGTTGCTAGCTTAGAATTGGTGTGTTTGTTTAATTACTTTTCTGCACTCTGTGTTGTAGTAATTGAGCATTTTAAATTTCAAATATTAACTGCTTGTGATTGATTATAACTGCTTGAGATTAAATATTAACTGCTTGAGATTATTTATATAACTACTGATTATTAGGATAACCCTATAGGATTGAGTCTAGATTTTTCTTTTAAATTCAAATATAATTTGATTATGATATGGTTGTAAACTCTTTAAAGTGACTTGAATTTGGGATATTTCATCCAATTTGAATTCCAAAGATGAGAAGACATCCCTAAAGGGGAGAGTCTTTTTCCATTTGGAACTCAAATTATGATACTTTTCAAAGATCCAAAGAGGAAAGATAACACCCTGTTCAAAGGGGAGTTTCTTTTCATTTGAGTATCCGGAACCGACGAATCAAGATGTTCGTGAGAAGATGAAGAAATGGACGATGAGATGAATCCCAAATCTCAAAGTCACTTGAGTCTTAGGATTATAAACACGGGTTGTTGTTAGTGGTGCCCGGCCACTTTACTTTCAGCAAACCTTGGTTTGTAATAAGCAAGATTGCTTTGCCTATGGATATTTATTAATTAATTCATTTATATTTGATATTTGATGTGATTGCGTACAGAATTACCTGCTTTTTATAGTTTTTTGGCGTTTGTATGCCGCTTTTATTTTTGCCTGGACTCGTGAGACTCGTAAGGGTGTGAAAATTTTTATACTCATAACTTTAAAGTTTAAGATTTGAGTGACTCTGAACAACATAGAAAGATAACGAATTTAGCAAATTTGCTGGGGATCGACCCCAGGGTCGCATGCATATTTCTGCACTTCTTCTCTCCTTACTTTAGACCCTTCCTCACATGCGGGTAGAGTCCGGATAGTCTGACCTATGAAGATGAGGCGCCGGACCTGGGGAAGTCCAGTCTTCTAAAAAAATATTTTATATGCCTATTTTTTTAATTTTTAAGCATATTTAATTTGGAGTTGTTAACTAGCATACATTACATTAGAAACAGATTTAAAAGAGTCAAAATTTTAATTGCATTAGTCCTTAGCATTTTGCACCCAGCATAAGTCAAAGGGGCCAATTAGAAAAATCTCTAGATAAAACATCCCTACCACTCTTTCATAAAAGATCGGATTCATTTATTTTAAAGCGCCTAGGTGGTTTAGGTGGCTCCCCAATCCAGGCCGGGGTAAGTCCAGATTTACATTGCACTAGTTAGTTTCTGGTTACTTTTCAGTACCCACTTTAGACTTAGGTTCCGAGGCAGGCTCGGGCTATAAGACCTCAACCTCTGGGAGTTGAATCTCAATTTTCTAATAAAATTGACAACTCAAATTAAATATCTATTTCAATCGAATTCAAGCTCAATACTAAGGATAGGCTGAAATGTTTCTGAAGTAATTCAGAATCTAAAAACATCTCCTACCCTTCTTCCTTTGACTCTAGAAATAAATGTTCAACCTTGAACCAATCCTGATTGAAAATTCAAACCCTTACCTCCTTTGACATTGATCTTTAAATTCTTAAATGAAATTTCTACTGCTATTTTAATCGAGAGTGTTCGTAGGAAAAATTTTAATTTTCCTACGATGTAGTTAACTACGAGGGCTTGCGCTCGTAGGAGATTTAGAAACCCATACCTGTTTTTCAAAATCAATTTTTCAAAACCTCAATTAATTCTCTCTGGGAAAATCAAACCTAACGATCATTATCATCATTTTCAGACGATCGATAATGATTGATATCTTCTTTCTTTGGACAGATATATCAATTATTATCGTGGTTTTGATTAAGAAATTAATGATCTTTAATCCATATTAACATAGTCAAATACTCGATTAAATTCTATTTTGATCCTTTGGGGTCAAATGTGATTCTTTCTTGAGTTTGACTACGATAATAAGGATAAAATTAAAGTTTTATAATCTGAACCAATTAGTGAATGATATTTTCTCCTTTTGAGATGATATATCATTCTTAATGTCGTGTTCGATTCTAAAACTAAAATTCAACTTTTTAACTTTCTCAAAGAAAATTAATACTTTTCAAAATATATTTTTTCAATCAGAACAATTATATACAACTTTATACACACTATGTATAAGTATTATACATATTAGGTATAAATTTATACAAGCTATATACAAGCATTATACACACAATATAAAAACTTATGTACACTATGTACAAGTTTATACATGTTATGTATAAGCTTTATACACACTATGTATAAGTTTATATAAGCTATATTCAAAAATTATAAGCATAATATATAAGCATTATACATGCTATGTATAAGTATTATATATACTATGTATAAGTTTATAAACTCTTTATACAAGAATTATACTTGCTATGAATAAGTATTATACACATTATATATAAGTTTATACACAATATATATTAACATTATACATATTATGTACAAGTTTATATATGCTATGTACAAGTTTATACACGCTATATAAAGCTTTATACACGCTCTATATAAGTTTATATAAGCTATGTACAAGTATTATACACATAATACATAAGCATTATACACGCTATATATAAGCATTACATACACTATGTACAAATTTATACACTCTTTATACAAGCATTATCTATACTATTTACAAGTATTATACATGCTATGAATAAGTATTATATACATTATGTATAAGCATTATACATACTATATATAAGTTTATACATGCTGTGTACAAGTTTATACATGCTATGTATAAACTTTATACACACTATGTATAAGTTTATATATGTTATATACAAATATTATACACATAATATATAAATAATATACACACTATATATAAGCATTATATACACTGTAAAAGTTTATACACTATTTATACAAGCATTATCTATACTATTTACAA
>NW_021319127.1:5110837-5118165 GCF_001605985.2 Dendrobium catenatum
GCCGAAAGGCATTACATTCCATTCATATTGTCCGAATGGTACTGTAAAAGCTGTTTTATAACGTTCTTCCTCTTTTATCTGGATTTGCCAATATCCAAATTTTAAGTCAAATTTTGAAAATAAATTAGCCCGTGCCAATCTATTAAGAAGATCATGTTTATTGGGGATAAGATATCTTATCCATTTTAATTCTTTGTTAAGAGGTTTATAATTAATCACAAGACGTGGCTTTCCTCGTTCCTTTTCAACTGCATTCATGACATAAAATGCAGTGCAACTCCAAGGAGAGATAGATTTATGAATAATTTGTTTTTCTAATAGGTCATTTATTTCCTTATGAAAAAGATCTAAATATTCTTTATTCATTTTTGAAGGCCTAGATTTGGTCAGAATTTGACTTTTGTCAAATCCTTCAATATAAGGAAGATTAACACAATGAGTTTTTCTATTCCAAAAACTAATAGAATTTTCACCACAAAAATGAGTTTTAATTTCTTCTTCAAATTGAAGAATTTTTTGTTTAATTTCTACTTGCTGTAGTTTATTAGAAAGTTCTTTTAATTGAATTTTCCTAGTTAAGGAATTTATGTGTAATTTCTTTCCTTTAAACTTATTCATTTCATTTAATATGATCTCTTTCGGATCCGTAATGAAGTTAAATTTTATAGGAGGATTATAGCAATGAGATATGATACCTTCCATATTTGTTCTCATTGGCATAATTTTAAAAAGAATCGAGGTTCCTAGAATAATATATTGGGAAAGATTTTTAACTAGTAAAAATAGAGTTTTAATATAGTATTCTTGTTGACATACTGCTGCTTAGGATATTTTATATTTTATCTCCATAGTGTCTCCACTAGCGGAGGTAAGTTTTTGAGTATTTTTTTCAAAGTATTTTGAAGGAATTAGTCCTTCTTGGATACAGTTCATATCTGCTCCACTATTAACTAAGGCAGTTAAATTTTTAAGTACTATTGATTTTTGAATTACTAGTGTTATAAAAATGAACCATTTGTGTATAATGGCTTTTTGTAGAGAATTAATCTGTATATGATTTTCAGAATTTTGAGAATTATTAAGTTCTTCTGGGTCAGATTGATCCATAATTTGTTCTAATTCGAGGTTTGTAACTCTAGTAGAGAGTTTTTCTTGTTCGATTTTTAATATATGTATTTCTCTTTTTAAAGTTTTTAATTCAATTTTTAATTCTAGTAAAGTTGTTGGAGTATAATTTTTCTCTATTTCTTTTTGTTTGAATCTATCTAAGACTTCTTTCATTGAATAATTAGGAAATTTGTTAATTTTTGGAAGAGGGGTTTCTTCTGATGTTCTTAGTAATTTAATAATCTGATCTCTAGTTTTAGGATCTTGGACTTGGGTTAACATTTGAATAAGCTGATGTTTTTGTTCATCAGAGAAGACAAAAGGTCCTAATTTTTCTACGATGGTTTTGTAATAATCATTACTATTACAATTATTACAACAAGTAGATGAGTTAGAGTCTGACTCTTCTATCTCATCTTCAGAGTTAGAATAATATTCTAATTCTTCTAAATTTAGAAGAATTTTCATTAATGTTTCTTTTGTTTCATCATCTAATTTCAACACGTTTATTTTCTTTTTTATAGGACACTTGTTTGAATAATGTCCTATTTTTTCACATTTGAAACATTTAATAGTTTTTTCAGAGTTATTTTCTTTGGGTTTTTGAACTCGCTTATCTTTGAATTGTCTTTTAGAAAATATCTTATGTTGAGAAGCATTTTCTCTCTAAACTTATTATGTCTTTGCGTTTTAGCTAGTTTTCGTTCCTTTATAGTTAAAGGACCTGGACAAGAAAATTGCTCACAGAAAGCTCCTAATTGCTTTCTATCTGATATTCATTCTCTTTTAAGTTGTTGATTCATTCTTATATCATTGCAAAGGGTTATACCTACTTTAATACATTCACTGATTATATGTCCATATGTATACTATTCAAATATTAGTTATCCATTTGAATTTCTTAATTTTTCTTTTACCTTGGTGGCAAAGGTGGCTGGAAGCCCTTCAAGAAATTTTTCTTTCTAATAATTGGAGCTAGCATCCGAAAGATTCATGACTCTTGTCATAAACACATATTTATACCATCTAAAATGAGAAAGTGATGGACATTTTAATTTTTGTAATAGTGAACGCATTTGTTCTCTATTATCTGTCATATATCCTAGAAAATGTTCTAATATGTTATGGATGAGAGTATACACTGCTTCCTCATTATCCTTTTCAGAGTCTAAAAGACTTTTTTCACTTTGAAGATCATTTTTCTCAGCTGGACTAAGATAATTGTCCCACCATCCTTTGAAGATGCTGGTGAAACCATTTATAATAATTTGTACTACTTCCCAAGGTTTATGGTCTTTACTTTGAGCCACGGCTGAATATATTAGCATTTGATGGAAAGTTTTGTGAATTTGATAGTCAGAGAGCCCATCAAAAATCCACTCGTATAACTGTCTAGGATCATATGAAATTTGTTCATTTAAATCTTCTTCATATAAAAGATCGGAAGGAGTTGGTCGTTGATAATAATATTTTCCTAAAGATTTTTTAGGATATTTTAATTTATTTATTATTAAGGGTTTATTAGAATTTTGATTCGAATTAGATGGACTAAATTGATCCTCTAGTTGAGTAATATCATAGTCGCTTGACAAGTCTTCAGTTAACTCATTTTCAGAGTTATTTGAAGATATTTCTTCATCTAACATGGTTATTTTTTGTGATTTAATTTGTTTAATGACCTCAGAAATATTAAGGTCTTCATCTAATTTTGTTTTGATTGGAGGCGGAAGTTTTATAGTTGGTTTTGTTACAATTATTTTTGAAGCGCTAGACGCTTTCGGGTTTTCAGCATTAGTTTGGTCATTTTTATTTTTTATTTGATCTAATTTTTTGTTAATATTATCTAAATAATAGGTGATAATTTGTAACGTATTATTAGTAAAGTTGAGTTACTTTACTATAATAGCTAATTCTCTTATTGCATGTGGATCAGAAGGAATGTTTCCAAATGGAATCATGATTATGTCGTTTTGTTCATTCTTTGAAGATTGTCCTTTCATCATTCATATATTTTCCGTTATGTTGTTAACGAACCAATATGCAAATGGGATTGTTGCTTTTCCGTTTATGTTTAATGTTTCTAAATCTAAAAAATATTGATATGAAAACTTTATTCATTCTTCTTCTGAGAACATTTTTCGATACCAAGTTCGAAATGTTTCAAACCTTGGCAGCATATAATGACGGATAACTATTTCGTGTAACGCTGTGTTTGGTCCGTATATCATTAAAATTGCATTTCTGAAGGTGTTGGGGAATGGAAATCTTGACTTCCCCTGACAGGATGAAATATTCTATTTCTATTGAGTGCTAAACCTGGAGTAGAAGCTATTTCAGATTCATCTGATTTAGATGTTCTAACTTCATCTCCTGAAGTAGAAGGAATAGAGATTATAGGAAGATGAATAGATCTTCTAGGATTACATCTTACTTCTACATCTCCATCAGAAGTTTGAATTATTTGTTATATATCTTGATTAATTACTAGTTATGGTGTAATTACTTGAGGTAATGTCCATTGTTTTGGAAAGGTTATTTCATTCCATCTAATGACACGATTTGTGGCGATATTAGATGCTAAGAGATTATTTTCTATTAGCGTAGTTCTACTATTAGGTTGAACAACCTTTTTAACTCTAGGATTTAGAGTATTCATTACTTTAAAATGAATTCTGTAGATTAAGGCTATGGTTTCTAATCCAAGAAGAAAGTTATAGCCATGAAGTTGAAGATGTAACTTAAGAGCTTCGAAAAGATGAACGTCTGTTAGTGACAAACTTAAAGTTGGAAAAGTGTTAAAATAAATTGGGTCATGACATAGGCTAGTTTCCATAACACCCATTAAAGATTGTGCCCAATTAAGGCAACGTCCATCTCTTAAACATGTAAAAATGGAAGCATTTAGTTCTCCTAATGTTAGAGGTTTAAAGGCTATTTGAATTAAGCCGATATGTAAGTATTTATAATATTTCATATATGATATAAGATCATCATAGGTTAATAAAGGAATTGTTTTTTCATTGGAGTCAATGGATATTGATTGTTCTACCATTTTTATGGTAGTTTTTCCTTTGAAATCAAAGGTACTGATTTGATAGATTAAGTTTTTGTCGATTTTAGGTAACGAACATTTGTTTAAATCTTCCTCATTGAGAGGATATTCTATCAATTATGCATTTTTAATATCACGAAAAGAGGGTACTTTCGCCTTTTGGAGAATAGAAGATGGTATTAGAGCCATGCTGGAGTAATCCGCTCTAACTGGTAAGTCTGTATTTCTCTTTGCTTATTGGGGTGGTAGGGAGGAGGAAACTTTCCTCAAAGACTCTCAAAATTGGTTTAACATTCTTACGCTATTTTCATCATAATTGTATTGGAATTTGGAAGTAAACCCCTCTGAAATAGGATAGTTAGTCGTGTATATTCCATGTTTTTATGAAGAATTGTATAGCCTATGCATGTTACCTTATTGGACTGTTCTTGTTACCCTCTCTATTTATCGATAAGAAATGCAAACTTACCAGCAGATGCTTCATCTAGACTTACACTTGCTTAGAGCTCGTTGCCAACTAATAATACTAAGTACAATCAATTGCAGCATTAATACAATATTAAATAGGTTATATCCAAGGAATCAAGAAATTATAGTTTAGAAAAGTTTATAATTGGGACTTTATAATATGTATATGATCATTCAATGAAATGATGCATTAATTATAATATAAATAAATAAAAAAATTTTATTCAATTATAATTTTATAGCACAACCCAAGGTCTGCTATTAAGAAAAGGTGGCCAAAATCCACCAATAACAAGTTTGGATTTTTACTCCTATATAAAGTAGCTTTAAATATGATTATTTAATTTTTTTTCAATCTTTGGAATGATGGATCTTCCATAGTATTCCAAAAGATAATAATCTTCAAAAGAAGAAGAATCATTATATATATATATATATAATAATAATAATTTTCAATTTTTAACAACTATTGACACTATACAACTCAGTCTAGCTATACAAAGATCTAAAATATTTATATTATTCCTTTAAATTTACCTTTACTTCATTTCCTATGTAATTCTATTTTATAAGGATATGAAAGAGCAGTTACATAAAAATGCATATACGAAATGATGAATTATGATATTATAGCACCCATCACATCAATTCACAAGTAACATAATAAAATAATCACATCACATAGCAACACATCAATCAATTCATTACAACCAGCATGTAATGAAATCCATGAAAAACCTTGACACACAAGCAATAGAAAAGAAAGAACATCATCTTTTCCCAAAATTAGAAGTGGTTGTCAAAACAAACAATCTAAAGTGTGTGCTCCAGGCTGTGTGGATTGGATATGTCCTATGTTAGGTAGTTGTTAAAAATTTTTAGTGTTTTAATTTATTTATTGTGAGTCAAAGGGGATTTTAATTTGAATTTAAGTATTCATTTTTAAAATTTTATTTTAGGATAAATTTTAAGTATTGAGTGATTACAACCTTTATTTACACTAGGGCCGTAAGATTTATTTCACCCTTCTTATGATTAAGTTAATAGTCTCGTAGGCCCAAATTACCAAGTAGTAACCAATATTATTTGGTTAATTTAATTATTTGAAATTAAGAATTGATATTTTTAATTTAATTGGTTGCTAATTTGAGTCATTAGATTAATTATTATTTTCCATATAATCATTTTCAATCTTTTACAACTATTAACATTGCACAACTCAGTCTAGTTATACAAAGATCTAAAATATTTATATTATTGCTTTTACATTTACCTTTATTTCATTTCCTAAGCACATTCTATTTTATAGGGATATAAAAGAGCAATTACATAAAAATGCATATAAAAAATGTTGAATTATGATAATCTAGCACCCATCATATCAATTCACATATAACATAATAAAATAATCACATTACAGGGCAACACATCAATCAATTCATTACAACCAGCATGTAATGAAATCCACAAAAAATCTTGACACACAAGCAATAGAAAAGAAAGAACATTAGCTTAGCCCAAAATTAGAAGTGGTTGTCAAAACAAACCATCTAAAGTGTGTGCTTCAGGCTGGTGGCTTACATATCTCCTATGTTTGGTAGTTATTAAAACTTTTTAGTGTTTTAATTTATTTATTGTGAGTCAAAGGAGATTTGAATTTGAATTTAAGTATTCATGTTTTAATGTTCATTTTAGGACGAATTTTAAGTATTGAGTGATTACTATCTTTATTTATATTAGGGCTGTGAAGTTTATTTCATTCTCATTGGGGCTAAGTTAATAGTCTCATAGGCCTAGGTTACCAAGTAGTTACCAATATTTTTTTGCTAATTTAATTATTTGAAATTAAGAATTGATAATTTTTAATTTAATGGGTTCATAATTTGACTCATTAGATTAATTTTTTTTCCATCAACCGATTTATTGCTTTATCACAATGGGCTCGAGGAACCAGATCTCCTTAAGACACATATTTCCACAGCTTTAGGTAGTCCATTCTAAAATTATGTTGACATAGTTGTATCAGTGATTTAATTTTGGTTAAGTAATTAATAATTAATTGATTTTGTAATTTTACACTTCATTGAAATCGTTTGTGATGTTGTCACAACAGGCTCGATGAACCAGGCCTCCTTATGACACATAACCCCATAGCTCGAGGTAGTCCATCCTATAAATTTCATCAATCGAGTGTTTGTTGTGTATTTGGGGATGATTATTTTACTGATTAGATTAATGGTTGCTAGAGTATTTATTATTTGTTTATTTTTTGGATTTTGTGAACTATTTTAAATCATTAAATAAAAGGGTTTAATTTGACTTTTTAATTTAGATTAAATTCTAGAGTTTTCTTATTTTTCATAAATATTAGACCCTAAGATAAGTAAAATGAAACCTAGTTTGTTAGATTTTGATTTTTCTAAAATTAGTTATGATTTTGTAAAGTTTTGGTGTATTTTTGAACTAGTGTTGACCAAAAAGTAAACTTTTTAATCTTTAGTGATTTTTAGAATTTTGATTTTTTTTTAAATAGTAGACTTTGAAAGGAGTCCATGTCTTTAAGTTGTTCAATTTAGAGTTTTATAAAATTATGAATGAATTTTTAAAGTTTTGGTGTATAATTGAATTCTTTAATTGCTTAATTAAGGAGGTTTTGTTATTTTGGCACCAAACTCACTCCAATCTCCTTGAAATCACTCTT
>NW_021319127.1:5118265-5121503 GCF_001605985.2 Dendrobium catenatum
ACAAATTTATACATGCTATGTATAAATATTATACACATTATGTAAAAGTTTATACACATTATGTATAAGTTTATACATGCTTTATACAAGCATTATACACACTATGTATAAATTTATACACACTATGTATAAGTTTAGACATGCTTTGTACAAGCATTATGTATACTATATATAAGTTTATACACACTATATATGAGTTTGTACATGATATATAAAAGTATTATACATACTATTGTTGACCTCATTTTTGTATAAGGTCACTTGTGCCAATCCAGACCTTAGGATCTATCTAGATCTTAGAAATTTAAATCAAAATTCAATGCTAAAGGCTAAGTCCTAAAAGCCTTTTTCAATGAATTTTCAAATACTTCAAAACCCAATCAAATGACCTCTGATTTAGAGTCTATTACTTGCAAAGTGATAAGACATGTTTATGGAGACAACCCTCCAAATTTGAGCCCATTCTGAGGTCTCTAACCCCAAAAATTGAATCAAAATTCAAAGGTTGTAAAACCTTCAAATATTTACGGCCTGTGCTACTAGACCTACCACCTAGTGGATTATGACATTAGAACTTTCTACAAATCCTATAATCACTTCCAAACCCTTAATCCTGACTCATTGAGCATTAAACTGTATTTTGGTGGACTCACTTTGACCCCCAGTTGACCAGGGGTCAAAATCACCAAAATACCCCTTAGGGGCAATTTTGAAGTTTTTCATAGACTTCAATATGCCCATTTCAAATCAAATCCCAGGACCTTCTCCAATGCATCCTAGTCACCATTAGAAACATATTGGACTCAAGCCCTAACCCTGGTCAAACCTGGTAAACCAGATCTACCTTTTTAACCAAAATACCTCTATAGGATTCAAATACCCATTTCAAACCAAATAAATTCCAAATCGCTTGCAACCACTTCTAGCAAGTTTTAAATATCAAACCAAACCTGTCAGACCCAAACCCATATCCTGGGTCAACCTGGTTGACCAACTAGGCCTATAAGGGCCAAAAACATGCTTTTTAACTGATTTGACTTCTCCAGACCTGGAGACCATCTCCATAGTCTCCAAATGTCATTTCAAATTGATTGAGCCCATTTTCAGACCCTGGGTCAACCTGGTTGACCAAGTCAACCTAGGTTGACCAAACAGGCCCTTAAGGGTCAAAATAGGCATTTTGACTGAATTGACCTCCCCAGACTTTGAGACCATCTCCAACAGACTCAAAATGTCAAACCAAACTTGTTGAGCCCAAATTCAGGTTCCGGGCCAACCTAGTTGACCAAGTTAACCTAGGTTGACCTAAATACCCTTTAATGTTTAAATAAGTTATTTTAACCTATTCAATCCATTCGACCTCTTTCAAACTTCAAATAAACTTCAAAACATGGCCTAATCATGCCTTAAATCTTGGCCAATCAAATCTAGTTAAAATTGACCAAGTCAACTTATTGAAACTTGGTCAAATCTCACCATACATTCACTAATTTGCTCATATAGCCAACAAAACCTTTTAAACTCCTTTGAATTCATTCCAACAGGAATTCAAAATACTCTACATGCCACCTCATCAGCTTATGTGGCATTTTGACTAGTCAAATGGTCTATACGGGCCTTTGGAGGGGTCAAAGATGGTCAAAACACATTTTAATCTAATTCTCTCCATCCCTAAATCATTTCACCTATTTAAACAGTCTCTAAAACATTTCTAGAACTACTCCAAGCCATTAGATCAAGATCAAATGGCTCTTGATCAGGCCATGTGTTCAAAAGGGCAAAAAAGATATTTTACACCTCATGTACCCCTTGTCTTTTGATCCACCTACTCCCATCAATTCCTTGGATAGATGGCTTGATCATAGACACTCCCTCAGTTGATCATAACAATCCATTTAACCTAGGGACAAGGGAATAGAGCAAAATATCTTAGTTAAGTTAATCCTAATGGAAATTCTCTCACTCACTTAATTTATATCATCCAAGAGCTAATCCAGCTCACCAAAACTCTCAAAAACATTCTCCAGGCCTTCCCCTAGCATTCCCTAGCCTTCCTCCGCCGAATCCAAGCCTCCAAAGCCTCATTGGTGAAGAGAGAGGAGCCTAGAGAAAGAAAGAGGAGTTTCAAATATAACTTTTGATCCAACGAGATCCAGATCTTGATGTCTTCATAAGAGTTGTAGAGAATCCCTGCAACTGTCCAACAAGCCTAAGAACATGAAAATCCGATGGTTGGATTGTAAGTTATTCGAGTTTTTAGTTTAAATTGCAATTTGAAACTTTAGCAAATCTACAATGCATGGAGCCTCCAAACTTCAGGCATTGTTAGATCATGTTGCCCTCTAACTACAGTTCAAATTTCATATAATTTTGTTGAGTATTTTGAATGTTATGGGTATTTGAAGTTTTCTAGCTCTGGTTCAACCAGAGCCGTCTGATCGCGCCTTCAACGTGATCGGACGGCCCAGAAATGACCCCATCCCCGCGGTTGGATTATCTGACTTGTTTAAGTACAGGGTCCCACCGTGCCACATGGTGCGTTCCCATTGGGCGCCGCCATTCCGGCAGTTAGTTTGATAAAAAATGATCAAAAAAATTCAAAAAATGCCCAGTTCTTCCAAAATTCATAGAAAATCTTTTTTTTTTTCAAATTGGACATTCTTGGGTTCGTTGAAAAGGGAATTTAATTTAGTATTTTATAAAATTAAAATCAAGTTGATTTGGCCTCTGTATTGTGAGATATTTATAGTTGTTTGAGTTATGTTTTTTACAATTTTCTCACAATTCAGTATTCAAATGGAGTCCAAATTTTGGTAACATATTATTGGGTATCTTAGGCATATTCACTGATTTTTTTAGGGTCAGATACCCAATGGATTTCTGTGATGTAAATTTTCAAGGTAAAGGGTCCATTTTGGACCCTAAATTTTGAAAATTCATAACTCCTTAAATGCTTATTGTTTTACTGTAAAATTTCTGTGGTGTAAATGTATGTGCCCCAGGGTTAGACACACTAAGTTTCAAGCCAATTTGAATAGTAGAGAAACCTAGGAAAAATATTTTAGCAAATGTCTAGAAAAATTAGAAAATTTTCTAGGGCATTGAACACACACCCAATATGGATGAAACTTTAATATAGTAAACATATTGACATGTTAAACATTAGGTACAAATTTCACCGAATTTAGAGCTCATTAGGTTAGAAAATTAAACAAGTCAAAGTTAACCCCTTAATTAG
>NW_021319127.1:5126917-5132869 GCF_001605985.2 Dendrobium catenatum
CTCTCCCTCTCTCTCTTGAGTTTTGCTCAGCCCGTCCGACTCCAACCCCGCTCCCTCTCTCACGCGACTCTCTCCCTCTTTCTCTGGATTTTGCTCCCCCTTGCCCTCTCGGCTTCGCGAATCCCAGATGAGTCGAGCTCCCTCCGACGAGCCCTCTCCCTCTCCCAGTTTTGCACGGTCCAAGACCGGACCCAACGATCCCGACGCCGCCCGCCTGGACCGACCTGGGCTTCGTCTCCCCTGGCTTTGCCGACCGACTTCCTCCGAGCCAGCAGGTAAGTCTCTTCCCCTCCTTCCTTCTTATACTTCTTCTTTCTTCTTCTTCTAGTCCTTTTTTTATATATATCTTTCTTCTTCTATATCTCCATTTCTGCTTTTACTCCTCCATGCTTCTACTTCCTCCTCCTCACATCCTTTTTTTTTTGGGATATGAATAGTGAAGCAGGCTCTATATTTTTCTTAAGAAGTTTGAGAAAATCTTGTGACATTGAGTTGGTAATGGCTCTTGAGTTCCTCACAAAATCTGAAATTTAGTATTCTCTTAGTTTCCTTTTTCTATATGTATACATGGGTGTTTTCATATTGAGTTGGTTATATGATTCATGAAAGGTTATGTGGGATATTTATATGATTGCAATCAAGTAAGTATAAAAATCATAGTGTTCATGCTAGATGGTTTCATGCGAGCTTATAATTATTGCATCCCACATGTTTTAAGAAATGCCACTAGAAGAGATTTGGGATGCTTTGATTAAATAGAGATTATATTTTGGTTGTAACTCATAACTTGTAGTTGTACAAGTATTTTGTAGGCATGGATTGTCTCATTAAAGAGATTATGATGTCATTTGAGTTTTTCTTTTAAATATATGCCTATTGTCTTCCACCTCTTGCTTTCACTATATTAGAAGTATCCTTCGTTTGATGTGATATAAGAGTTCATATGACTGGAAGTGTTAAGTACTTATATTGGGATCCAATCTTTATATGGTGCAAAAGATTTTGATCTAATTATAGTTATTGGAGCTTTGTCCTTTATGGTGATGGAATGATAGTTTAGAGAAAATCTAAGATCTCTAAATATTCATATGGATCAATCTATATAACTAAAACTCATCTCTATTTTTTATCCTTCGTCCTTGGGAGGTTCTTTGGAGGTCTACTTCAGCAAAGGTCTGGGTTCTCTGACCACTTCAGGAGGAAGCAAAATGAGTTAATTCTCTGCCGCACCGGAGTTGGTGAAAAGGAGTCTGTTGTAAAGACTTTTTTGCCTAGCTGTGGGAGCTAAAGGAGAGACACTTAGTTAGTGCAATACTTGGAGGGTGCCTCTGAGGAGTGGACGTAGGTCAAGGATTGACTGAACCACTATAAATCCGATGTGATCTTTCTTTATTTTGCTTCCGCATTTATTTATTTTTGCACTTTGATTTCTGTGGTGTTTTGGTTTTAAGATTTGTTATACTTTGCAAAAGAAATTTTTTAAAATAATAATTCACCCCCCTCTTTGTTAGCCTCGGGCTAGTTCTAAAGGGCTTAACATCCATAACGAACTTTCATATATATGCTATGTACAAGCAATATACACAATATATATTAGTTTATAAATGCTTTGTAGAAGCATTATACACACTATATATAAGTTTAATAAGCATTATACACACATCGTATAAGTTTATTCACACTATATACAAACATTATACATACTATGTATAGGTTTATACACATTATATACATGTATTATACATGCTGTGTATAAATTTGTGCATATTATGTACAAGCATGATATACATTATGTATAAGTTTATACACATATTATACACTATATTTAATACTATATACAAGCATTAAACATGCTATTTACAAGTATTATACCCACTATGTATAAGTATATACACGCTATGTATAAGCATTGTACACACTATGTATAAGTTTATACACGTAATGTGTAAGTATTATACATACTATATATAAATTTATACATACTATATACAAGCATTATACATACTTTGTACAAGCATAATACATACTATGTATAAGTTTATATAAATATTACACACACTATATATGAGTTAATACAAGCAATATAATGATATGTACAAGCATTATACATGTTATGTAAAAGCATTCTATACACTTTGTATAAGCATTATACACACTCTGTATAAGCATTATATACACTATGTATAAGTTTATACTTGTTATATATAAGTATTATACAAACTATATATAAGTTTAAATAATTCTAATACATAACGTTTATATAAGCATTATACACGTACTGTATAAGTTTGTACACGCTATATACAAGTATTATACAGTCTGTATAAGTTTATATAAGTATTATACATGCTTTATATAAATCGTGTACATGAATATTCACTCTATGTATAATATTATTCATTTTATATATAAGCATTATACATATTATGTATAATTTCATATAAGCTATATACAAGAATTATACACATTATATACAAGTTTATACATAATATGTATAAGCATTATACATATTTTCTATAAGTTTATATACATTATGTACAAGCAATATATACACTATATACAAGTATTATACTCATTATGTATAAGCTTTAAACATACTATGTACAAGCATTATACACAGTATAAGCTTATAAATGCTATGCATAATCATAATATACACTATGTACAAACATTATACACGCTATGTATAAATATTATATACATTATATACAAATAGAAGCTAAGTATAAGTATTATAAATACTAAATACAAGTTTATACATGCATTATACACTATATTTAATATAATATACAAGCATTATACACATGCTATATACAAATATTATACACACTATGTACAAGGTTATAGATATTATATGCAAGCATTATACTCAATATGTATAAGCTTATAAATATTATGTACAAGAATTATACACACTATGTATAAGTTTATACACATTGTGTACAAAAATTATACACATTTTGTATAAGTATATACACGTTATATACAAACAATATGCACACTATCTACAAGCATTATACACACTTTGTACAAGCATTATACACACTATGTATAAGTTTATACAAGTATTATACATACTATATATAAGTTTATACTATTATTATAATGCCATATACACGCATTATATATGTTATATACAAGCATTATACACACTATATATAAACATTATACACACTATCTATAAGTTTACTTGTTATATACAAATATTATACACACTATATATAAGTTTATACTTATTATTTATAAGTATTATACACACTATATAAAAGTTTATACATATTA
This sequence comes from Dendrobium catenatum, assembly GCF_001605985.2. Classification (NCBI taxonomy): domain Eukaryota; kingdom Viridiplantae; phylum Streptophyta; class Magnoliopsida; order Asparagales; family Orchidaceae; genus Dendrobium; species Dendrobium catenatum. The sequence goes on from NW_021319127.1 coordinate 5,130,200, forward strand.
TGAATAAGTTTATACACGCTATATACAAGCATTATATATAATATGTATAAGTTTATATATGCTATGTACAAGAATTATACACATAATGTACAAGCATTATATATATTATATATAAGCATTATATACACTATGTACAAGTTTATGCATAATTTATATAAGCATTATCTATAATATTTACAAGCATTATACAGATTATGTACAAGTTTATACATATTATGTGCAAATTTATACACTTTATATAAAAATATTATATATACTATATACAAGCATTATACAAATTATATACAAGTTTATATACTTTATGTATAACCATTATACATGCTATGTACAAGCATTATACATATTATATATAAGTTTATACATAATATGTATAAGTTTATACACACTTTGTATAATATGTATAAGTTTATACACATTTTATATAAGTATTATACACACTATATATAAGTTTATACATACTATGTATAATCATTATAAATGTTATGTACAAGTCTATAAATGCTATGTACAAGCATTATACACACTATATAAAATTTATACATATCATGTATAAGCATTATACATATTATGTACAAGCATTATATGCACTATGTATATATTTATACACATTATGTATAACTTTATATACACTTTATAAAAGTATTATACACAATATGTATAAGTTTATATATACTATGTACAAGTATTATATACATTATGTACAAGTTTATACATGTTATATACAAGCATTATATATACTATGTAAAAGTTTATACATACTATGTATAAATATTATACACAATATGTACAAGTATTATACACACAATAAATAAGTTTATATATGTTATGTACAAGTATTATACACATTATGCACAAGATTGTAAACACTATATACAAATTTGTATACAATATGTAAAAGTATTATACTCACTATATATAAGTTTATACATGCATTGTACACTAAGTTTAATGCAATATACAAAAAGTATACAAATGTTATGAAGAGACATTATACACATAATGTACAAGTTTATATACACTATATACAAGTATTATACACACTTTGTATACGTTTATACATACTGTGTATAAGTATTATATACACTATGTACAAGTTTATACATGCTATATATAAGTATTATGCATACTATATATAAGTTTATACACGCTATGTATAAGTATTATACATACTATGTACAAGTAATATATGCACTACATATAAATATTATATGCATTATGTATAAGTTTGTACACTTATTATACATTATGTTTAATGGTATGTACAAGCATTATATACATGTTATGTATAAATATTATACACATTATATATAAATTTATACACATTACGTACAAGCATTATACACATAATATACAAGTTTATACACACTATGTACAAGCATTATATATATTATATAGAAGTTTATACATGCTTTACATAAGTATTATACACACTAAGTACAAGTTTAGACATACTATGTTCAAGCATTATAAAGATTATGTACAAGTTTATATATGCTATATATAAGCATTATACACACTATGTATAAATATTATATAAGTTTTGTATAAGCATTATACATACTATAAATAAGTTTATACAAGATTTATATATACTATGTATAAGTTTATACTAGCATTATAATATTATGTACAAGCATTATACATACTATGTACAAGCATTATACATATTATATATAAGTATTATACATATTATTTATAAGTATTATACATACTATGTACAAGTTTATAAATACTATATACACATTATATATAAGTTTATACTAGCATTATAATATTATATACTAGCATTATACATACTATATATAAGTTTAAACAAATATTATACATGATATCTATAAGTTTATACAACTATTATACATGCATTGTATATGTTTATACACGCTATGTACACAAATTATATATAGTATGTATGAGTTTATACAAGTGTTATAGACGCTTTGTACAAACTGCGTACAAGTTTATACACTTAATATATAAGTATTATACATGCTATATATAAGCATTATACATACTATCTACAAGTTTATACATGCTATTAACAAACATTATACATACTATGTATAAGTTTATACATGCTATGTATAAGTATTATACATATTATATTAAAGTTTATATACGCTATATATAAGCCTTATACACACTATGTATAAGTTTATAAATGATATATACAAGTTTTATACACACTATGTATAAGCATCATACACGCTATATATAAGAATTATACACACTATGCAATACACAAATTTAAACACGCTTTGTACAAATATTATCTATACTATTTATAAGTATTATACATTCTATGTACAAGTATTATACACATTATGTATAAGTTTATAAATAATATGTATAAGAATTATACATACTATATATAAGTTTATACATGTTATATACAAGCATTATACACACTGTGTATAAGTTTATACATGCTATGTATAAGTATTATACACACTATATACAAGCATTATACACACTATAAATAAATTTATTCACACTATATATAAGCATTATACATATTATATAGAAACATTATATAAATTATGTATAATTTTATACACACTATGTATAAGTTTATATATGCTATATACAAATATTATACACACTATGTATAAATTTATACACATTATATACAAGCATTATACACATTATATACATGTTTATATATGATATATA
>NW_021319127.1:5132969-5157002 GCF_001605985.2 Dendrobium catenatum
CGCCTCCGGTGACGTCCAACCACTTGGATTTTATAGTGGGAATGTAGAGAAGGCCCTGAGGAGCTAAAATGAACAAAGAACTCGCTCTGCGAGGCTGGGGTCAGTGAGAGAAATTTCCTTGATCCAATGGCCTCAAAAGTCACCTTTTCCCCTATTCAAATGGCCTGGGATGGATTGGATGGCTGGGATCGACTCATGAGCTCTCCAGATGATGCCACCTGTCCCTGGAACAGCTAGAAGGCTGCCTCAAAGGCTGGACAAGCCCTGCCCCCATTGGTTGGACTTGGGATAAATGGGGGGGACCACTACCACTTAAGGCTAAACCAAGAGCTGGGCTTAGTTAGGGAGCCTGTTAGGGAGCTTTAGGACATTAAAAGGTCGGCCTAAGGCAGCCTAAATCAGGGGAAAGTGGCTAAAAGGTGATTAAGACATTTTGGAAAAGTTTAAGCTCTTGGTTTGACTATGTTGACCAGTCAACAGGTCAAGGGAGGCTGAGGTGGCATGGGGGGAATAGGAGCAGTCAATGAGAGAGCTCCCTAGCCTAAAGGGAATGAGTTTGAGATCAAAAGGGAGGGTTTGACCATTTCAAAGAGGGATTTAGGGCATTGTTGACTTGGTTTGACCAGTCAACCAGGTCAAAATTGATGATGTGGCATTTGGGGAGGTAAGGGATCATTTGGAATAGTTTGGTCAAGGGGCAAAAGTCAAGAGTCAAGGGTAGGGAAAATAGGAACCAATGCCATCAAGGATTGACCAAGGATTGAGGGTTGACTTGGTCAACTCAAGTTGGGTTGAACTCAAAATATGTTTAGAGATATTCAAGACATTGAATGGAATGATTTCAAGGGTTTAAAGATATTGATAAAGTTAAATGGGTCGAAATGATTCGTTTGAACTCTTAAGGTTTCATTGGGTCAAACCATGTTGACTGAGTCAATCAGGTTGACCCAAGGGGTGAGTCTGAGCTGGAAAAATTTAAAATAATATTTGGAGACCACTGGAGGTGGTCCCCAGGCCTGGGAAGGTCAATTCAGTCAAAATCCCTATTTGAACCCTTCAGGGCCTATTTGGTCAACCTGGGTTGACTTAGTCAACTAGGTTGACCCAGGGTCTGGGTTTGGGCTCAACAGATTTGAAATGACATTTCAAGACTAATGGAAGTGGTTTCATGGCCTAGAGAGGTCATTTGGGTCAAAACACCTATTTGGACCCTTAAAGGGCCATTTGGGTCAACTGTGTTGACTTGGTCAACCAGGTTGACCCAAAGCCTAGAAATGGGCCCAACAGGTTTGGATTGAAATTTGAGACTTGCTAGAAGTGGTTGTATTTAATTTAGAGGTCGTTTGGTTTGAAATCCCTATTTGAGCCCCTCATAAGGGTATTCTGGTCATTCTTGGGCTCATGGCTACTATGGGCTGAAATGAGTTCAAAAAAATGCAGTTTACTGATCAACATATCAGGATTAATGGTCTGGAATTAATTAGAGGCTTTGGTGAAGGCTCTAGGGTCAGAATCTTCAAGGTTGCAGGTCCAGTGGCATAGGTTGTAAATATCTAAAGGTTTTACAGCCTTTGGATTTTGATTTAGATTCTGAGGTTAGAGACCTTAGAATGGGCCCAAATTTGAAGGGTAGCCTCTAGAGACGTGTCCCATCAGTATGAAACTGACAGACCCTGAATCAGAGGTCAATTGACTGGATTTCAAAGTATTTGAAAAATTAATGAAAAAAGCCTTCAGGACCAAGCCTTTGAACCTTGGATTTGAGTCTTGATTTTTGGATTTGAAATGGATTCTGAGTTTGAATGACTGGATTTGAATTATCCATATCATTTGTGATCATTTGGCATGATCATGAGTGGTAGGACAGGGTTGAAGTTTGACAGATGCAGGATTAAAGTTTTAACTGAAGTTTGGGTTTTGAACTGGACTGAAGTCTGGTTTTGATTGAGATTCAAATTGAGTTGAGATCTGGAATGGATTGAGGTCAGGATTATTTTAATGTTTGAATTGATTGAAGCTTGTATTGGTTTAAGACTTGAATTGATCAGAGGGCTGGATTGGTCCTAGGATCTAGAGGGACTCTACGATCTAGAATCTAAAAGGATCCTAGGATTTGGAATCTAGAATGGTTCTAGGATTTGGAATCTAGAGTATGGATGAATCCTGAGCTCTAAAGTAGATCCTAGGGTCTAGATTGATCTGGAGTCTGGAAGGGTCTCAGTGACCTCATACAAAAATGAGGTCAATAACACTATGTATAAATTTATACACAATATATACAAGCATTATACATACTATGTATAAATTTATATAAGCATTATATACACTATGTAGGAGTTTATACAAGTATTGTACATGTTATGAATAAATATTATACACGCTATATACAAGTTTATACAAGCATTGTACACGCTATGTATAAATATTATGCACATTATGTATAAGTTTATACAAGCAATATACACATTATATATAAGTATTATACACGCTATGTGTAAGTTTATATAAGTATTTTACATACTATGTACAAGCATTATACACACTATGTATAATTTTATACACGCCATATACAAACATTATACAAACTATATACAAGTATTATACATACTATGTATAAGTTTATATATGTTATATATAAATATTATACATACTATGTATAAGTTTATACATACTATGTATAAGCATTATACATGCTATATACTAGTATTATACACACTATTTATAAATTTATACATATTATATACAAGTATTATATATAATTTTATACACGTTATATACAAGTATTATACATGCTATGTATAAGTATTATACACAATATGAATATAGTTTATACAAGCATAATACATGCTATGTATAAGTTTGTACAAACATTATATATAGTATATATAAGTTTATACAAATCATGTGCAAGTTTGTACACGCTATGTATAAGCATTATACACACCATGTATAAGTTTATACAAGTATTGTACACACTATGTACAAGTATTATACACGTTATGTACAAGTTTATATATACTTTGTACAAGCATTTTACATGCTATATATAAGTTTATATAAGCATTGTACACATTATGTATAAGTATTATACACGCTATGTATAAGCATTATACACATTATATATAAGTTTATAAACATATTGTACACTACGTTTAATGCTATATATAAGCATTATACACCAACATTATATAAGTATTATACACAATATATACAAGCATTATACACATTATATATATTATATACAAATTTATATACGTTATGTACACACATTCTACAAATTATGTACAAGTTTATAAATATTATGTATTATAAATACTATATATTAATTTATATAAGCATTATATATAATATGTACAAGCATAATACACACTATGTATAAATTTATATAAATATTATATATGATATGTATAAGCATAATACATACTATATACAAGATTACACATGTTATGTATAAACATTATACATATTATATATAAATTTATACATGCAATGTACAAGTATTATATACAAGCATTATACATATTGTATACAAATATTATATATGCTATGTATAAATATTATACATACTATGTATAAGTTTATATCTATTTATAAGTATTATACAAGCTATGTATAAGTTTATACAAGCATTTTACATGCTATGTATAAATATTATACACACTATGTATATGTTTATACACATTATATATAAATATTATATATAATATATACAAACATTATACACATAATATATAAGTTTATATACGTTATGTGCAAGCATTATATACATTATATATAAGTTTATATATGTTATATATAATCATTATACATATTATGTACAAGTATATACATGCTATGTATAAGAATTATATACGTTATGTATAAGTATATGCATAGCATGTATAATGCTTGTATAAACTTGTATATAAATATGTATTTAATACACACTGTGTACAAGTTTATACATGCTATATACAAGAATCATATACACAATATATAAGTTTATACATACTATATATAAGTTTATGCATGTATAATACTTGTACATTATATAGTGTATACAATAGTTTTACATAGCATGTATAATACTTATATACATATGTGAATAAGGCTTGTATATAGAACAAGGCACAAGTTTATACTATGTACAAGATTATATATGCTATATACAAGTTTATATTGTTGTGAATCTGAGATTATGAATTAGACTTTTGATGATAGCAAACATTCATGTTTCCCTACGACTGCTTTGCCTACTAACTTTTCAGGACCACAAGATTGAATACAGCTCAAGCCAGCTCAAGATAGGGTAGATTTAGGTTGAGCCAAGTCTGTATTTTTTTCCTTTCTTGAGTGAATTATAAAAGTGGTTCATGATGCTAAGTAATATTGCACACACACACTTGAGGGATTTTTTGAATTTTTTTGTTTTGAGTACATTGGCCTGGACGATTTTCCTATCGGCCAGGACGATTCAACTAAAAATAAAAACCCTAATTAAGGCACCCTGGTTAAGTAGCCGTCATTAAGCAAATCGTCCTGGATGATACGTGAATCAGCCAGGACGATAGTCTCAAATCAGAAAGAATCAGTCGCCATGATCAATTTAGGTATTCTTTATTTTAAATTATCATCTCGGATGATCTCCATATCGGCCTGGACGATACAGCATAATTATGCCTAAATTAATTAGGAAATTATAAAAAATAATTAAGGCTGATTGATATGATCACATCGGCCTGGCCGATCACAGAATCGGCCGGGCCAATCGTAGAATCGACCGAGATGATGTCCTGGATGATTGACATCGGCCAGAATCTATTCAGGGCGATATTTAGGATAATTATACTTGGATTTGAACTAATTGTCTAGGACGATATTGTATCGGCCTGGACGATGTAATCAATTTTCTTATGATCATCCTGAATCGTCCCAGATGATTGAGCTTATTTTGTACTGATCGACCATGACAATATTTATATCATCCTAGACGATAATATCGGTTCTTGAAATTCTATTTAAAGGACCCAAATTTTCTCATGCTTAAGACCTTGAGTGCTGCTATCTTGACCTGAGAGAGCCTTGGGAGAGGGAGAGGGAGAGAGAGAGAGAGAGAGAGAGAGAGAGGAACTTGTGAGGGGGAGTTTGTGAGAGGGTTCACAAAGGTTGCTCTAAGTAAGGTTCAAAGTCTCTTGAATATTTATGAATATTTAAACTTTCCATATTGTGTTGGTGGCATACCTCATATATTTGGAACCTCATGTATGAGTTAAAGATTTATCACCCTATGGGTTTCGGCATTAGTATATACATGTTGTTTTTTTTTTAATATTGAGATTTGTTGCTCCATGTATTCAAGATATTGTTGATGATTTATATGTGAAGTTTTTTTTTAAATGCGGTGACGCTTTCATGATGCGTATGACATTACACCTTTTGTCCTCTTAATTCCTAGAAAATGCTTCCACTCTCTATGTTGGACTTTATGATACTTTGCATAGTTGACATTGCATTCGTGTGTTGATCTCTATTGTTTGAAAGTGAACTATGGAATGGTTAATTTAGATGTAAATGGTGGCACGTCTTAGGAGTCCATTTTGAGCTTCCACCAAAGCATGCACATGAGATATTTATAGTAATGCCTACTAAGGAATGGTTAATTTTCTTATGCTCCATCTCATTTATATCTTTCTCTTGTGAATGTGGAAGTTCCAATAGAGGGAAGAGCATGTGTTCTAAGCCTACCCCCCTTGCAAGTGAGTAATAAATACCTTATTTTTATGAGAAGATTTGGTAGTTGTTTCTTCCCCAAAGGATTTTTTTTAATGTTTGGCAACACGGATTTGGTTTCTAACTCTTCTATTATTTGATAGAGTGGTTGTTTGTTAGTAATGACATCAATGGCATTTTGATCGAGGATCGAGTTTTATAAGAGGCATGAGTAGACTTTTCCTTTGCTCGTCTTGGCTTGGTATGGAATGCCATGGTGAACATATATTTTGAATCAAAATCATTGTACATTAAGAGATATCGTAAGCTTCGTCCAAAAAAGATTTTGATAAAATATGTGTGTGGTTAATCTCTTTTATATTCCAAGTAAACTTATAGTTTCTTTTTTGAGTAATATTTGCCTAAATATTTACATGCCCTCATGATCTATCATTGGTTGGATGTTTGTTTAGAGGAAACCATTGAATAATATGGACATACATGGTCCCATTTACATTTGCAAAGGAAAGAGGGGGAAAGTAAGATCATTTCTTTAAACACTTATATATCTCATGAAGTACAAGATTTGTGAGAATTTGTATTCAATCATGATTCATGATCTCGCATATGTATACACACATAGAGTATCACATTGGGTTTTTGAGTCAAAGCTTTCTTTTTACATGAATAACATTCGATGGTTACATAGAGTTTCATCAATAAATGCCATTTGGGTTTCTTATGTTAATCATGTGGGATTTCGCTTGAAGCAGAGTTTATTTTGTAAAGGTGATTGTTTAAGCCATAATAGCTTATGTAGATCTCTACATCATTGTCGTTTATGAGAAATTGTTATGTTTTGTAGTTGCTAAATAATGGTATATATACAACATGAATTCATGAATGATTATGTTATATGTAGATTGTGTCAAACGATTTAAGTTTGGAATGTTATGGTTATACTTTGGTAAGCTGGTTTAAAACATAGTGGTTTAATATCATGTATTTTATCTCATGTTAAGCATCCCTAATGAGCTTTTTATAGATTTGTGCTGTAATGAGACTCTTTTCTTATTGCTTTGGCGAAGATCTTAGTTAAATCCTATGGATGTGATCATTAACAATGAATCTTTGGAAACTATTGAACACGATAACATTCATTTATATTTCATACAAATCATTGGAGTAAGTTTAAAATATCTTTTTATGAAATTGAGTCATGTTTTCATCCAAATTTGTGTGAAATATTGTAGTTGTCTTATGCGTCGTCGCTAGCTATGACATTTGAGTTTCTTATGAGTTGTTTTATTTTTAGAGAGTTTTATGAAATGTTTCTCTTTGCTTTTATTGAAGTTTTCTCGCGAGTTGCCTTGTGTTGCAAATTTGGGAGATTGCTTTTGATTGAAAGAGGTTTTGTTTTGCTTTGGTTGGAATAATTTATTAGGGGCTTTGGATTTGTTTTAAAGGGTTTTATGTGACGAATTGCATGAGTGCTTTAGAATGAGGGGTTTTATAAAACCTTCTTGTTGGAAAGCTTTATGTTTTCTGCCCCACTCCAAATGAAAAGAGGCACTTGATTATTGATTTGTTTTGTAGATTTTTTGTGTTAGATGGGGCTTTCTTAGTAGACAATTTATATGGGGTTATATGTGGCACTTAGTTTAGAAGTTCTTACAAGTCATGTTGGGATTAATTAGACTTGTGTAGTAAGGTCATTTAGTGTCTTTTAGAGACAAATGGTGCTTTCTCATTTGAATTAATTCTCTTAGTGTTTATTTCTAAAAAATAAGTTTTGGGATTTGGAACTTTAGGTAGCTTTATTTTGGAGGCCTTTTAGTGTCTTTTTCTTGTGTTAGTTTCTAAAATTATATATAGAATTTTTGGATAAATTTGAAACAAAGAGAACCTTACTTTAAGCTTAGTTTTAAGAATTTGTTTGCCTTAGTTATTTTTGGGCTTTGTTTAGAGTATGTTGTAGGTAGATGTTTCAAATGTATCAAGTGCCTTATTTGAATTGTGGGAATAATAAAGGGCATTGTAAATGTTGCTTTAGGGTACACTTGACTTCAAAGAAGTGTGCCCAATAACAGCAATGCCTACATCCCTTTTGTATTTGATTTTTGTTTTTTTTTTTTAATTTCTTTTCATTGCATTTAGTTGTCCCTCGCTTTGTTTGCTAGCTTTCTCTATCGCTTCTTCTATGTTTTGATACTAAACACTTGCAAAATGAGAAGAATCCAAAACACAAGTGGCTCAACTAGTACAAAAGAGGTACGTTCTATGTTTTATTGCATTTTTTCATTTCTTTTTGACATTAGTTATATAGAACATGCTTTGATCCACATCTCTTTTGTGCTTTAATGGTGAGATTAGGAAAGAATTAAACAAGGAGCACTGGAGCACTTAAGGAAGGAGCTAGGACAACCGGATCCGAGCATTAGTCGCCCCTATTCATTCTGGTAGGGGCGCTACGGGCGGAACCACCGGGTCATAGACCCCGGTGCTGTAAATTTTCTTAAGAACTTAGAAAACCTTTAGGGGCCTAGATGTTTGCACGCTTCCCACCCTTTAGGGCCTTGTAGAAACTTGCTTTATAATTAGGGTTGCTTTTCTTTATTAGATCCCTAAACCTTTTTGACGTACGCATAGAAGTCTTAAGGGTTAGAAAACAACACTGTTTTTAGTCCTACAACTTTAGTGATATTTAAGGACAAAAATTAAGGACCGTTAGTCCTACAACTTTAGTGACTTATAAGGACAAAAATTAAGGACCGGATCTTAGAAAACATAGACTTAGTGTGCATGCTCCCTATATGATGGAAACATTAAAAAAAAACTTAGTGACATGCTTTCCTAGATTTAGTTTCTTTTTTTTAATCCACTAATAATCAACCAATCGATCTTAATCTAATTCTTAAAATATATTAAAATACTTAATTCTTAATCAAATTAAAATTAACATTTATAATTATTAAATTGCAAATCTAAAACATAAACTTAAATCAAATCTAACTAATCTAATAATTAACTCTTAACCAATCTAAAATTCAAAAGATGTAGATTTAATTAGGAGATCAAATCATAAGCTAAAATTCATTAGGATAAAAGACTCGTAAAAATATCAAACTTTAGAATAATCTTTAAAATCAACTAACAAATTTAATTAATAAAATCCTTAATTCATCCTTTTCTCTTCTTCTTTTATAACAAACTAAAATAATTCAACAAAATTGGTTGCCACTAAATTAAACCTCACGGTGAAATAAACCTCACGGCCTCGGTGTGAAATAAAGGTGGTAATCAATCAAATACTAAAATAAAATATTTAAAATCAATTCTAAAAATACTAATACTTAAACTTGAATTAAAAATTTCACTTTTACCTTTCAACAAACAAAAATACAAGTAATTCTAATTAAACTTTCGTATATAGGACCTACCAAGACCACACAGCCTACACACACTTAGACTGATTTGCTAGGACACGACTACTAGTCTTAGGTTAGGCCGATGCTTTTCTTTTCTGTCTCTATGTTGTGATGCTTTGCATGTGACCTGTGTGCTGGTTGCTTTTGCTACTTATTTTAGCTTTTCAAGTTACGCTTTTCTGTGATGTTTTTCTAGCTTTCTTTCTGCGCTATTGTTGTGAGCGTTAGAATACCCATAGGTTAGGCATGCTTTTCATACTAATATTTTCTTCTAGCAGATGACCGTGCTTACACCGCACTAAAGGGGACTAAAATTAATAATAATCATTTATAACTGCTTTAGGTACCTGCTTCAGCTGCTTAGCCCAAAATGATTAAAGCACAGCCAAGTGTGATTTATTTTAAGCATTTTTATTTTTATATAACTGCCTGCACGATTTTTTTGATTTTGATTATAACTGCTTAGGATAAACCCTACAGGAGAGTCTAGATTTTCTTCTTTTATTAATGTAATGTATTTTAAAGTAATTTTGTGAAAATCATTAAAATGAGGCATTTTAAATTTAGAGGGGGTCCAAAGAAAAAAAGAAAACTCCTACAGGGGGTTTCCTTTTTCATTTGGACACCCTTTTGGAGGACATGCTACGAGGAGCCCGAAGGGATGAAGATGATCCATAGACGAATCAAGGAAGGGAAGATGCAGACTGAATATTTAAAATGCCTTATTTTAAGATTTGCATCATTCCCGGGTTGTTTTCGGTGGAGCCCGACAACCATTACTTTTCTGTACTCTGAGATGTAATATTGCATGGCACTTGCCATGGACACTCTTTTTCGTGGACTTTTTTTTTTGTTTTGCTGTAGTTTGTCTACTTTGATTGCGCAGTAGAACTGACATGCTATTCATAGGCTTCTTTCTTTCATGTGCTTGTGCCTGATCGCTAGGCTCTTCTAGGGATAAAAATTCTTCTACTCGTAATTACTAATAAAATTATAAGATTAACACATAGAAACATAACAATTTAGGGAATAACCGGAATCGTCCGGGATCGCATGCATGCATTCTCTCTTCTTTTAGACAACTTCCCCGCCTGCAGGTAGAGTCCGGATAATCTGGCCTATGAGGATGAAGTGCCGGACCGGGAGAAGTTTAATCTTTCTAAAAAACTATTTTATAAGCCTTTTTAAAACTGCATATATTCCTGATTTGGAGACTTTGACTAGCATAAACTACATTAGTAATCAACTAAAATTTAAATTTAAGTGCATTAGTTTTAGGTATATAATACCATTCATAAGTGTGTGATCACTTAGGAGCATCTCTAGTTGTCGGTCCCAAATTTTAATGTCTAACTACCCACCCATCTTTCATAGGGATTGTATAGCATGGCTTTTATACGATTAGGTGGTTTTAGCTGGTTTCCTTTTTTAGGCAAGGAATAAGTCCAATATTGCATTAGTTATGTCGTAGATGTTAGTGTTGTGTGTGCAACACTACACCATTTACAGATTTAGGGTCTAAAGGTGAGTGGTACGAGTGAACCACTAAATACCTTATTTGTGGGTAAGCTTTCTTTTCTTCTGAAAGCTATAAATCCTACCCATCTGCATCACACAGATGACGCCACCTCCTTCTTTATCTCACGCTTGCTTGAGATGCTATGTCTCTTCTTCTTTTCTTCAGTTTCCACTTCTTCGAGGCGACCGAATGATGATTGAACCACATGTGATTGATTGAACCAAATTGAGCATATCTTCCTCTTTGATTAGGAAAGCCTAGCAATTCATTTGTGCTAAACCCATTCGAGAAGATAATCTAATATCCTTAATCGAGAGTTTTCTTAGACCGAGGTCTAAGTTTTAATTAACTACGGGGGCTTGCGCCCGTAGGAAACCGATCCCCACAATCAAATAAACCTCATTCAAGTTGATGTATCGAATAGGGGAAATCTCATGAAATTTTGGGTTATATATATTATTATCCATCGAAGTGTGTTGGAGAAAGTCACTATCTTCAATGGCTAATCGTATATATGACTTGATCTGCTCTTCCATCGGCCTGCTTATGTCAAGTGTAAAGGCCTATGATCGTTTTGTCCTACGGGATAGTGCAGTCGTATTCTTTGCATTCAAACCCCATAAGCAGAATCCTTTCGGAAACCCACAATATAAACTTATACATAACATGTATAATGCTTGTATAAACTTATTCATATTATGTACATAACGTGTATAAACTTATATATAGCGTGTATAAACATATACAATAAGTGTAAAATGCTTGTATAAATTTGTATATAATTTACATAATGCTTGTATATATCATGTAAAAACATATACATAACATATATAAACTTATACATTGAATGTATAATATTTATACATAGCGTATATAAATTTATACATAATGTGTATAATGATTATACATGCTATATAAAAACTTATACACATCGTGTATAATGCTTGTATAAATTTATACATAATGTGTATAATGCTTGTACAAAGCGTGTATAATACTTTTACATATTGTATATAAACTTATACATAATATGTATTATACTTATACAAAGTATGTATAAACTTATATATAATATGTAAGAACTTGTACATAGTGTGTATAATGCTTGTACATAACATGTACAAACTTGTAAAAAGTATGGATAATGCTTATACATAGCTTGTATAATGCTTATACATAACGCGTATAAACTTATACATAATGTGTATTAACTTGTATATAGTGTGTATAATGCTTGTATATAGCGTGTATAATGTCTGTGCATAGCGTATATAATGCTTGAATAAACTTGTACATTGTGTGTATAATGCTTAAATATAACATGTATAAACTTGTATATAGTGTGTATTTTTTTTTTTTTTTTTTTTTTTTTTTTTTTTTTTTTTTTTTTTTTTTTTTATAGTGTGTATGATGCTTGTACATAATATATATAATGCTTGTATATAATGTATATAATATTTATATATAGCGTGTATACTGCTTGTACATAGCTTATATAATATTTGTATAAACTTGTACATAGTGTGTATAATACTTGTATGTAGCGTGTACAATGTTTATATAAACTTGTGCATAGCGTTTATAATATTTATACATAGTGTGTATAATGCTTATATATAATGTGTATAATACTTCTACATAGCATGTATAAACTTGTATATTGTGTATAATGCTTGTACATATCATGTATCAACTTTTATATAGCGTGTATCAATTTTTATATAGTGTGTATAAACTTGTGCATAGCATGTATAATGCTTGTATATAATGTGTATAATGTTTGTACATAGCGTGTACAATATTTATATAAATTTATACATAATGTGTATAATACTTGTACATTATATGTATAATACTTTTATATATCATATATAACTTGTACATTGTATGTATAATACTTATACATAGTATGTATAAACTTGTACATAACATAATATGCAAAAACTTATTTATAGTTTGTATAATCCTTATATATTGCGTGTATAAACTTATACTTAGTCTGTATAATACTTGTACATAGCGTGTATAATGTTTGAATAAACTTGTATAGAATGTGTATAATTCTTATAAATAGTGTGTGTAATGTGTGTACATAGAATATATAAACTTGTATATAATATATATATTACTTGTATAAACTTATATATAGTGTGCATAATGCTTGTACATAACATGTATAATATTTATAAATAGCATGTATAAGTTCATACATACTGTGTAAAAGTTCATACATAGTGTGTATAATGCTTGTACAAAATGTGTACAACTTATGCACATTATGTACAAACTTATATATAGTGTGTATACTGTTTATATATAGTGTGTATAATATTTGAACACAGTGTGTACAAACTTGTACACAGTGTGTATATTGCTTGTACATAACATGTATAAGCTTGTACATAGTGTGCATAAGCTTGTACATAGTATGTATAATGCTTGTATATATTATGTAATGCTTGTATATAGCGTGTATAAACTTGTATATAACATGTATAAACTTATACATAGTGTGTATAATACTTATACATAGTATATATAAACTTGTACATAATATGAATAAACTTACATCCATGACATTGGCCCAGTTTATTTTAACACTTTTCCAAATCTAAGTCTGTCACTAACAGACGTTCATCTTTTTGAAGCTCTTAAGTTACATCTTCAACTTCATGGCTATAACTTTCTTCCTTGATCAGAAACCATAGCCTTAATCTACATAATTCATTTTAAAGTAATGAATACTCTAAATCCTAGAGTTAAAAAGGTTGTTCAACCTAATAGTAGAACTACGCTAATAGAAACTAATCTCTTAGCATCTAATATCGCCACAAATCGTGTCATTAGATGGAATGAAATAACCTTTCCAAAACAATGGACAATACCTTAAGTAATTCACCATAACTAGTAATTAATCAAGATATAGAACAAATAATTCAAACTTCTAACAGAGATGTAGAAGTAAGATTTAATCCTAGAAGATCTATTCATCTTCCTTGAATATCTATTCCTTCTACTTCAGGATATGAAGTTAGAACATCTAAATCAGATGAATCTGAAATAGCTTCTAGTCCAGGTTTTACACTCAATAGAAATAGAATATTTCATCCTGTCAGGGGAAGTCAAGATTTATGTTCCCCAACACCTTCACAAATGCAATTTTAATGATATACGTACCAAACACAGCATTACACGAAATAGTTATCCGTCATTATACGCTGCCAAGGTTTGAAACATTTCAAACTTGGTATCAAAAAATGTTCTCAGAAGAAGAACGAATAAAATTTTCATATCAATATTTTTTAGATTTAGAAACATTAAACATAAACGGAAAAGCAACAATCCCATTTGCATATTGGTTCGTTAATAACATAACTGAAAATATATGAATGATGAAAGGACAATCTTCAAAGAATGAACAAAATGACATAATCATGATTCCGTTTGGAAACATTCCTTCTTATCCACAGGCGATAAGAGAATTAGCTATTATAGTAAAGCAACTCAACTTTACTAATAATATGTTACAAATTATCACCTCTTATTTAGATAATATTAACAAAAAATTAGATCAAATAAAAAATTAAATTGACCAAACTAATGCTGAAAACCAGAAAGCGTCTGGCGCTTCAAAAATAATTGTAACAAAACCAGCTATAAAACATCCGCCTCCAATCAAAGCAAAATTAGATGAAGACCTTAATATTTTTGAGGTCATTAAACAAATTAAATCACAAAAAATAACCATGTTAAGAGAAGAAATATCTTCAAATAACTCTAAAAATGAGTTAAATGAAGACTTGTCAAGCGACTATGATATTACTCAACTAGAGGATCAATTTAAGCCATCTAATTAGAATCCAAATTCTAATAAACCCTTAATAATAAAAAAATTAAAATACCCTAGAAAATCTTTAGGAAAATATTATTATCAACGATCAACTCCTTCCGATCTTTTATATGAAGAAGATTTAAATGAACAAATTTCATATGATCCTAGACAGTTATATGAGTGGAGTTTTAATGGGCTCTCTGACTATCAAATTCACAAAACTATCCATCAAATGCTAATCTATTCAGCCGTGGCTCAAAGTAAAGGCCATAAACCTTGGGAAGTAGTACAAATTATTATAAATGGTTTCATCGGCATCCTCAAAGGATGGTGGGACAATTATCTTAGTCCAGCTGAGAAAAATGATCTTCAAAGTGAAAAAAGTCTTTTAGATTATGAAAAGGATAATGAGGAAGTAGTGTATACTCTCATTCATAATATCTTAGAACATTTTCTAGGATATATGACAGATAATAGAGAACAAATGCATTCTCTATTACAAAAATTAAATTGTCCATCCCTTTCTCATTTTAGATGGTATAAAGATGTGTTTATGACAAGAGTCATGAATCTTTTGGATGCTAGCTCCAATTATTGGAAAGAAAAATTTCTTTAAGGACTTCCAGCCACCTTTGCCACCAAGGTAAAAGAAAAATTAAGAAATTCAAATGGACAACATATATTTGAACATTATACATATGGACGTATAATCAGTGAATGTATTAAAGTAGGTATAACCATATGTAATGATATAAGAATGAATCAACAACTTAAAAGAGAATGAATATCAGATAGAAAGTAATTAGGAGCTTTCTGTGAGCAATTTGCTTGTCCAGGTCCTTTAACTAAAAAGGAACGGAAACTAGCTAAAATGCAAAGAAATAAAAAATTTAGAGAGAAAAACGCTTCTCAACATAAGAGATTTTCTAAAAGACAATTCAAAGATAAGCGATTTCAAAAACCAAAAGAAAAGAACTCCGAAAAAACTATTAAATCTTTCAAATGTGGAAAAGTAGAACATTATTCAAACAAGTGTCCTATAAAAAAGAAAATAAACGAGTTAAAATTAGATGACGCAATAAAAGAAATATTAATGAAAATTCTTCTAAATTCAGAAGAATCATAATCTAATTCTGACTCTGAAGATGAGATAGAAAAGTCAGACTCTAACTCATATAGTTATTGTAATAATTATAATAGTAATGATTATTACAAAACCATCGTAGCCTAATATGAATGTATTTAAAATAAATAAATCGGTTGCCACAACCATGTATTTGTTTGAAGGTTCAAACCCTGTTGACTCCTATTGAACCGCATAGAAGGATCGGGTTTGAACTTAAATTCACTTATTGACCCGCGCAGCATCCCTAGATGTCACATGTGTATCAATAACACACTTGTCGAGGCCCATGCGGGTGTTTAAGGGCATTTTATAATTTGTTATTGAACCTTGTCGACTCCTATTGACCTATATAAGAGGATCAGGTTTCATAAGCTTTGTGACTTTATTAGTGAATTCATATTATGGTATTTTTTTCCTTTGAAATCAAAGGTACCGATTTGATAAATTAAGTTTTTGTCGACTTTAGGTAATGACCATTTGTTTAAATCTTCCTCATTGAGAGGATATTCTATCAATTCTGCATTTTTAATATCTCAAAAGAGGGTACTTTTCCCTTTTGGAGAATAGAAGATGAAGAGGACGCCATATGAAGCATATGCTGGTAAGTTTGCATTTCTTATTGATAAATAGAGAGGTTAACAAGAACAGTCCAATAAGATAACATGCGTAGGCTATACAATTCTTCATAAAGACATGGAATATCCAGGACTAACTACCCTATTTCAAAGGGATTTACTGCCAAATTCCAATATAATTATGATGAATTAGTAGCGTAAGAATTTTAAACCTATTTTGAGAGTATTTGAGAAAGGTTTCCTCCTCCATACCACCCCAATAATCGAAGAGAAATACAGACTTACCAGTTAGAGCGGATTACTCCAGCATGGCTCTGATACCAATTTTGATTTAAAATCTGGATATTGGCAAAATGATACCACTCAAAATGTATCTATACGGGTCATCTGAACATGCTAATCCAGACAAAACTCCAGAAAAAATTAATCCCGAAAAAGTTTAACCGATGCTCAAAATGAGTGTTGAGCATATATTATATCTAAATCCTGAGGATAATGACATCACCTCCCCCTGGCTTATCTTCAAAAAATATTTAAACACTAATCCATTCCTTCATGATTCCACTTATGATAGAGAAACTTATGAAGCCATTCTGATTTATCTTCAATGCATTGAGGTAAAACACCACTACGATGACAAGCGTAATATTACCTACAGCAGAGCTAATATTCTTAGCTTAATTAATCCTAAAGATTGGCAAATCACCCCATTTCAAATTAAAAAATTTTAAATTCCACTACCTGATGGAAACATTAAAACATGTTCCTTTAATTATTGGACCTATGTTCAAGCCATGCATAAGGCATTTTATGTTTTAAATCCCACTCATTTTCATTCATGGATGTTCATCCATAACCCTGAAATCTTAGACAATCTAGTTCCATCATGGTTTTATAAATGGTGGGAATACAAAGGCACTATCCTTCCTATTCTACCGCTAGAAGTACAGACAAGTTATAATACTTGGGTATATTTGTCCCCTCATCTCCAAGTTATTAAAACCAAAGATTTTATTGATGGTATGGGAGAATTCTTCTTTTTTGCCGAAGCTCAAATTCCATGGATTTACTCTTGGAATCTTGAAATCAATCGTGATTCACTAAATCATGAAAACCTCATGAGAATTTTCTCAGTAAAATGGTGGTCTGCTATTATCATTGATGATAAAAGCAAACAAATCGATAAGGTCATCCATAATAACCTTATTAAAAATCAAAGGCAACCCATTGCCGCCCAATTTTCTTCACACCTTGGGTTGTGCTCTAAAATTATAATTAAATAATTTTTTTATATTATAATTAATGCATCATTTCATTGAGTGATCATATATATATTATAAAGTCCTAATTATAAACTTTTCTAAACTATAATTTCTTGATTCCTTGGATAGAACCTATTTAATCTTGTATTAATGCGGCAATTGATTGTACTTAGTATTGTTAGCTGGCGACGAGATCTAAGTAAGTGTAAGTCTAGATTGTATATGTAACTATTAATTTGTTTGTTTGGTCAGTAGAACTATAGTCGATAGGTGACGGAGGTCCGAAAGATAATTTTCTAGTGATGAAGGTTGGAATGACCATTATCTGGCGATAGAGGTCGAAAAGATCTTAGTCAGGCATTGAGTAGAAATCCAGTGATGAGCGGAAGTCCAATATCGGGTAGAACTCTGACAAAAGTCTGGTGATGGGCAAAAGGATGATGACCAGTGGAAGTCAGAAGTATGGCGAAATATAAAAGTCTGTCATCAGGTAGAGATCCAGAGATGGGCGGAAGTCCAACATTGGGTAGAATATGGAAAAGGATAGAAGTTCGACGATGGGTAAAAGTTCTGCGTTGGCTAGAAATGTGATGAAAGTCCAATGCTGTGCAGAAGTTAAACGTCGGATAGAAGTCTGATGATAGACAAAATTTTGGCGATGGGTGAAAGTTTGGCGTTGGGTAGAAGTTCAGCAATGGGCATAAGTTTGGTGTTGGGTAGAAGTCCGACAAAAGTCTGGCAACATGCAGAAGTCCAGCAATGTGCGGATGTTCGGCGTTGAGTATAATTTTGGTGACGGGCGAAAATATGGCATTGGTTAGAAGTCTAGCGATGGGCGGAAGTTCGGCATCTGGTAAAAATCTGGTGATGGGAGAAAGTATTACATCGGGTATAATTTTGGTGATGGATAAAAGTTTGGAAATGGCGTAAGTTTGGTGTCAGGTAGAAATTAGACAATGAATAGAAGTCCGGTGACCAGTGAAAGTTTGGCGAATGGAAGAAATTTGATGAGAGTCCGGCGATGCGCGAAAGTTCGACAATAGGTTGAAGTCCTGCATTAGTTGGTGGCCGAATAGAAATCCTATGTCACTTGGTGGCCGAGCAGAATTCCAACGTCGGTCGATAGCATGGCAAAATTCGGTAGCCGGGCCAAAGTCTAGCAGTGGTCGAGGAGTCTGGTGGCAAGAGAGCTCTTCCATCTCTTCTTGCTTGGGTCCCTTCCTCCTCCCTCTAATCAGAAACCAAGTTCTCACAATCGGCGCCAAACTGTTGCAGACTAGGATATTCGTGGCAATAAAGTCAATTAAATTTTTGTCTTATCAATGCATATATATCCAACACACAAATAAAAAGAGAGAAGTTAAACACCAAAAAATCCCAAAGCAGGAAAAACCATGGGGCCTCGCCCAGGTGAAAAGATTTCACTAAATTTGAGTGAATTATAAACGTTGACCCATACCTTTACTTGGGGGTAGAAAAATTAAAGTAATTTGGAGTGTTTAGGCAAAGGTCTGGTGAAGGTCGGCACAAGTCCAACGACATTTAGACATAATTTTAGCTAACGGGGAATTATCTGACAAAGGTCGGGCAGAAGTCCGATGACACTTGGCTGCTAGATGGAAGTCTGGAGGCTATCAACCATAATTCGATAATGGTCGGATTGAAGTTCGGAGGTGATCAGAGGCTGGGTGGAAGTCTGGAGATGGGTGGAAGTCTGGAGATGGGTGGCAGCCAGGCGGTGGTTCGTCGCTGGTCAAGATGAAGTCTAACGGCGGTTGGCATCCGGTAGGTGGTGCTGAAGCTCTTGAAGCTTCAGAGCTCTCTAAAATCTCTAGCCAAAGGTCCCCCTCATGTAGAGAGTGGAGGTCTATTTATAGATTTTTATGAATGGCACACTTTGTAAATATAGAGAAGATCCGGGATAGGTTCATAGTGCTTCATCAGATGGCCCGTATTGATTCCCCTAATCATAGAGCATTTATTGGACATTTAAATGTCTTAATGATATCAAAATTTGATGATCTTGGGCTCGTTAGATTCTTCTCAACGAGCCGCTTTATTCAACTATAAGCATGTCATGTTTGGAAAATGTTTAGTAATCCTATTTGTAGTTTGAACCTTCCAAAAGTGCTTTGAGTCTTTGATTTGGACCCATTTGAGCATGGATTGAGTCGAATTTGGTGTAGCTGGATTTGCATTTTTGAGACAATCAGTTTGACTATAGGTTTGACGAAATCGGAGTTTGGATGATCCCAATTTTAATTTAAGATGTTTCCAACTTGATTTTACCTCAAGATTCGTGCACGATCAGAATGATTTTTTGTGACGTATCAAATCAAAATGAGAAAAATTTAATATTAACTTTCTAGGTATAATATACACTTACACCTAACTAGTTCATTTAGAAATATGATATTAGAAAAATCTGAAATTTGCATCATTATAAATTAAATATCATATATATATATATATATATAAGCATTTATTATATATGTGTTATAATTTCTTTTTTTAATAAAACTAGCATCCTAAATTTAAAATGAAATGATTTATAATAAAATTGTGATAATATAATTCAAATAATATAAAGTATAGGGACTAAAAATACTTGAAAAAAATTATTAGGTATTGTGAAAAATCATCAAATTTTTTGCCCCTATTCGGTAAATTTTGGCGTCTTCCTCCGCCTTAGGCTCGCATTTTTTTTAACTTTTCTTGCTTTTGTAGGTTCCTTGATTCTCACCGTTTCATTCAATATTAATAATGACTATAAGTAGAAGAGTCGCTTAATATGAAGTGCTTGAATTTAAAATTATATAAAATATTTTATGTTTATATCTATTTTTCATAATATTTTTAATAAATATTTAGATAATTAGTTATTTATTACATCATATTATTCAAACCCGAGGTAGATCCTAAATAAACATTTGAAATTTGTAACTTTCTTTCTATTAGTTCAATGCATCATTTGATGCTATCTTAATCTTGCTCACTACTCACCGAAGTTGAAGTTGCCAAGAGATAGAACATATCAAATTTCCCATAAGTCATCAAAATAACACTTTAATGATATACAAATCTCTCTTGAGATTCCATTGAAGAACATATTTGAAACATCACCAAATTAACCTTGATTTGGCAACATAAGATCTTGAGGTATATTTTGAATTATAACCCTTTCCAAAATTCAATTTACATATAACACCAATCTCAAGCACATTTACATTAAACTGACGTTTCAATCCAAGATGAATCAAATGACATCATAATCGGTCCAATTTGAGTCCAAATGGGTTTGAAATCAAGGAGCTGAAACATATGTGGAAGCTTAAAAGCATTAATTTAGTAACCAAATGATTTTCACATATGGTATACTTTATAATAAAATGAGCCAAACTTGACGAGAAACTGAATACCAAAAAGCATAAGAGGCACTTATTCTCTATATCATCATTTAATTAAAGAATAAAGGTGCACAGATGTAACACCTATTTATTAATCAAAGGAATCAACATTGCTGTACTGGATGATGGGGCCGCACTCAGACAAATTATATTGTATTATAATCTTTTATTCGCTATTATACTCTATAAAGGAGCTGTTCAAGTCCAGATTTCTGCGTCTTCGATGAAAACTCACCTATACTCATCTCTACACTAGATAGGGAGGAGAGCAAGTTTAATAGGATGAAAATGTAGAGAACTAGTGAGCGAGATGCCATAACTCGTTTACAATTGTTAAACTATCCATTCAGTTGTTCTGTTTATTTTGTATCTGAGAGACTGTCCCACAGACTATTGTCCAGTCAAACCAATTGACCCGCCACTAATAGAGACGATCACCCAATATCTGAAAGGTAGAAATATAAGCTATAAAATTATCGACTTTCTCGTAAGAATAAACGCTATTGAAGAACGATTATAACACTTGTTGATGGGACTTATATTCTATCTTCTACACTGGTTTAAGTTCTGTAGAGATTTCCACTTATAAGATTAAAGCCCTGTGTTGTTCGGTGCATATGAGTTTATTTGAGATCCTAGTTATAGAATTGTTGAAAATTTTTTTGAGTGCTCTTGTTATTTACTTCACACTTCTCCTCTTCTTTCAATAGATTGATTAATAATGAGGATCTTTGAATTCACTTACTATATTAGTCATGTAATGTTGCAACACACAGTATTTATTCTTATGTAGCCTTCAATTGTCCTTTTTTATTCGTCTTTTTGACTGGAGGAGATGATGTGTTGCGTTATACGATATTCTTTATTTATATTATCTCTAGACCAACACCAAAATAGGACTATATAGGGTCATCTTACACAAAAGGCGTACAAAACTCCGAAATGTTCAATTACGAGGCCCAAATTGTCACCCAATTGAAAAGTTAAAGCTCTCAATTGTCCAGTGCAATGGGATTATATAAGCCCCTTGGTGACGCATCTTATTACAAAATATTCAAACCCTTTATTGACCTCTATTCGGACCCATTGATAATAAATTTACACTTTCCCACATTCATTTGACCAACTTGACCAACAGGTCAAAATAACCCAAAACATAATGTCGCCTTTAAATTAAGGGATTTTTTTTTTTTGTCTTTCGCCCAAATTCAAATATAACCTAATCATATCAAACTCCAAATTTTCATTCAATGGATCCTATACTATGGATTTCAGGAACACATCTGAGCTCCCTCTCAAACCATCGTTTTTTTGGGTCGGAACCTGGATTTGACCTAAAGAGGTCAATCTATGGTTGACAAAAAGCCCCCTTAATGGATCAAAATATGTACATCAATCTCTATACTAATGCTCAAATATTCCTGTTTTGGCTCATAAGACCAATCTACACCATCTATTAAGTTGATTATTCGCATATGCATATGATGTATAGTGATATTACCATATGAAAAACGCATATCCATTGACCACTCAATTTTAACTTGGTTGATCAGACGATATGTTTTGTGCATAGGAGCAAAGTATTATAGAACACAGAAGACTTAGACATATAAAGCAGTAGGACTACTTATACTTATTTCATACTCAACTATTGACTCAATATTGGATGCCTTGCAAGTTAGCACGAAATACCGCACAAGACCCACATCGGTTGAGGTAACACACACGTATTTCGGAAGAGTGCCTATAAGAGATCGCCTATGATACGACGCTATGAACCAAGCCTAGGGCCAACTTTGTATCTGCCTATTTAGTCCTTGACGCAGCCAAATATGAATAGGGGTATAAGCAAACTTTATGAATTTACCATTTGTCCAATTGCTAATTAGCCCAATTTTTCAAACCCAACATGGTGGCATTTGAGGTTCCCTCACAATACCCATGTCATATATAATAATAATGTTTAGATATTCAAACTCCCCTAGACGCCCAACACAAAAACTTTGAGAACCTTGGGATACAAAAGAATTAAGCTAATACTCACCAGAAGTGGCCAAAACCACCGTTAAGGTTTAGACCATTTTCCTAACCTTTTACTCTATCAGCAACTTCGTAAACACAGCCCTATTTGGGTATCGTCCTATCTAGGTTCATGTGCTTTCCTACACACCTCGTCATATCAGGGCTACCTTGAGGGGTGCTCTGATTTAGAGGTCAATTCACTAGGGTATTACTTATGCTCCAAACGCTGCTATTCATCATGCCATATTTGACTCAACGACTGGATTCACTCTCAACTCCAGGAATTCAGACCCAGAGGCCTTGCACTGGGATTGCACGCTTTAAGGGCCTTGCACATCATTTCCAAATGCCTATCTTCGACCTTCTCACCACATCAACCTCATGATCTTGGGCTTGATCTCGCCTGGTTTTTCTGACCGCCCCTATGACAACGCTAATTATAAATCAGAACAGAGGGATGTTACGGGAGGTAACTGAGCCATATACCAACTATCGAAAGTATGGGAACTCCCACTAGATAATCTATATTGAGCTCCATAATTTTATTATAGCACTTACGAATCGAATCACTCTCCATCGACTCCTTTTCCATATATGTTCGCTAGAATTCAAAACTAAGAGACCCACAGCTGGCCAGAGGCAGTAAACTGCAAACTTGTGAAAACATAGAGAATGAGGCTCCAGGTTGTGCTCAAATCCTCATTTAGAGTTCTCACGAGACTCTCAATACTGAAATTGCTTCTGCAAATTAGTCTCGCTAGTGAGGATTCACCGCTTCAGTCGAACTCAATAGACCTCTAGAGGGGTATTTTTCCTCCTTTCCACCCTGGTGGCCAATACTAATGTGGTTTAAACGAGACTAATGTTCGTTAGCCTTAGGCCGGAGAATGATTGTCGACCGTTCCACTGTGTGGGTGGGGCCTAAGGATAGTTTTGAAGCCACAATTTACCACGAAGTATAAGTAAGTGCATGACACATAACTTGATCCGCCATTTACAAATTCATTTCCTAGATTGTAAGAAAGTCATTTCCACAAAAAGTCCTCTAAGAAGGTCCTAGTTTATCCATATCGCTTGATCTTCATACTCGCGCTAAAATCCTATACCTTCCAACAATCGAGCCATTCAGTGAGGGGTTCTTTTGACAAAGTGCTGTGCATGGTCCCTGCTCGAA
>NW_021319127.1:5157102-5159861 GCF_001605985.2 Dendrobium catenatum
TGTATAAATATATACAATAAGTGTAAAATGCTTGTATAAATTTGTATATAATTTACATAATGCTTGTACATATCATGTAAAAACATATACATAACATATATAAACTTATACATTGAATGTATAATATTTATACATAGTGTATATAAATTTATACATAATGTGTATAATGATTATACATGCTATATATAAACTTATACACATCGTGTATAATACTTGTATAAATCTATACATAATATGTATAATACTTATACAAAGTGTATATAATACTTTTACATATTGTGTATAAACTTATACATAATGTGTATAATACTTATACAAAGTATATATAAACTTATATATAATATGTAAGAACTTGTACATAGTGTGTATAATGCTTGTACATAACGTGTACAAACTTGTAAAAAGTATGGATAATGCTTATACATAGCTTGTATAATGCTTATACATAACGTACATAAACTTGTACATAACATGTATTAACTTATACATAGTGTGTATAATGCTTATACATAGCGTGTATAATGTGTATAATGCTTGTACATAGTGTGTATAATGTCTGTGCATAGCGTATATAATGCTTGTATAAACTTGTACATTGTGTGTATAATGCTTAAATATAACATGTATAAACTTGTACATAGTGTGTATGATGCTTGTACATAATATATATAATGCTTGTATATAATGTATATAATATTTATATATAGCTTGTATAATGCTTGTACATAGCTTATATAATGTTTGTATAAACTTGTACATAGTGTGTATAATACTTGTATGTAGCATGTACAATGTTTATATAAACTTGTGCATAGCGTTTATAATGTTTATACATAGTGTGTATAATGCTTATATATAATGTGTATAATACTTCTACATAGCATGTATAAACTTATATATTGTGTATAATGCTTGTACATATCATGTATCAACTTTTATATAGCGTGTATGCTTATATATAATGTGTATAATACTTCTACATAGCATGTATAAACTTATATATTATGTATAATGCTTGTACATAGCGTGTATCAACTTTTATATAGCGTGTATCAATTTTTATATAGTGTGTATAAACTTGTGCATAGCATGTATAATGCTTGTATATAATGTGTATAATGTTTGTACATAGCGTGTACAATATTTGTATAAATTTGTACATAATATGTATAATACTTATGCATAGCATGTATAATACTTTTATATATCATATATAACTTGTACATTGTATGTATAATACTTATACATAGTATGTATAAACTTGTACATAACATGTATAAACATGTACATAGTGTATATAATGCTTATATAAACTTGTACATAATATATATAATGCTTGTACATAGTATATATAAACTTATATATAATATATATATTACTTGTATAAACTTATATATAGTGTGTATAATGCTTGTACATAACATGTATAATGTTTGTACATAGCATGTATAAGTTCATACATACTGTGTAAAAATTCATACATAGTGTGTATAATGCTTGTACAAAATATATACAACTTATATATATTATGTACAAACTTATATATAGTGTGTATACTGTTTATACATAGTGTGTACAATATTTGAACACAGTGTGTATAACGCTTGTACATAGCATGTATAATACTTATATATATCTTGTATAATTTGTACATTGTATGTATAATACTTATACATAGCATGCATAAACTTGTACATAACATGTATAAACATGTACATAGTGTATATAATGCTTATATAAACTTGTACATAATTTGTATAATGCTTATACATAGTATATATAAACTTGTATATAATATATATATTACTTGTATAAACTTATATATAGTGTGCATAATACTTATACATAACATGTATAATATTTATAAATAGCATGTATAAGTTCATACATACTATGTAAAAGTTCGTACATAGTGTGTATAATGCTTGTACAAAATGTGTACAACTTATGCACATTATGTACAAACTTATATATAGTGTGTATACTGTTTATACATAGTGTGTATAATATTTGAACACAGTGTGTACAAACTTGTACACAGTGTGTATATTGCTTGTACATAACATGTATAAGCTTGTACATAGTGTGCATAAGCTTGTACATAGTATGTATAATGCTTGTATATATTATGTAATGCTTGTATATAGCGTGTATAAACTTGTATATAACATGTATAAACTTATACATAGTGTGTATAATGCTTATACATAGTATATATAAATTTGTACATAATATGAATAAACTTACATCCATGACATTGGCCCAGTTTATTTTAACACTTTTCCAAATCTAAGTCTGTCACTAACAGACGTTCATCTTTTTGAAGCTCTTAAGTTACATCTTCAACTTCATGGCTATAACTTTCTTCCTTGATCAGAAACCATAGCCTTAATCTACATAATTCATTTTAAAGCAATGAATACTCTAAATCCTAGAGTTAAAAAGGTTGTTCAACCTAATAGTAGAACTACGCTAATAGAAACTAATCTCTTAGCATCTAATATCGCCACAAATCGTGTCATTAGATGGAATGAAAAAACCTTTCCAAAACAATGGACATTACCTTAAAGTAATTCACCATAACTAGTAATTAATCAAGATATAGAACAAATAATTCAAACTTCTAACGGAGATGTAGAAGTAAGATTTAATCCTAGAAGATCTATTCATCTTCCTTGAATCTCTATTCCTTCTACTTCAGGAGATGAAGTTAGAACATCTAAATCAGATGAATCTGAAATAGCTTCTAGTCCAGGTTT
>NW_021319127.1:5160624-5190313 GCF_001605985.2 Dendrobium catenatum
CTATTAGTTTTTGGAATAGAAAAACTCATTGTGTTAATCTTCCTTATATTGAAGGATTTGACAAAAGTCAAATTCTGACCAAATCTAGGCCTTCACAAATGAAAAAAGAATATTTAGATCTTTGTCATAAAGAAATAAATGACCTATTAGAAAAACAAATTATTCATAAATCTATCTCTCCTTGGAGTTGCACTGCATTTTATGTCATGAATGCAGTTGAAAAGGAACGAGGAAAGCCACGTCTTGTGATTAATTATAAACCTCTTAACAAAGAATTAAAATGGATAAGATATCTTATCCCCAATAAACATGATCTTCTTAATAGATTGGCACGGGCTAATTTATTTTCAAAATTTGACTTAAAATTTGGATATTGGCAAATCCAGATAAAAGAGGAAGAACGTTATAAAACAACTTTTACAGTACCATTCGGACAATATGAATGGAATGTAATGCCTTTCGGCTTAAAAAATGCTCCCTCTGAATTTCAAAAAATCATGCATGAAATTTTAAATCCTTATAATAAATACATTATTATTTATATTGATGATGTATTAATATTCTCTAAAACAATATACGAACATTTTAAACATTTAAAAACTTTTAAATGGTTAGCCATGCAAAATGGCTTGGTTATATCATAACCAAAAATAAAATTATTTCAATTAGAAATTCGATTTCTAGGTCACAATATTAAAAATGACACCATAATTCCTATTCAACAAAGTATAGAATTCGTTGACAAATTTCCTGATGAAATATTAGACAAACAACAGCTTCAACGATTCCTTGGTGCTTTAAATTATGTATATGATTTTTATCATAATCTAGCACAAGATGCAGCACCATTATTTAAAATACTTTGTAAAAACTCATCCCCATGGGATGACTCTTGTACAAAAGAAGTTTAGATTATTAAAAATCATGTTAAACATTTAACCTGAATTAATTTAGCAAATCCCACTTATCCAAAAATTGTTGAAACTGATGCCTCAAATATAGGATATGGAGGAATTCTTAAACAAAGAAATCTATCAACAAAAAAAGAAGAACTAGTTCGCTTCACTTATGGATTATGGAATCCAACTCATAGTAAATACTCTACTATTAAGAAAGAAATGTTAGCTATTGTAAAATTAATGAATAAATTTCAAGATGATTTATTAAATTCTACCTTTATCTTATGCATAGATTGTTCTTCCGTAAAATTCATTTTAGAAAAAGATGTAAAAAATCTAGCTTCTAAACAAATATTTGCCACTTGGCAAGCTCAATTAGCAATCTTTTATTTTTCTATTGAATTTATTAAAGGTCAAGATAATTCCTTGCCCGATTTTCTAACTCGCAAATATCTCACAGGTAACCCAAGCTAAATGGAGAACGAGGGGTGGCGCACCCCCAAAGGGCGCCCCATAACACCAACTACCCCTCAGCGAGGACGAGGATGGCCCCATCCTCGGGGCACTCCAAGAGGAAGGGGACGTGGCCAGACAGGCCGAGGATGAGGATAATTTACTCCTCCCATTCCAAAAATGATACCACTCAAAACGTATCTATATGGTTCATCTGAAACTGCTAATCAAGACAAAACTCCAGAAAAAATTAATCCTGAAAAAGTTCAACCAGTGGCACAACAAACATCATATATGTTTGAACTGATGCTCAAAATGAGTGTTGAGCATATATTATATCTAAATCCTGAGGATAATGACATCACCTCCCCCTGGCTTATCTTCAAAAAATATTTAAACACTAATCCATTCCTTCATGATTCCACTTATGATAGAGAAACTTATGAAGCCATTCTGATTTATCTTCAATGCATTGAGGTAAAACACCACTACGATGACAAGCGTAATATTACCTACAGCAGAGCTAATATTCTTAGCTTAATTAATCCTAAAGATTGGCAAATCACCCCATTTCAAATTAAAAAATTTTAAATTCCACTACCTGATGGAAACATTAAAACATGTTCCTTTAATTATTGGACCTATGTTCAAGCCATGCATAAGGCATTTTATGTTTTAAATCCCACTCATTTTCATTCATGGATGTCCATCCATAACCCTAAAATCTTAGACAATCTAGTTCCATCATTGGTAAATCACCCAACAGCCGACCACCATCGGACTTTAGCCCGACCTTGATCGGACCACCGCTTGGCAGCTAACCATTGTTGGACATCTGTCTGACTGCCTATTGCCCTTATAATTCATCCCAACCTTCATCGGACCACTGTCCGGCCATGGACCGCCGCAAACTTCCACCTGACGGTTGACCACCGTCGGTCTTCTTCTTGGTCACCAACCACCTCCAAACTTTAACCCAACCTTCATTGGATCACCGACGACCGCCTCCAGACTTCTACCTGGATGTCGACCATCATCAGACTTCTGCTCAACTTTTGTTAGATCATTCACCGTCAGCTTAACTTTTGCACATACACCATTGGACTTTTGCATGGCTATCATCAGACCTTTTCCTAATTCTCCAAATTACTGTAATTTGATCTCCTCTAAGTCAAGGGATGGGTCAACCTTTGTAATTCACTCAAATTTAGTGGAGTCTTTTTACTTGGGCAAAGCCCCATGGTTTTTCCCTCTTCACGCTTTCCATGTAAAAAGATTGGGTGTTTTACTTCTCTCTTTCTATTTATATGCTTGCTGGATCTTCGTACAAAGCTAAGACATTAAAATTTTTTTACTTCTTTGTTGCCACAAATATTTTGGGATATAACAAAACTATTTTTTTACTAAAATTTTCATTTAATGGAATAAAATTCAATTCCATAATTTCTTATCTTGGCTATTTTGATATTTTAAAAAATTAATCTTGTTTCCTCCTGGAATTTTCACGATAGTAGAGAAATATAAAGTTAACATCTTCGCTTTGTACGGTGATCCAGCACATAATCAGATAAAAGAGAAGGTGTAGCATTCATAAGAGACACTAAGATTTTTATGTGGAAAACCCTAAAACGGGAAAAAATTATGGGGCCATGCCTAGTTTGAAAGAATCCACTGTTATTTGTAGTTGATTACAAATGAGGTCCTTCCTTGGGGGAAGGCCTTGGATTAATGTAATAAATAATCATAATATAAAATGTGTTGCATGATGCGAATTCAAAGAATAACTATTAATTTGTTTGTTTGGTCAGTAGAACTATAGTCGATAGGTGACGGAGGTCCGAAAGATAATTTTCTAGTGATGAAGGTTGGAAGGACCATTTTCTGGTGACAGAGGTCGAAAAGATCTTAGTCAGGCATTGAGTAGAAATCCAGTGATGGGCGGAAGTACAATATCGGGTAGAACTCTAACAAAAGTCTGGTGATGGGCAAAAGTATGATGACCAGTGGAAGTCAGAAGTATGGCGAAATATAAAAGTTTGTCATCAGGTAGAGATCCAGAGATGGGCGGAAGTCCAACATTGGGTAGAATATGGAAAAGGATAGAAGTCCGACGATGGGTAAAAGTTCTGCGTTGGCTAGAAATGTGATGAAAGTCCAATGCTGTGCAGAAGTTAAACGTCGGATAGAAGTCTGATGATAGACAAAATTTTGGCGATGGGTGAAAGTTTGGCGTTGGGTAGAAGTTCAGCAATGGGCATAAGTTTGGTGTTGGGTAGAAGTCCGACAAAAGTCTGGCAACATGCAGAAGTCCAACAATGTGCGGATGTTCGGCGTTGAGTATAATTTTGGTGACGGGCAAAAATATGGCATTGGTTAGAAGTCTAGCGATGGGCGGAAGTTTGGCATCTGGTAAAAATTTGGTGATGGGAGAAAGTATTACATCGGGTATAATTTTGGTGATGGATAAAAGTTTGGCAATGGCATAAGTTCGGTGTCGGGTAGAAATTAGACAATGAATAGAAGTCCGGTGACCAGTGAAAGTTTGGTGAATGGAAGAAATTTGATGAGAGTCCGGTGATGCGCGAAAGTTCAACAATAGGCGGAAGTCCTGCATTAGTTGGTGGCCGAATAGAAATCCTATGTCACTTGGTGGCCGAGCAGAATTCCAACGTCGGTCGGTAGCATGGAAAAATTCGGTGGCCGGGCCAAAGTCTAGTAGTGGTCGAGGAGTCTGGTGGAAAGAGAGCTCTTCCATCTCTTCTTGCTTGGGTCCCTTCCTCCTCCCTCTAATCAGAAACCAAGTTCTCACAATCGGCGCCAAACTGTTGCAGACTAGGATATTCGTGGCAATAAAGTCAATTAAATTTTTGTCTTATCAATGCATATATATCCAACACACAAACAAAAAGAGAGAAGTTAAACACCAAAAAATCCCAAAGCAGGAAAAACCATGGGGCCTCGCCCAGGTGAAAAGATTTCACTAAATTTGAGTGAATTATAAATGTTGACCCATCCCTTAATTTTGAGATGGTGGAATTACAATAGTTTGGAGAGCTCGGTGAAGGTTCGACGACGGTCATGTGGAAGCCCGATGGCATTCGGTGGTCGGGCGGTGGTCCCACGATGGTCAGGTGGAAATCTAGTGGCGGTCAGCGGCTTGAAGGAAGTTTGGCCATGGTCGGACAGAAGTTCGAAATCTATAGATGGCTGGGTGGAAGTCCTGTAGCGATCAGCGGTGGTCCGACGATGATCGGGAGGAAGTCCGTTGGAAATCGGTAGCCGGGTGGAGTCCAACGGTGGGGCAATGGTCCGACGATGGTCGGGTGGAAGTTTTGCAGAGGTTGGTGGGTGGGTGGACATTTGGGGAGGATAACAACTAGGTGGAAGTCCGTCGGCAGTCGGCGAGGAAGTCTGATGGTCATCGGTGGCCGGGCGGTGGTCCAACGACGATCAACAAAGGTTCGTTAGTGATCGATGGTCGGATGGAAGTCCGACAAAGGTTGGCAGTCGGGCTATGGTCTGACAATGGTCAGGCAGATCAAGATTTGGTGGTCGATGGTGGCTGCCGACAGTGGTGCTAGAGCTCTTGATGCATCAGAGCTCTCTCTAATCTCCAGCCAATGGACCCCCTTATGTAGAGAGTGGGTTTATAGATTTTTGAAAATCATCAATTTTTGCCCCTATTGGTATAAAATTTTGGCTTTTCCTCCGCCTTAGGCTCACATTTTTTTTATCTTTCTTGCTTTTGTAGGTTCCTTGATTCTCACCTTCCATTCAATATTAATAATGACTATAAGAGAAGAGTCGCTTAAATATGAAGTGCTTGAATTTAAAATTATATAAAATATTTTATGTTTATATCTATTTTTCATATATTTGTAATAAATATTTAGATAAATTAGTTATTTATTACATCATCATTATTCAACCCGAGGGTAGATTCTAAATAAACATTTGAAATTTGTACATTTCTTTCTATTAGTTCAATGAATTATTTGATGCTATCTTAATCTTGCTCACTACTCACCAAGGTTGAAGTTGCCAAGGATTAAGAACATATCAAATTTCCCATAAGTCATCAAAATAACACTTAATGATATAAAATCTCTCTTGAGATTCATTGAAGGAACATATTTGAAACATCACCAAATATAACCTTGATTTGGCACAAATCTTGAGGCATATTTGAATTATAAACTTTCAAAATTCAATTTACAACCATATAAACACCAATCTCAACACATTTACAATTAAACTGAACGTTTCAACAAGATGAATCCAATGACATCAAAATCGGTCCAATTTGAGTCCAAATGGGTTTGAATCAAGGAGCTGAAACATATGTGGAAGCTTAAAAGCATTAATTTAGTAACCAAATGATTTCCAAATATGGTATATTTATAATCAAATTGAGCAACTTGACGAAACGAATCCAAAAAGCCTAAGAGCACTTAATTCTAACATCATTAAGGTAAATGCTTGATGAAACCTTTATTATCAAAGGAATCAACATTGACTGTCTGATGGAGCACTCCTAATTTGTACTATATTTTATTCATATTTAAGGAGCGTGCCACTCTCAAAAACCTATAAACACCCTCATTCTTCACATAAGGGGGGAGCAAGAAAGGAGAAGAGAGAACTAGTGAGAGCACTCTTGCATTTAACATCCATCGTTGTCGTTGACCAACACCAGCTATTGCCACCAACAACCACCATCACCATCGATGACCATCTTAAAAAATCATCACTTTCTCTAGAACACTAAGAAGATTTAACCATATTGTTGGGTATATTTTTCTACTTGTTTTCTAAAATTCAACTTTAGAAAATTAAGCCTTGTTGTTGGGCATAGATTGTCCATTTGTTGATATTTGATCTTTTTACTCTTCCTCTTCTTTAATAGTGAATAAAAGAAGATCTTTGTATCACTTACTATATAGTCATTTTTGCAACTAAGCTGTGCCCCGTTCTTTTTTTTCTCTTTCTGGGTTTTAACATAAAAAATTCTCTGGTCTTACTACTTTCAATTATACTTTTAGAGTTTTTGTTCAATATTGAGACATAAACATACACTCCACCAAATCTATTTTTTAAGCTTACAACAGTGGCACCTTCTGTGGGAAATGATTTCTAGATGGTGGAAAACCATTATTACAACCTTGATAGCTCATTCACATAAATAACCTGGGCATAATTAATGCAAGATAGTCCTTTTGCCATGATCTATTATCAAGCCAAATGAAGTCCTTCAATATTAAAGCCAATCTTATTCATTATTTTATTACCTTTGAAGAATCCATCTTTGCTACATCAATTTTATGGGAAGCATATTTGGATTGGGGTGTAACTTTATCTACAACCTCAAATAGAATTGTGCCCAAAAAAATTCCTTCAAAATTTTTAATGTTCAAGACAACATCACTGCAACCATTTTTTATAATACTCACAACAAATGCAAGGATTCTTCAATTAAATTTCAAATTCTTTATAATCCCCAACTGAACTTATGCTCCTTGGGCATGGTCTTAATCTCAACCTCAAAAGCCACAATGATCTAAAGATAGACCAATCATTATTTTTTGTTCAGGATACATGTGAAACTCTTCCCCTTCCAATCAAGGTATAATCGATCCAAGGGGATTGGATTCAACCTCTTTCATATAATTAATGTTTTTGAGCAACACTTTGACAAATAATTTTGGATATATATAATATTCTTGGTGGATTCTTTTGATTTCTTCCATGCAGATTAATATCATCAAACAATGATCTGACAAATAACCTTAGATAGGTCAAACATCTCTTGTAGATTTCCTTAGTATTTTTAATGTAAGTTAATGGAATTGAGCAAAACTATAATAAATAACCCCATGAAGGCATACCCATGAGGCAACCTCGAAGGGAAGGTAGTAGTGGAGAAAGTCCTCACTAAAAATACCCCATGAGGGCATGTGGTAAATTGGGTCTCCACTCATAACCCTGGGAAGGCATTCCCATGAGGTAGTCTCAAAGGGAAGATAACAATGGACAATGTCCTCATTAAAAAGTCTCCATTAGAGTAGGTGGACGACAGAGTCACCACTCATTTAAAAACCTTTGAAGGTAAATGCCTTAAAATTTTCAGGATTATTTAAAAACCTTTAAAGTTAAAGGTCTAAAAAAGAACACATGTATGTGTTGACCTCATTTTTGTATGAGGTCACTAAGACCCACTTCAGTTTCTTCCTGGTGACTAGATGATTGGAAAGTATCTACTCCTTA
The DNA here is from genome assembly GCF_001605985.2 of Dendrobium catenatum. Lineage (NCBI taxonomy): Eukaryota > Viridiplantae > Streptophyta > Magnoliopsida > Asparagales > Orchidaceae > Dendrobium > Dendrobium catenatum. The sequence goes on from NW_021319127.1 coordinate 5,168,241, forward strand.
ATCTTTTAGGTCCTTGGTGAGACCCAATTTAATCCCCATCACATTCAACTTCACCCTCCAATTCAATCCCTAGTTCAACTACCAATCAACATTTAATCAACTTTTAAATCACATCCAATCAACCTCAATCATCTAATTGACCTCCACTGATGTGGATGAGCCAAGTCCAGCCATTCAACTCCTAAATTCAATCCAGACGCAACATTCCCAACAAAATCTTTGGGTTAAGGACCTAGGTCCTAAAACCTCTTCTAACTGATTTTTATATCACCTTAAAACCCTATTAATTGTCCCATGACTTCGATTCTATCAAGTACATGTTGATATGACATGTCTTTTCTATCAACCCTACAAATTTTAGCTCATTTTGAGGTCTCTAACCACATAAATTAGGTCAATCTCCAAAGGCTACAAAACCTTCAGTTATTTATAGCCTATGCCATTGGACTTGCCATTCAATGGATTTTAGCCTTGGGACCCTTTACAAATCTTCAAACCACTTTTATGACCTCTATTAGGACCCATTGATCAATAATTTACACTTTCCCCAATTCAATTTGACCCAAACTTGACTAAGGGTCAAAATAACCAAAATACCCTTTAAAGGGATTTTTTTTTGTCTTTTCCCCAAAATTCAATATAACCTAATCATATCAAACTCCAAATTTCATTCCAATGGATCCTAAATGATTTTAGGAACACATTGGACCCAAACTTCTTTTTGGTTTGACCTGATTGACCAAGTCAACTATGGTTGACAAAAATGCCCCCTTAATGGATCAAATGACTATTTCAAGCCAAATGAATTCCTTTTGGCATGAGACCACACCCATTAAGTTTATATAATCAATTTGAATTCAATAAACCCAACCCTTGACCCTAAGTTAACTTGGTTGACCAAGTCAACCAAGTTTGATCAAACTTCCCATACACTCCTACTTATTCAACTCTCTTGACCAAAGCCTTGCAAAGCCTACCCAAACACATCGGGAGACACATTAGGTGCCTAAGAGAGCTCCCCTAGAGACCCAAGCCTAGGGCCAACTTGTATCAGCCATTTAGCTTGACCCAAATGTCCAAATAGGGGTTCCCTTTGAGCCATTTTCCAATTCTAGCCCAATCAAACCCAACCAATGGTGGCATTAGGTCTCCCTCTACCCAATACACCTCCCCTAGCCAACACAAACCTTGCGACAACTTGGGACAGGAATTAAGCTAACCCAAAGTGGCCAAAACCACCTTAGGTTGAGCCATTTCCTAACCTAGCCTTCACTAAACTCAATCAACACCCCCATTGGATAGACTTAGGTCCAATACACCTACCCTAGTCATCCCAACCCTTGGGCTGACATGGGTCAATCTCTAGGCTAGCCCAAAGTGGTCAAAACCATATTGACTCATGCCATCTCTCACCCAAGGAAATTCAGACCCAATTGGCACTTGCACTGGGTGCACCAAAGCCTGACCCACCTCCCACATCCAACCCATGGTCTGGCTTGATCTGGGTTGAGCCCAAACAAACCCAAATCATACAGATTTGGGAGGAACTAAGCCATCCAAATGAATTGGACTCCACTAAATCTAATTGAGCTCATATTAAAACTTACCACATCCCCATCGACCTTTCCAAATCAGCCTGACCCAGACCCTAGCCAGCAGTAGCCGGAACCATAGAGAATGAGCTCCGGTTGTCCCCTCCATCTCGAGCCTCATCTAAATGCTTTCAAAGCCTAGGATCACCGACTTCAGGCTCATGGACCTCTAGGGGGATTTCCCCTTCCACCTGGTGGCCATCTAGTGGCTCACCTAATTGATCCCAGCCATCCGAGCTCACGGGAGTGGCCTAAATAGTAGGCAATCCACCATATGTCCCCATTCAAATTCAAGCTTTGAAAAGCATTCCCCAAAGCTCTCTAAATAATCCCATAGCTTCTCCTAGCTTCCTAGCCCCTTCCAACAACCCATTCAAGTGAGCTCTGACAAAGTCTGTGCATGGTCTGCTCGAAGACATATCTATGGCCATCCTCCAATCTTAGTGTTTGAAGGAGAACCATTTTCCTTCACCTTTTGAAGCTTCTCAAGAGAAAAACCCATCCTTTGGGACTTTCTCCACTGTGAGAACTCTATTATGAGCTCCCTAGATAGGTAGTCTAATCAAATGTGAAGGAAACCTTTACCCCAATGGATTTCCACCATTGTATTGAAGGTTTCTACCTCCCAGAAGCTTCGTAAGAAATTTGGAGAGAGTTCAATGGCGAGATCATTCGTATCACGCTAGAGAATGTCTACGGCTTTAGAATCATGTGGGAGGTAGAAGACATAATCTGATCCATTAATTTTGATCAACGGCTTTGATTAGATCCCACATTCTTGGAGCAGGTTTAATCCAAACCATTTGATATAATATCAAATGACCGTGGTTAATCTCACATTATTTAGTAAACCACCAATGATTGGCCAGCCAATCAGATGCTGCCCACATGGAAAAGTGTGGCTAACTAGGTAATTGCCTATTTATTAAATTTTGAAATCTAAGGGGAACTTCAAAAAATTAGATCTCTCAATTCACTTGGCCGAATTAGATGATCTTAGGCTCGTTGGAAAGATCTTAGAGAGATCTGCAAGAGCCTTATGGTTCCAAGCTTTAATTGTATTTATATTAGTATTAATTTTAATTTGAATGTTTTTATTATTATTGTATTATATGCTTAATTGAAGTTGCCATGACTTGGGACTTTGGGAGAGTGAATTTGGACTTGTCCCAAACATGTCCAAATTTTCCCTCACCTATTTAAGGCTTCTAAGGGCTAGTTAATGCCAATTTGGGTTCAAGGGTCATGGTTTGACCCTTGGATTTAAATTATGGTTATGATCCATCCAATGAGAATTAGGATTTGTGCTTTGGTGTCATGATTGTTCTTAGCCTAAGGAGTTTAGGGCCACTAATTTTTCCCCATTCCAAGATAAGGTTACTTACATAGGAATTTTCTAAGGTAACTTAGAATTTACTTTGGGTAGCTTGTTTGGCCACCTTAGTTAGGCCCACTAGGGCTCAAATTCAGGGAATTTTGATCTTGAGATTATGTGATCTCATGGTTAAAATTTCACTAAATTTGGTGCACATTTGGTCTACCAATTAGGAGCCCCAAAATTCCCCTAGATTTGACCTAGAACCTTAAGTAATTCATTGAAAATTCACATTAAATCCAAAGAATTCACTTAAGGACTCTAATTTCTCATATTTTAACCCTCAATCCAGGAAAAAATATATCTCCAATTAGTTGACCCTTAATTTCACCTTAATTCAAAATTTAAGCTAAATCAATAATTAATTTAAATAGTTAATTAAAAATAATTAAAAATTCCAAAAAAACTTCCAAATGCTAGGAAACATCCCCTTACCTTATTTATAACCTTTGGGGGTGATTCCAAAAGGTTTGGGGCTGATTTGGATCACAATCATCAAAATCCTGTTTATTAAGGCAATTAAAAAAAATCCCAAAATACTTAAAATATTGAAAATTCATAACTTTTTATATAAAACCCCAAATTAAGAAAACTCAAAGTATAATTAATCAACATAAGTTCTAATATTTATAAAATTTTTAAGACTTTCAAATTCCACTTTAATTCAAAAAGTCAACTTTTTAACCCTTTAATTAACATATTAAAATAATTCCAATAATTCAAAAAAATTTAATTATTCATTAAAATTCCAAAAACTTCTAATTTGATTAATAAAATCACTTAACCAACATTCTAATAGAGAAAAATAACTCTGGAGATGAATTTTATTAGATGGACTACTTCGAGCTATGGGGCTTCGTTTCCTGAGGAGGCCTAGTTCGTCGAACCTGGCAACACAACACCACGAATTAATTTCATGGAGTGTTAAAAACAAAATTAAATAAATTTTAATTATTTAACCAAATTATAATCCTTAATTCAACTATATTAATAAGGTTTTTAGGATGGACTACTCTGGGCTTCGAGGCTACGTATCCTATGGAGGCCTAGTTCCTTGAGCCTAGTGGCACAACGTCATGAACCTATTAATAAAAAATATAAATTAATTTAACTCTTAAAATCAGTAACTAATTAAATTAATTAATATTAATCCATCCTTAATTTCTAACCATCCAAATCAGCTTAATCAACCCCAATTACTACTAGGTAACCTAAGCCTACGAGGCTATTAACTTAGCCCCGAGGAATGTGAAATAAACTTCACGGACTCGATGAGCAGAAAAGGTAGCAATTATCAAATAACTAAAATACATCAAAATCAAGCTTTAATACATTAATACTTAAACTAAAACATAAAGTTCTCCTTTAACTTCTAACAAACTCAAATACCAGACAACTCCAACAAATTCCCAATTTAGGATCTACCCCAGCCACATGACCTTCTACACACACTTTAGATGATTTGCTATGACAACTGAATCTAGATCTAGGCTTGGTTGGTGTTTAATTTTATGTTGTTTACCGAGTTTTTTAGATTTCATTGCATGTTGTGATTGAAATTGATTGATATGTTTGCTTACTTTTACTGTACTCTATTGATTAATGTGATGGGTAATTATATTACCCTTAGGTTATGAATGATCTTGATGCTTACTGAGCTTTCTGCAGGTGGCCACGCCCATTTAGGGCAAAAAAAAAGGGCTGAATAAATAATATATATAATTATTAGAGGTGCTTCAACTGCTTAGCCCCCAAATAAGAAAGAGCGTGACCAAGTGTGTTTACTTTTCTATATATATATATATATATATATATAACTATTTGGGAATTAATATTATTTATTATATGCTTATGATAACCCTACAGGAGAGTCTAAAATTTTCATTTTTTTATTAATGCAATTAAATTTAAGTACTGAGTTGTGAAAGTTGCACTTTGAGTTTGGGATGCTTAGATCCAAAATAGAATTCCAAAGAGGAAAGAATACCCTTTAGGGGGATAGTCCTTTTCCATTTGGAAGCCCAAGTTTGGATCACTTTCATACCCAAAGTAAAAAAGAATAACATCCCCTTTCGGGGAAGAGTTTTCTTTTTCATTTGGGTATCCAGCTATTAAGAATCCAAGGAGTCCAAAGAGAAGAAGACCGAGGAGTTGAAGACAAAGAGTATCTCAATCTAAGTCACTTACGTCTATATTAGGATTAGAATTTGGGTTGTTGTTAGTGGTGCCTAGCAACTTTAATTTTTTTACAGACCCTAGGTTGTAATAAATGGGGCATTTTCTTATAGATTTTACTTTAAGGAATTAATTATATTAATGTTTTTGAATTGATGTGATTGCGATTAGGATTTTACCTACTTGTCTTTATTTTTTGGTATTTGTGTGCTATTTTTTTATTTTTTTTTTTTTGCCTTGATACGCAAGGCTCGTGAGGGTTTGTAAATTTTTTTATTCAAATCTAAATAAAATTTACTCTTATGGTCTAAGAAGTAAGCTTGGGACTGTCAGGACCTTACATAATATAACGATGCATTATTCTTTTCCTTTTATTAGACACCTTCCTGCCTGTGGGTTTTGGCAGACCACCTGACCTATGAGGGTGCAGATCTGTCAAAGAGAATCTATGCAATCATTAGGATAAAATCTATTTTTATGCCTTTTTAAAAAATTGCTTCATTCTAATTTCAAGTATTAATGGAGTCGATCAACATGCGTCGTATTAGAAACATACTTAAAAAGAGTTTAAATCTTAATTGCATATCTATATTTAGCATTTTCACCCAACACAAGTTAAGGGACCATTTAGGATAATCTCTAGACGTTGGCCCCAGATCTCCAAAGCCTTAATGAAAAGGTCCTTACCACTCTTTCATAAAATGACCGAACTTATGGATTTAAAATTGATTAGGTGGTTAGATGGCTCCATAATCCAGGTAGGGGTAAGTTTAAATTTTGCATTGCATTAATTAGGTTTGGGCCACCATCATTTGATGCCCAATTTAGATTTAGGATCTGGGGCAGATTTTGAATCATAAGACCCCAGCCTCCAAGAATATAATCTCAAATTTTTAATAAAATTCCCAACTCAGACTAAATTTTCTCTCAATCTTAAATTTAAAAGCCCAAAACTTAGCTCAGGTTGTGAAATTTCTGAATCATATTTAGAAACCTAAAGTGTCTCCTACCCTTCTTGCTTCGAATCCATAATAAGTGCTTAATCTTGCTCCATTCTCTATTGAAATTCCAAAATCCAACTCCTTTGATATCACTCTTAAAAAATCTTTAAGTAAAAAATTGATATTATTTTAATTGAGAGTATTCATGGGAAATTTTAATTTCCTATGATGTAACTAACTACGAGGGCATGCGCTCATAGGAGATTTAGAACCCACATCAATTTTCAAAACTTAATTGGTCTTCTTTCATAAACTTAAATCATTGACGATCATTATCATCATATTCGAAGAATTAATAGCAATTGATATTTTCTCTCTTCGGAAAGATATATCTTTTGTTGATAAAACTTCAGATATGAACTTGATGATAATCCTTCTGGATTATCATAGCTGGATATTTGGTTGAACATCATTTTGACCCTTGAGGGCCATATGAAGTTCTCTCTTAAATGTGGTTACGATATGCAAGACGGAATTTACAATTCTAAATATGAATCCCATTCTAAAATTTTATTACGACCTCCCGAGGTGATATATCATTTCTGATGGGACGTTCGATTTTAAAATTAAAATTCAACATCAATTTTAAATTCCTCCAATAAAACTTATCTTTTTGAAGATCTGCTTTCAACACCAACAGTACGAAAACCTTTAGAAGATTAAAAGTCTCAAAAGATAGATGTACACATAAAATTGCAGAAGGAAAATTCCTTATAAGGTATAGGATTATTCAAAAATCTCTGAAGGCTAAAAGCCACAAAAGGCACAGGCACATCAAAGACTTTAGTGGGCTAAATGCATCAAAAGACACAAATACATCAAATAGCTTAGAAGGATAAAATTATAAAAAGGCATAGATACATCAAAGACCTAAGAAGGCTAAAAGCCCTAAAAGGCACAAGTACACTAAAAACCTTAAGAGGCTAAAATCTTAAAAGGTGCTGGTATATAAAAATTTTAGAAGGTTAAAAGTCTCATAATATATATATATATATATCTTTGATTAAAAGTCTCAAAAGGCTAAAAGCTGCATAAGGGATAAATTTATCTAATCTAGTTATTCTAACTAGGGGAAATATATAAAAATATATCTCAAAGATGCATATTGGACTTAGTTTCCTATGGAAGGCATTTTCACTTCAAATAAAAAAATAAACATCGAGGTCATACAAATTTCTCAAATCCATATATATTATTACTAGATTTACATGATTTTAATATAGTGCAATTCTACATCCGTCTCAAACATACAATCTTCTTCATAAAATATAAGAATCTGAAAGTGAAACTTAGAATTAAAGTACTTTCTTCAACATTATTTCTACATCTAATATTTCAATAAATTGCAATGATAACCTCATTAATGATAGATGAATTGAAGCTTAAAAATAAGATAGAAAGTCTCCCAAAATGAAGACAGATAAAGCTCTTTCAAGATAAAAATAAAAGCCCTACCATAAAAAAACCTTGTGAATCACTTACAATCCTACATAAAGAATAACTTATTCTATAAAAAAAGGGGCACTGAGCTTGATAAGAGATATTTCATATCTAAGATAGTGGAATACCTCAAATATAAAAAAAAGTAGATGATAGAAGGAGAAGAAAGATAAGACCAACTGCTACTTAAAGAGGGGAACTAGAGCCTAATAGGAGATACTTTCTATCTAAGACAGTGGAATGTCTCTAATATAAAAAGAAGTAGAGGATAAAAGGAGAAAAAAGATCTGGCCTATTCCTTCTACACAAAGAGGGGCACTAGATCTTTGTAGGGAATGTTTTATGTCCAAAAGAGTGGAATGCTTTTAATGGTAAGAAGAAGTAGAGGATAGAAGAAGATAAGAGGAAGAAAAGGGGGGCAAGAACTAATTCTTCTACATAAATAATAGTACTATAAATTGATACGAGATACCACCGATTCAAGATTGTGGAATGCTTCTAATTAAAAAGTAGTAGAGAAGAGAAAGAAAAAAAAAACATGAATAACTTCTTCTATATAAAGAGGGGCACTAGAGCTTGATAGGGGACATCGTCTATTTAAGATAGTGGAATGCCTTTAATGTAAGAATAAGTAGAAAACATAAAGAAAATAGGAGAAAGAGAAGATTGGAAAGAAGTAATGCAAATTCCTTCTCCCATGAAGGAATATTTATACTTGAAGGAGAGTGAAAGAGTTAAATAACTTCAAATGAAGAGAGTTATGTGATTTTAATAAAGAGATATTCATAACTTTAAATGAATAGAGTTATGTGAATTTAATGAAGAGAGTTGCATGACTTTAATGAAGAGTGCTATGTTATTATATTGTTTTGATAAAATGAAATCCTCAACTTTCTAGTAAAATAATAACTAAAGCACTAAATTCAACATTAAGGATACGACGGTGGTTGCCACCCACCGCCGCCAATTTTAATTTACAATAATCCAAACACTGATCTCTGCAAATTCATTGTCAAACTGAACGTTTCAGCAAGATGAACCCAATGACATCAAACTCAGTCCAATCCAAGTCCAAACAGGATAAAATCAAGGAGATGAAGCATATGTGGAAGCTTAAAAGCATTAATTTAGTAACTAAATGATTTCTAGATATAATATATTTATAATCGAATCAATCAGCTCAACGAGACAAATCCAATAAGCCCAATATCACATAATTTTGACATCATCAAGGAACTTAAATACTTGATGAAAATTTTATAATCAAAGGAATCAATATGGACAGTTTGATGGAACACTCCTAATTTATCCTAATTTTTCTCTATGTTTATAGAGCATGCTAGTCCTGAAAACCTATTTATAAAATTCCTTATTCTTCACATAAGGTGGGAGGTAAAAGGAGAAGAGAGAACAACAGAGAGCTCTCTTATATTTTCCAGTCATCACCGTCGACGACCACCCCCAGCTATTACCACCAATAATCACCATCACCATCAACGACTACCTTAAAAAATTATCACTTTCTCGAGAATACTAAGAAGATATAACCCTGCTGCTGGGTATATTTTTTCACCTAGGACATCAATTTTTAAAAATCCCTCTTTAGAAAATTAAGCCTTGTTGTTGGGCATAAATCATCTATTTATGGACATTTCATCTTTGTACTCTTCTTCTTCAACAATAAAGAAAGGAAAAAAATCTTTGTATCACTTACTATATAGTGAACTTTGCAACTGGGCTAAGCCCCATAAATTTTTTACCTTTTCAAATTTTCCATGCAAAAAAATCTTCTAGTCTTATCATTTTTATTTATTTGTGTTGAATCTTTGCATACTACTAAGACATGAAACATAAACTCTACCAACTCAAAATTTCTAGATTGTAATAATATTCATTCAAGGAAGTAGCCCACTAACCACTTTTATATGTAATTGTGCCCACTAGCATGCTACGGGTTCCATCAAGATGATTCATTAAGTTTACTCACCATTTATAATGAGGTTCTCAAATTTTAGACAAATTTTAGTCTTACATGATTATTACACCACTAGCTACAAAATTTGTGAATGCATATTTATTATAATTCTATCATATAGTCTATATTGTAACTCTAATCTTAACACTCACGTATACATATGTAATCATATATATATCAAGTGTGGGCATATCGTGTACTTAAAATTAATCACTAGAGAGGGAGGAGATTGTGATCTCATGTAAGAGCCATTGTAAGATACATATCTGAGGGGGGGGAGGAGGTTGCACACTATAAAATTTCATGATATGTAGTGATCCGCATCATACAAAACAATTGTAAAACAAAAACTAGAGAATAGAGATAAAGAAGACTAAAAGCTTAATAAGTCTCTCACATTTCTTACAAACTTTTCTTACAGAATTCTGTAACAAAACACTATATATATACCATAACAAAGGTTTATTCCAGCTATACCGTAATAGTGGCATTTTAGCTTGAACTGTGAGGATGCACTTGGTTGTTCTCAAGGAGTGGAGGAAATTGTCTAAGTATAAAAAGTGTTGGACATAAAATAGCTTTTGGAATGTCTTGATGACTAGTAAAAGTGTTATTAACACCTCCCTGCAAGTTGATAGTGGACTCATAAAGCAACAACTTGTCTTTAAGCATGGTGAGCCTTCTAGTAGATAAAGCCTTTGAAAATATGTCAGCAGTTTGGTCTTGAGTGGATATGTGATGAAAAAGAATTTGATTAATCTTTAATACAATCACAAACAAAATGATAACCAATTTCAATATGTTTTGTTCTAGCATAAAAGACTGGAATGTTTGCAAGAGTCATTGCTGAAATATTATCACAATATAAAGCATTAGGTGAATGGGAAGAAATACCAAACTCAAGAAGAAATTAGAGAATCCAAAGAATGCTAATGGTGGTAGTGGAAAGATCACACAAATATGAACTAGAGGCGAGTGGTTATGATTTAAGCAGCTACAAGCCATTAAAGATGGAACCGTGAAGGTGAGGTTGATTGGTCTTATGATCCTTAATGACATAACAAGAAGAATCAAATGTTTTAAAATAATTAATATCCACGGAATGATTATATACATAAAGAAGATCATAAGCAAGAAGGGGAATATGAGATAGATTAGATAAAAGAGCTTATGATGGGGGTGTAAGAAGAAGACCTTGATTAGTGTGAGTGTAATAGCCCATATTTGACCAAGCTAAATAATTTTGTGGGAGTCATTATAAGTCTAATTTATAAAGTATACCCACCATAACATAGCTATTGTTATGCTTTAATTATAATAATTTTCTCTTAATTTTATGAGTAGTGTAGAAAATTGACACAACTCGGTATAAGCATAGTTTTTCAAACAATTAGGTGTTCGTTCAGCAAATCAATTTCACCTGAGCATTCTTGACATGTTGGGATATTTTTTGAATACATTTTAATAGTTTTTAGAGCTAAAAATTTAAAGATATAAAAGGATTTATCTAAATTTTATGGTGAAATCTAAACAATTAGCATAATTATAAATATATCCATAAAATATTTTATTATAAAATATCTTTATCCACTCACCATAACTTCTTTATATGACATTTTTTTTTCTTTTCCCCAAGCCAGAGATTAGAATAGGAAAATAAATGGAAAAGAGATGAGGGATGATAAGAGAAGTTTGGATTTATAAGTGTTAGAGCCATTTTTGTTCAACGGTTAAATTGAGAAATTTGTTCATCGCAAGGTAGACAATAATTACCCTACCCTTAATTTTAATGATTTTGCATATTTGTATTTTATAAAATGTAGTTTGGTCAAAAGCAGCAAAAATTAAGATATCTTGTTTTTTAGCAAACTTCTACCGTTTAACCTTTAGTATATTATAAAAATTACCCTCTCTAGCATTTGACTGTAATATTATTATATTTTACTAGATAAATTTAAAGCTATAATTTTTTCAAGTAAATATATAATATACAAAAATTATAGATTTCTCTATATTCTATGAAATAATATATTTCATACATCATATTGACTTATATTGCATAGTAAAATATAGAATTTTTGTGTAAGTAAGGAAGGTTGGCTGTAAATACTTAATTAATATGGGTTGGCTTTTAAAACTTAATAACCTACATTGGAGGGTAGGCTCACGAACTTTCCTTTAATCAAAATATTGGTGGTGTAATCCTAGTTGTAGCATAATAGAAAAATGAACATCTTTTGGCGGCCATATTCGTCAACAAACAAAGAAAATTTATCAAAATTATAATGTCTAACGGACTTTCGATGAATTCATTTTTGCCCGTAAAATGTGCGTCAAAAGGTTCCAATGGAATAAATATCCATAAAAAATATTTATGACTATTTTTAAATGGATTACCAATGGAAGCTTGCTTGTTTAACGAACGAAAAAATTGCAAAAACACAAAATAAAAGACAAAAATTATAGCTTAAAAAAAGAATCTCAAAGGAATCAACATGACTAAGATCAAGGCTGAGGACAAGGGCCTTAAGGGAATCGAGAGCTTTCAGCGGTCAAAAAAGAGAGCATGAGCAAAAGATGAAGGAAGGAGTGGGAGGATTGCCATAATATCTCCCATTTTGTTTATGGTCAGCAACATACTTGGACCTCGAACCTGGAAATGATTAGTGTTCAGGGCCGAAAGTTTGACTGTTTGTTTTTTGTAAAAAATTATGTAAATTTTCCAACAAAAATTTACTGAGAATTCTATCGGATTAACTAATTACTGTCAAAATTTTCAACAAAAAATTTCCACTCGAAAACCAAAATTTTTCACCGTAAAATTTCCAAGTGAAACTCCGTTGAAAAATTCGTTGGAAATTTCGACCAAAATTTTTCATAAAATTTTTTTGCCGATAATGACCATTTTTCCTGTAGTGTAGCCTATAATCGAGTAACCGAGTTACACTAACAGTTTGAGGGAGATGAATCTTAAATGATTATTGAAATCCACTTGTGAAAATAAATAATTAATATGAATAAATGAAAGATAGTATTGATAGATGGAAGGACGAATAGATTGCAGGATGAAAACACCACATTTAAGCTGGATGTCCTACCTTGTTATTCATAATTATTTTCAATATTTTATTTACATGATAATGAATTAACTAATTGATAGATAGAACTGAAGTTGTATTGATATAACCTATATTGATATTGTCTAGCATACTGACATACGCAGTTGATTGCTAGTCCTTTTAGAGCTATTTTTTTATAGTTTGATAAATCTCCTTTGACCTCACTAATTTTATTTATTTTATTCTCAATTTTAGAGATTTCCTGTTATACATATTAATTGATGATAGATATTAATTGAAATTAGAGTAAGTATATTGAATCTTTTATCTTGCATTGAGAGCACTGGTAAGTTTTGGTAACTTGTCGGATTTTATAAGCTCATTATATATTTTTTATTGATTTCAGGTCTGCGAAGGAGTCAGTGAAAGTTCAAAAAGGTTGTTAAACCTCACAGAACTAGCTCGAGACTCACCAAGAGGGGAGATGAATTTGTAATTTAAAAAATCTTAAGCAAGAATTCTATAAACAGTTTGATCACTTAATGCGGAAGCTAACTATTTAATAATATTTAAAATACTAATGATGAAATTCTAATTAATATAACAGAATATTAATCTAAGATTTTCACTAAGTATTTATCATTATAATTAAGTGCAAAAGGTAAAGTGTTGAAAATGAAAAACGCACCAAAAAGTTTATAGTGGTTCAGTCAACCTTGACTTACGTCCACTCCCCGGAGTCCTTTGCTCCAAGAATTGCACTAACAAAAAATGACTCTTCTTTTGCTCCCAAAGTAAGGCAGAGAAACCTTTATAGACTCACTTTCACCAAATCTTATGGCAGCAAACCATGAATCATTTTACTCCCTCCTAAAGAATGCAGAAAACCCTGAATGCTTTTATTCCCACTTAGAGATGATAGAGAACCAAAATTCTTTCACAGGCAGAGAGCCTCAAATCCTTTTTCTCCATCCTTGAGAAGGCATAGTACCTCGAGGATTTGACTGCGAAGCCTCTCTCCCAAGAGAGCCTTCAAGAACTTACCAAGGCTTAGGAGGAGCTAGGGTGTAGCTAGTCCAGAGCAACCATGTGATCCCCTCATATTCCTTCTCCCTCACACTCAACCTCACCTTCTCCTTCCTCTAAAACCTTGGATTTAATTCAAAAGCTTCTCTCTTAAAGTACCTTCAACAGTCAGAAAATCCTCTCTTATTTTAAAGAGATTCTCAAAACATTGCTTAAGTATTGGGCTTCAAGAAACCCTAAAAATTCAAGTTGGCCATCACCATTCGTATAGTACGATTGGACTTTATATAGTATGATCAGTTCAAAAACTAAGCCCATTGAGTACAATATAAATAATTATTCAGACGAACTGTCCAACTTTTAAAACACATTATATTGTATAATCCAAAGATCATCCAATATGATCTATTTTCTTTCTCTACATTCATATAACATGATTTCTGGGATGATTAGAAAATATCTATGACAATCATCCCATACTACAATTATCATACAATACGAGTAGTTGATTTCAAGTAGGTCATCCAGTATGATTAGTTCATAAATGATGGTTTTGTTTGGAACGATCTTTGAGATGACCAAATTTTATCTTTGTCAATTATAAGATATGATCAAGATCATATAGTATGATCTGTTATCATTAATTAAACCATAATTTAGCTGACAAATTATGAGGGTTAATTTAAGGTAGATTTCAAAATTTTTGTATAATATGAATCAGATCGTGCAGTACAATTAGTTAAAAAATCAAAATTTAAATATCTTACTTAATTTATTCGGTGGCTAGGGTTTTGAGATCATAACAAATTATACGGTATGATCAAGATCGTATAATATGATAATTTCGTAGAAACTAATTGCTTAATTATTCGTTAATCCCATTCTTTTATATTGATCAAATAGTATGATTATAAGTCAAATAGTATGATTAGCATGAAAAATTTTAACTTTAAAATTTTTCTCACTTCCCTTGTGTGTGTATACACGGACCCCAATTACATACTCTTATGTGGCTAGACTCAAGAAATAGAAAATAAAGAAAAAATAAATATACAGGCTTTGTTTACTTGACATTCCTATTATATCCATTATGTAGCTTTCAGTAGCCTTGAGCAGTATATATTTTACCTGCAATGTCAGTGCTCATAGACAAAAGAAATATCTAAAATATTCAACAAGAAAAGTAATATTCAATTAATAATATTTGTAATGTTCAAAATCACAAACTTGGGATCATGGACTGCAACAATCTTTCAGTTTTTGATGATAACAAACAATGTTGGTTGACAAATAAGATAAAAAATCTTTTTTCCTAAGCTCCCCCTCACTAGATAATAGATTTAAAAATTTAGGGTTGCATTTTTTTTCATGAAAAACAAAAAAATGTAAGATAACATAAAATAAAATAAAACAAAAAATAGGATTCTATTAAATTGAAACATACAACCAAACATACATTTTCTCCCATTTTTGACATCACCAAAAATAGGAGGAACACAAAACAAAGTGAACAGTACAAGAAATAAAAATATTTAAATATAATAAACAAATACTGGAAATAAGATGGATCTTGATCAGGTGGGAGTGGTAGTGGTTGTTGAAAGTATTTAGGGATGGAGGTAAAATGATCTTCAATTTGGAAAAACTTTTCTCCAAACCATCACATGCCTTCTTCATCCTGTTGTTATTATTATTGGATATGATAGTCCAGTCGAGCTTTTAATCGTTGAAGCCACTGAATTATGTTGTCCTAAGGGTATATAGGGTATGTAGGTACATGTGGTTGTATTAGTTGAGGTGCAGGTCCACCTACAAGAGTAGCTTCCCATTCATCAGCAAAATCTAGCTCATCATGCTGGTACCCCCAATGAAAATGAATACAGAAGGAGTCATTCGTATAAATAAATGGGAAGAATATCAGGAGGAGTAGGGTAATTGCTTTGTTTTTTTTTTTTTTGTCTAAGATATACCCTATGACATATCCTAATGCAACATTTTGCTTTCTTCCACTATTGGGATATCGAATATGAGTCATATTTTGGATATAATAAAAAATCATATATGTTTCATCAAATTGGGTATTTGAAATGATTAGGTATATGACTATGGAAAGAAGTGGGGCTATGTTAACATGATCTCTAGCTTTGGATATAATTGAGGTTCTAAGAATATAGTGGATTTCCTAGGCATTCTGATTTAGAGTGTGGACTAAGGGTTGATGTTGATTTATGAACACATTCCTAATAGTCAGGTTTACAGAATTCTAGTCAAAATAAGCTATAGAGATCAGGGATTATGGATGAGATACTTCAGTGGAAAGATTTATATGCTCCACTAAATCTTCCTTAGTGATCTCTACGAGTTGTCGGCAAACATATGAAGTCATGGTAAAAGTTTTCATATTGAGCCTAAGGTTGGCTAAGAATTCATAAAGTAGTTCAAAATTAAAAGGAAAGGTTAGTGTGAGAAGGAATTAGAGAGTGGTAGAGGCAAAGATGTTCATCACCTTGAATTTGAGAGCTAGTTGATTTAGTATTCTATATGGCGTGACTCGAGCCTCCTTGAACTTGTAGTAGGCATCTTCATCTCTCGCAGATAAAAAATGATTGTCAAAGAAACAAGAGGATGAGCTCCTTTGGGTCATTTTGTCGCATTTTCTTCCACCGGCTAATAAAGAGTTTAGAAAGGAGAGACTAGGAGTTTGAAGGAAGGATAAGTTGAGTGATTAAAACCTTTGAAAAACCTCATCAATTTAAAGATTTCCACAAATTATGCAGTACAATGTGATATCATATAGTACATCAAACAAGTTAAATTATCTGGACGACTTATCGAAAAAAGGTGTCAAATAATATAGTACGATCGATTTTGTACTAGATTATATTAAGGATTTGCATTCGTCTTGAGCAGTTATTTGAATGACTTTTGACTAAATGCGTCATACAATGCGAACAAGTGTTCATACAATATGAATAGTAATTATAATCATATTGAATGTATTGAATTTTTCCTAACAAAATCTAACATGTGTATAATATAATATGAATGGAAGTTCACACAGTACGAAATGTAATAATGATCGTACCAACTGTATTGAATTCATCCCAAAAGATTCTAACACATGTTTTGTGAGAGCTCGTTCCTTTTATTTCTCCTCTCTAGATTTGATTTTCCTCCCAGGATCGTCCGGGACGAAATTGAGACCGTCCAGGACGATCAGTGCATTGAAACAGCTGATTTTTCTGGAATGGGATCGTCCAGGCCGATTTTGGATCGTCCTGGGACGATCATGTTATAGATAGCTCTGGAAAATGATTTTGATGAATTGATTGAAATTCTTTTCAAGTTAGATCTTGGGGTGTCACATGTTTTGTATAATATGAAGGGTGGTTCGTACAATGCGATCACTCATAATTGAACTCATATGGACCTTTGATTTGGTTAATGGTTGTGATTTGTGAATAAGTAAATGTATCATACGGTACGAAAGAGGATCATACCAAAAAAAAAATCAATTTTGTGGATCTAGTGAAGAGTGCATGTGTGATGATCAGAATACACCCTTTCTTAAAATTAAAAAGAAAATATGATAATACATGAATAAGAAAAAAATCATATAAAATATTGTATATAATGCAAAACATACTAAATTCAAATTTCAATTGATAACATAGTTTGATTCATCCTGAGTTTAAGCATGAATGTCTATAACACCTAATCTAGTCCTCAAGATGCTAAAGGTGTCATAAGTTAGGAGTTTAGTAAATGTGTCTGCTAATTGATTTTTAGTATATATATGAGGTAGCTCTATATCCCCTTTAAGTTTCAAGTAGATGTGCAACACATGATTTTTTATGGTAGTTTGTTATGGGTCACAGGAAATAGTGATTTGAGGAGGGAGATTCTATATGAATCCTATTATTCTAGGTATACCAGTCACTCATGAATCAATAAAATGTATCATTATTTGAAGTGTACATTCTGGGGGCTTGGATTGAAGTGTGATGCTGTAAAATTTTTGACTAAAAGTGAAGCATATCAGATGGTGAAAGCTGAGCATCAGTGACCAAGTGGAGTATTGTAGTTGTTCCCTATTCTTGAGTGGAAAGGGAAAAGATCACTATGGATTTTGTTATAGGCTTTCCCAGATCTAGGAGTGACCCTAATGTAGCACGGGTGGTTGTAGAAATATTGATGAATTCTACTCATTTTCTTCCAATGAGGTAGACCAATTAAGTTCATAAGTTGGCTTAACTATATGTAAATGTAAAAGAGATTATCAGGCTGCATGAAATTCCTAAGATTATTATTTTTTATTGTGATAACAAGTTTAACTCAAAGCTATAAAGTGGTGTTCAGGAGGGTTTAAGGAAGAAGTAAAACTTTAGTTTTACCTTTTAGCCCAAATGGATGGGAAGTCTCAAATGGTCATTTAGGATCTAGAAGATATATTGAAAGCTTAGATGATCATATACCTTTGATTGAGTTTGCTTAAAATAATATCTTCTGGACAAGTATTAGCCTGGCTCCATATAAAGATCTATATGGAAGAAGGTGCAGGATGACTTTATCTTAGGTTGAAGTGGGAAAAAAAGATTGATTGGTCCTAAACTGGTGGATAATGTTACTAAGAATATTAGATTGATTAGAAAAAAGTTTGGAAGTAATAAATAACAGTTAATGAAAATACCTAAGAATAAGTCAGTCGAATTTCAAGTAGGTGACTTTGTGTATCTGAAATCCAACCCGATGAAGGGTGTAAGTAGATTTGGAAAAGATAGTTAAGTCCTCAATATATATGACATTTTAAAGAGATTGAGTGGATTGGAATGTCTGATTATAAGTTATTTCTGCTAGGCCACATGTCCAATATTCATAATGTATTTCATGTATCTATGTTGAGGAAATGGGTGTTAGATATAGATTAGAGAGTCCTAGAAGTTGAAGTAGAGGTGTATCTCAATCTGACTTACAAATAAAAACTTGAACGTATTCTAGCTTTTAATGTTAAACAATTAAGAACAAGGAGATCTTAATGGTCAAAATTGAATGGAAGTACAAACTAGAGTGAGAAACAACTCAAGAGAAAGAGTATGAAATGAGACAGTTGCATTCAAACATGTTTTAATTGATTTTTCATAGACATTGCTATATATTGGAAATGTTAAGGATGGCATTTTCAATAAGGAGGGGAGAATGTAAAATCCATCATAAAAATTTAGATAATGTTTATATTATTGATTGTTAAGTTTAATTATGTGTCTTAGAATGTTGAAAGCTATAGAGAGTGACTAAGGTTTTGGGTTGAAAAACTAAAAATTCAAATATTGAAAATTTTTGTGATGGTGTCATAACGCCAGGGTTAGTGGCATCATGATAATAAGCTTTTGGACCCATCTTTCTGATATAGATGTGGGAGAAATTCTGACCCCGCTTACTAGAGGTAGGTGCGGGGGGTAAAAGGAGGCATAAGTGGAAGAGGAGATTTAAGCAAGCATCAGAATATGTGTTTGATATGCATTGCATTTCATATATTAATATTTAACTAAATAAGCTTAAGGAGTGTTCAAAATTATGTTTAGTAAACTTTCAGTTTCTGTATGAATTATGCTTGAAAAATAAAAGTGAGAATGAAATGCAAGTGAATCTCTAAAATTAAGTATTATGTACAACATTTGAAAACTTTTGTGAAATGGTTAGGTGATTTTGAAAGTATAAGTGCCAGCTCAAGGATCAGGTATATACTAAGACTTTGGAACACTCGGGCTCTTCTTATACTTTAACTAATTTACAAGTTTTTATGTTTTTCTTTAAGCAACTGCTTAAACTAATTACACTGAATATTTTTATCTATGAGGGGTAAGTGAATGAGTCTACTGGGTTAGTTAAGATTACTTTATTCTTTTAAAGTTTCAGGAAAAAGAAAAGGTCCTACCTAGTAGGTTAAGTGTTGAGGCATGGTTTTGGACCAGGATTCCTAATGTATGAATTTGTAATCCAGCAATTAATTGATTGATGTACAGACTTTTGTGATCCGAATTATTATAATTATATTTTGATGAAATGAATGTTGATTACACTGTTTTTATATTTTGATAGTTTAATAGCTCTCGTTGTAACTATTAGGTGATAATTTATTTAATTATAAGTTTAAGTAAGTTCAATCCTTCCATTAGATCCTAGGGCGGTACTATAGTCCTCCCACTAAATCTATTACTGCTAAAATTACACTCCATATATTCAATTTTAGATCTACTAAAAAAACTTTTATACTCTAAGTTTGACCTCCATAATTAAAATTTTCCTTCAACTCCCTCTCTAGTCTTACCAACAAGAAGAATATTATCAACAAAAAGTAAATACTAGGGTACAACCGCTTGTAAATGTCTAGTAAGAATATCCATGACTAAAGAAAAAAAAAAGAAGATATGGGCTTCAAGTTGATCCTTGATGTAATCTAACTGAAAAAAAAAGAAGATCATCTTAAAATTAAATTAAGTTAAAAATACTTCAATAAATTGCAATTACTTTGTTGAAATATCTTTTTTTTTTTTTGAAATTTACAAAAACTTATATAACTCTAGATCATCCTCTACAAGTATAACTGCCCTTCACAGATGAGGGGAAACTCACTCGTCTTAAATTCTTCTTCATAAGCTCTTGTTATTTCTCCTAAAAGAGGCTTGACACTATCTTGTTTTGGCGAAATATTCTCATTTTACAAGCTCTAGTTTTTCTCTACTATGAGTATTGAACTACCTGTATAGACAAAGTACTTTTCTTTTATAGGCTTTTACTATTAAAAGAAGTTCACACCTATCTTGCATAAGCAATGCATAATCCCTAATTCATAAGCTTTAGTACTCCATTGCAGATGGCTTGATAGGTGGTGTGTATTGCCATCATAGACTTCAATTCTTCTTCACTAAGAGTACCGAACTATCCTTCACAGGTGGAACTATGATCAAAATTTAAGATTTTTAATCCTTGTGATGGAGCTCTAGTCTTCCTCTTGAAAGGGAAGCACTATACTTGTTTGGTCATATTGAGGTCCAAAATGAGTGTTTTTTTAACCCAATTTTGAGATTCTAACTTCCTCCCCCTATTGAGGCAATTGCTTAAAATTTTAGTTCACCATTTGTGATAAATGGGGATTGATGCAACGAGTGTCTTTGGCAACATATTGAGATGATGATAAGAGAAATCCCAACAAAATTACTCGAAATTTATTTGGGGACTCCCCCTATTGAGGCTTATATCTTTTAAGATAAAAAATAACATGTATCATTTGGGGACTCAACCTTTTATGATTTTTGGGAATTTGTGTCTTTTAAAGTTTATAGATTTTGAGATTTATGGAGACTACCTTTTGATGCTTACTTCTTTTGATATTTATGGGGAATCTACACTTTAAGAGGCTCTAATATTCTGAGATTTTTTTTTAACGAGTGGACATCAAACCAAATACTTACTCTCATAGATTCTTTCTACTGAGAAATATATCCTCTACTAGCTTTCAATTGAGGCTTCCTTCCAAGCATACCTTTCAAGTGTTTAGAGTAGAGATCCTATCGATCATGCCGACATGGGATCTTTTAAATAAAAAGTAAAATGCAATTTTTTTTTTATAAAACTTATTTATAAAAAATATATATATAAACTTACATAATGGAGATATAGTATATATCCTTATTTTTATGTTAGATCTATTAGATATGCATGATAGTCTGAAATCAAATATGTGAGAATTACATCATTTACGGTGAAAACAACTGAAAATTATAGTGAATTCATCTTATGTCAAAGTCTATCTTATGATATTATAATAGCTGTCAATAAGGACAGATTGATTCAAATCTTTTAAGGCTACCATAAGATTAACGGTTAGCTAAGTAGCACATAAAGAATGGGTTGATGTGGCTGTGCTTAAGAAGACATGATAAGGGTATGGTGAAAGAAGAAATTTAGTGTGATGATGAGAGGAACACTTGAAAGGGATGAAGGATTTGAGCATGGTGCTCTTCCATCATGTGCATATGATATGCAAAGTTAAGTCTTAATAGCCTTTATTAGGGATACATTAAACTCTTTACATAGAAAACCTAGAAAGGGAAAAGATCATGGGGCATGATTTCGTTGAAATGACTCCACTAGTGTATTTTCTATATTATGAATGATACCCTTCCCCTTAATTTGGGAAATTTTTGATACAATATAATCAACATGAACTATTAAGGATAAATTATATGGAAAAAGTTATAAGAGCCTTGAGATATTGGAGTTATCTTCAAGTGATTGTTTGTGTTTGTTCAATCATTCTCTTTTGAGTAGAGAAGACTACGGAGCAAGAAGTCCAACATAATCTTAGCATTGACATCAAGAATCAAAGTTGATGACGATATAATGCATCAATCTTACTAGTGATAGCTC
>NW_021319127.1:5190372-5248747 GCF_001605985.2 Dendrobium catenatum
CCCTTTTCATATAGTTTCCCTTCCTAAAAAACTATGGCTTGTATACTTGTCTAAATGAATTTAAAATTATTATAGAAGCTTTCATTGATATATAAATATTTTAAGATAAAATTTGGAATTTGAGTCGAATTATTATTTTTTTAAACCCTTGAGTGGTTGTTGAATCAATTTCTACACCGCATTATTATCGTAGAAAATTGTTTTGAAGGGTTAACTAATTTTCAAGCATAATTGATGTCGTTGGAAAAAGAATTTAGTGATTTTTGTCCTTCCATAGTGTTTCATATATTTTTTCATATTTTTATTTATTGATTTTTAACTTGATTTTGATTTTGGGTGTCAACATTGATGATATTGTGCATTGACATTAGAATTGGTACCATTGGAATCATTTTTGGATAATCTATAGCTTTTGATTTTTATGTCATTTGAAGATTTTGGAGAATATATAGATTCGTAAGCTTTAACCTTCTGAGATATTTTTAATGAGTGTAGACCCCATGAACTACTTATTATCATGGACTTTTTCTAGTGAGGATTATGTCCAATACTCACTTCCAATTGAGGTTTCCTTATGGGCATTTTTTATAGGGGTTTAGAGGAGACCTTATATGTTACTTTCCTCCATGGAATTTTTTTAATTAAATGTAAAATATAATATTATTTGGATAAAAGTATATACCTATTATCTAAAGGTTATAAAGAATATATCTTAGCTCTTCTATTGGATTTGTTAAATATGCATGATATTATGGAATAAATATGACAGAATTATTTTATTCAGGGCGAAGCCTCCTAAAAATTATATTGAGTAAATTGATTCCTATCTCTTGGAAGGCATTTCTCTTGGGTAAGGCATTTAAGTTACCTTTTAGGTTATTAAGAGGGGTGTCAATAAGGTGAGGTTGATTCGTGTCCATTAAGAATGCTAGAAGATTAATGGTTGACTGAGAAATACCTGAAGGATGGTTTTAAATAGTTGCGTTTAAGAGATCCTGACAAGGCTATAGTGAAGGAAGGACTTTGGCATGTGTTGAGGAGGTAACCTTTACTAGCTAGATTATGAGTTCCTTCATTGATGGATTTTTTATCATATATTGAGATTACATTGAATGAATCCAATGGATTCTAATATCAATTCATTTAAGATAAAATCATTTTTAATGAAAAAAAAATTGGTTTATGATATTTTGAGTATGACTTCGTTTGCGATATTTTTCTTACTATTTTATGAATCAAATTTTTAATATAAAAAATTCAAATTAAAAAAAAAAATTGTACTGAAAAGCTACTTTAGAAAGTAATAAGAAAGCTGTTACAAATAAAGCCTGAATTTTTTACCATGAACTTTAAAATACCTAAATCTACTTTTAGATAGATGAATAAATATAAATTATATATGCATTATATAATCCTAAAAAAAAATTAATTTAAAGTTAACCTTTAAATTTTCTTATTCAGATGAGAATATTCTGACCATTTTTTTATATAATATATCAAAATTGTAATTAATATAGTTCATATTGATTTATTGGTTGAAAATATTAACTATTAACTAAGAATAAATTTAAATTTATGTGAATTTAATTTAAATGACCTAAATGTAAAAAAGAAAAAAAATCCGAGCCGGGCCGACTTTCTTTTATCGGCGACGCACGTACAACAACCGTACCCTGCTACTCTTACCCCATCCTCCCGTGTACGTTCTACCATTTTTAACAAATCTTGAAAAATAAAAACAACCCCACAAAAACATCAGCGGAAAATTGTAAAATTCTCACTGCTCGTCTTCTTCCCACTTCCACCTCTCGTGCTCGAGCCCGCGAGCACCCGACCTATACGTCGCCTCCAATACTCCCAACAGCACCTGGGTTTTTCCGAAACCCTAGTACTCCTTCATGGACCAAAACGACGCCGAGCTCGACTTCCACGCCGCCGACTTCCACCAACTGATCGACCAGCCCGGCATCGAGATGCCATCCCTCCACGAGGACGAGGCGCCGGAGGCTCCGGTTGAGCTCTCTTCGCATTTCGACGAGGCCGAGTATGGAGAATCGCTTCAGGGAGCTCCCAATATGGGCAACCCGCCCCTCTCCTCTTCTGATGATGTAGCTCCAGCTTCTGAACCTGCGGATGAAGTGGTTTTAACCGAAGAGGTTTCTGCTAGTGTGGCTTTGGATGCTGAGACGATGATTGCGGTAGATGATACCGTGGTGGCCGCCATGACTGAAACGGGGAATACCGTCTGTGTCGCGGTGGAGGAAAACTCCACGGTGATGGTGGAAGTGGTGGATAGTGGCCCTGTTAAGCGGAAGCGAGGGCGGCCGCGGAAGAATCCTGAGGCGAAGGCGCCGCCGCCGGTGAGGAAGAAGGAACGGGAGGATGTCTGCTTCGTTTGCTTCGATTCGAGGAATCCGAATCTCGTGGCTTGTAACAGGAGGTTTCTTGGCTTTGTTAGGCGGATCTTGTTTGGAATTTTTTTAGTTTTATTTTTGTTTTGATGCGTTGGTTTTGTTGCAGAGGGTGTTACAAAGCTTATCATCCTACTTGTGTGAGTCGGGACGATGCTTTCTTCCGTTCAAAGGGAAAATGGAACTGCGGTACTGTTCTGATTCCACTATTCTTTTCTCGCTTTGCTAATTCATCATTCGCATTGCTTTCCCGATTTTATGTGTGGTTTGGATAGACCTTCATGCAGTTGGAAGTGGGTAGTGCATATTATTAGTTAAAATAGTTTGTATGCATACATTTTTATTCTTGGGATTCTAGTAACTTTCTACACTTGATTCTTGGTTGTTCTGATTTGGAAAGCTTCACTGATGTACGTGGATGATTAATGCAGAGTTTTAGTTTGTATGCTGTTTGATTTCAATAAAGAATACCGGCTTGAAATGCTTTTTTATAATGTGATGCTAAGACTAATGAAACATGGTGGTTAACTAATGTGGAAATTAGAGAGGATTCTAAAGACACTAAGGATCAAGCTTATGATGCCATGTCTACATTCTATGAGTTTTATGGTTATATTTGGAGTTCAGATAGATTTAGTGAAATTTTTGTGATGATGATGAGCTATTCTACTAAAACTCAAATAGTGAATGGTTGCTTCAGGTGAATAGATGGGCAAGAGAAATGAAGGGATAGGAAATAAATCAAACTTTCTTTTTAGAAATCTGGGATATTGTAGTCAAAGTTTTGTTGTAAGTTGTTTGTGTTAACTGTTATTGATATCTCTTAGTAGGATAATTGAGTTCTTTCCTCCCTATCTAAGGGCAATATCCGAATTCTGTGGCCTCTAAAATTACCTCACTTGTCTTCTTTAATTAATTTATGATTGCTATGATAATTTAGGACGTTGGTAATCTGGATTAGCCTTAGTAGTTTAAGTGTCGGTTTGATCACTGAACACTTTTTAAATGTTATTTCTTTACTTTTAAACTGTAGTGACTCTTTTGTTTGATTACTGTTCTTGAATATTGATGTATTTTGTCTTTGTATAACAGGTTGGCACATATGCAGTACCTGCCAAAAAGCTGCTCATTATATGTGCTACACGTGCACAACTTCTTTTTGCAAAGAATGTGTTATTGATGAAACTAAATATGTTTGTGTAAGAGGAACTTATGGATTTTGTCAGAGCTGCCATAATACTGTGACTCTGATAGAGCTAAACAAACTTGCCTTTGAGAAGAAGGTTTGCCTTTGATCTAGTGATTGAGATGTACTCTTATTTTTGATGTCTTTTGTTGTCAATTAATTTTATGAGTGTTTAGTTGGTGTTTGTAATCTATTTTTTTCCCTTGAAAGGAACTTTGTTGAAAGTAATTATTTGTAACAAGCCAAAGATTGGCATACACATAAGCATTATAGGCACTTACAGAGAAATATGTAACTTTAAAGGTTGAAATTAAGGATTTTGTGGAAGAATGAAAACTAAAATAAAGGCACTGTTTGTATCTGGTGTACTTTGCATGCCATTATTGGATTATTTTAGTTAATGGGGGCAATGAGGCTTTATATTTCTTCATGAAAAGATCACCGTATCAAATGAATTATTATTGACAAAAAGAAAATTTTCACCTCTATCCCTAAATTGAGTACCATCAATACTTTTCTACCATAGCTCACTTTATATAGATTAGTTATTTTTGATTCATTTGAACCAGTTCTTTGTACTACCATTAGCATTAGCTATAGACTAAACTCTCATTATTCGTGTTCAGTGCCAACATCTGTCTTTATCATGATTCTTATTAAGAGGTGCTATTAAGTTTAACCATTTGAAAAACAAATAATCATGTTCTCATTGGCATACCCATTTCCTTTGTAGGTTGCCTCATTAATCTTAGCCTTTATTTTTAGTTCCCTGAAATAACTCAAGGCATACCTCATTGCATGCCTCAAACAATTGAGGCATATGCCTCTTTGTACCACTGTACATGTAAGCCTCAAGCAGCATTACATGCGCCTTACTCTGAGGTATGCCTCAATTTATGCAATTTTAAACTAGGATTTTTATACATTTTCTCCCATTTCTGAAGGTCAACCTAAGAATTTAATGGTTTGTGACTTGGGGTGATCATGTTATTAAAAAGAGTACACGTTTTAGCCAATGTTTAAAATTGCGTATTCGGGTATTGAGGCGTTTTTTATTCGTGAGGCTAGGCGTAAACCTCAAGGCGTTTTGAGGCGTAAGCCTCAAGATCAAAAGATTGCGTAAACATAAAGTGATAAATTTTTTATATACTAATGAGTGAATAATAATAAACATAAAAAAGCATACGATATTAAGTGAAATCAAAATATCCTAATAATAAGACAACATGAAATATAGTTCAACTCAAAATTCTATCTTTCCTAAATCCAAGTATTCTTTTCATTAACATATAATTCAAATTTCCAAAAATAAATAGCAATGACATATCACATAAGAACTCATAAGTCATCAGCGTTGTCATCACTAAGGGTTCTTCATTTGAATCATCATTATGATGAACTGCTCTCTCCCCTTCCTCCTCTCCTATAGAGTCCAATGTCGGGCATTTACTTCAAGATTTATGTAAGTTTTAATATATATAGCGTGAGGCGAGGCGGGCCTCAACCAAGTTGAGGCGCAAGCCTCATAAAAAAAACTTGTGGCGTAAGCATCGAGGCATTTTTTACTGGAATTGCGCAAAGGCGGGCCTCAAGGCGAGCCTCATATTGCGCAATTTTAAACCATGGTTTTAGCTATCTCGGGTCTATTGTTCAAAGTGATGGTGAAGTATATGGGGATATTATTAGTTGAATTCAAGTTGGATGGTTGAAGTTGATGAATGCATTGAACCTGTTATGTGACAAAAAAGTATGTCTCAAACTTAAGGAAATTTCTATCATAAGGTGGTGAGACTTGCCATGCTTTATGACGCAGAAAGTTGGGCATTAAAAGAGAAGCATACAATCAAATTAAGTGTTGCAAAGATAAGGATGCCCAGGTGGATGAGTGGTTTCACTCTTAAAGAGACATAATGCAAAACGAGTAGATACATGAAAAGGTTGGAATAACTCCAGTGGCAGATAAGATTAGAGGTATTTGCCTTAAATGATTTGGTCACATTAAACATCGGCCTTCGGATGATTTAGTTAGGAGAATGGATGTATTAGATTTGACTTATGTTAAAAAAGATAGAGGTATACCTAAAAAGGCTTGGTCAGAGAGTTTTAGAAATGATATTTTTTATAGATTTAAATAAGAATTTGACTCTTAACAATACACAATGAAGGAAAGTGATTCATATAGCCGACCCCACATAGTGAGATAAATGCTTGATGTTATTGTTGTTGTTGTTAGACTTAACTCGATCAAAATTCTCCTATATATGATTATTAATCAAATTTGAACGCTGTTGTAAAATGGACGTGAGCCTTGCCTTCTTTTATGTCAGCTTGAATGAGTTAATTTAGATGGAGCAAACATTTGGTTTAGTTGTTTATAGATAGAATTACATATTTTTACTTTAGAAGTTATAGATGCACTTACATAGAGCCCGGGTACTTGGTTTGAAATTTTTTTGCTAAGCTCTTGCCGATATTGGCCTATGTTTGTGCTTAAACAGAGCCCTTGAGCTTGTTCATAAAACTTTTGTGAAGCTCTTGCTGATATTGGCCTACGTAGTAGCACTATGGATCATTCCATCTTTATTAGTCATGCAATTTTATGTTGATATTATCATTTTTACTGGGAGTGAAAAAAAGTCATCTTTGAGGCAACAAACCAATTGTACACTTTTTTTTTTAACAAAAATCTTGGATGATCAAGACATTTTTTAGGTTCATTTTACTTGCAACAAAGAGGGGGGTCTCATTTTCTTTGAGAAAATATGTTATTGATCTTATTGGAGTGTTTGTCATTATTGGTTGTGAAGAAATTGTTTAGGGGAAATTTAATTCAAATTTTATTTATTTGAATCATTATATATATATATATATATATATATATATATATATATATATACACACACACACACTCTCTAGGAGAATAAATAGAAAAGAAAAATCATTTAATCTTATTGATTCTAATAATTATATCCCATGCATCATAGAATCAATCCCACGAATCTTGGTGTCAGAAGAGGAAATCTCCAAATGTAGCCCATGGTTGCATCCCACAGATTGTAGGGGTGTCAATATTTCACACGACCTGAAAACCCGACTCAAACCTGATTTAAATTCTGGGTTAGGGTTGGCTCATTTGGGAAATGGGTTGGGTTTGGGTTTAAAATTCCGACTCGATTGCAAATTCGGACCGGGTTCGGATCAATCCGAAAACTCGAGATCAACTCAGAACCGACCTGATTCCCATCCCACATAGCATCGCGACTTTCCTGCGACCCCGCCATGCGCTCAACCGTTCACCCTGCGGCCTGTGCTCTCATTTGCCCCGTGGTCTTCCAATATCGTCACTGTCGCTCCAACCTCGGCCACAACAGCCCCCTACGACTATGGCTTGCTTCACGTTTACGACATCCTGCCCAAGTTTAACAAAGAGTTAAAATATCGATTGCTCCGGTCTCAATCTATGGGTTTCTCGTTGCGACGCTCTTTCCAATGGAGGATTCGGCGCCCATGCCACCGATCTCACCAGAATCGTGCTGGATTCCCTCATGTCTTTGATACAACAGGGCTGGACAAGGAAAGGAGGTTAAGGGGTGGGGCCCAATAGTGAATTAATACATTATAGTAAGAGGAAATCAATTAGGAAAACCTTTTATAATGAGATTCCTTCCTAATTAAATTATTTTCAAATTAAGGAGGGAGATACATTAGGAAGGGGCCTGAATTAGGAAATCCTTTACTAATGAGATTCTTTTCTAATTGAATTATTTTTAAATTAATGAGGGAGATATATTAGGAAGGGGGTTGATTTAAGAGGGAGGGAGAAAGCCTATTTAAGTCCATAATAGGGTTTATTTTGTTCTTATGCAGAATTTTGTTATTAGTGTTGTAGTTTTCTTTTGTGAGGGATCCTAGCGGCGTCTAGGGTTTGGGAGAGAATATCCTCCTCTCAAAAGAGGATCAATTGTATCTTGCTTCTTGTTATTTGATTTCTTAGCAATAAAATTCTATTATTTTGATGAAATTTATTGTTGTTCGTTGATTTTTGTGGTTCAAGATGTATCAAATTGGTATCAGAGCATATTCCTGGACCAAAATCTAAGCTTTTGTTGTTGATTTATGTTGTGATCTTCCTTATCATCCTTTGGCTTCTGTTGTTTGGAGGGCATAACCGCATCAAAGTTGCTATTTTTCGTTGGGAAGACCTTGGTCCGGAACCAATGGTCGGAAAAAGAGTTGAATCGTTGGAAGAAATGTTGGAGGGGAAATAAGGCAACTACTAGCGGAAATGAGATCAATAAATGAACGTGTTTCAACGATAGAAGGAAGGTTTGGGAACATGGAGGAAATTATGAAGCGGGTGTTGGAGCTTCATACTAAAAAGGTTCCGCCTGGAGCAAGAAGAAATTAGAAAGATGGCATGCTGAGAGAAGACAGGGAAGTGGAAATTTTAGGGGAGGAAACACCCAATTTGGAGCCTATTCCGAGGAGGATGGGTAGGGAGTAGGTAGGAAAGAGGGAATGAGAAGAAGAGGACAAACGAGCTGGATTTGGAGGAAGAAGGGGATATGAACGGCGAAGGAAAGATGAGGAACCATGGAGGGACCACCCTGCTCACGCCATGGGAGGTATGGTGGGGTGGGGGGAGGGGTATTTGAAGGAGATGACGCACATGGGTGGATATACATGACGGAGAGATATTTTAAAGTGAACAAGTTGATAGAAGATGAGAGATTGATGGCCGTTGCTCTCTGTCTGGAAGAAATGGCACTGGCATGATACCAATGGCGAGAGGCGAGGTACCCAATCCGTTCGCGGGATGAGTTCATGGAATGCTTGTTGGAGCGCTTTCAAGTCCAGCGGGATGTGGATTACTATGAGCAATTCTTTGCTTGACATAGGAGGGCACTGTGATGGAGTATCAAGAAAGATTTGAGTTTCTATTAGGATGTGTATGGAGGTTATCAGAGGCATTATTGGAGAGCAATTTCATGAAAGGCCTCAAACCAGCGTTGAGGGCAGCAGTACGGGTGGCAAGACCCCGTGATCTGGGAGAGGCGATGGAGTTGGCACAAATGATTCAGAATAAGAAGGCACTACAGAAGAGTAGTAAAGGAGGTAGTGGAGGAGGCTTTACTGCATGACAACCACTTTCCTGGCACCTAGGGTACACACTGTACTAATTAAAAGGGAGACGCCAAAGGATGATAGTTCGGGATCATGACTAAGAGGAGATTTCAAGAGGCTGATTGAGAATAAATTATAAAACAAGAGAGCAAAAAGGCTATATTTCATATGCGACAAGAAATTTACTCCAGGATGTAGGTGTAAAAATCGCAGATTGCAGGTTCTCGTTGTGTGTGATGGGGAAGAGGTGGATGAAGAAGAGGAATCGAAGGAGAAAGAAGAGGAATAGGAGCTTGTGCATTTGGAGGTGGCAGAAGTTTCATTGAACTCTGTAGTGTGATTCAACCCGAATCACACTATAAAGGTAAGGGGGCATATAAAAGGAGGGCAGTGTCGATCCTGGTGGATAGTGGCGCTACTCACAACTTCATATCAAACCAGGTAGTAGACAAATTAGGGCTGAAATTGGTAGATACGAGAGGGTTTGGAGTGCTGATGGGTACATGAAAAGTAGAGAGGAGCAGAGTGATATGTTAGGGTTTGGTGGTAAAGCTGTAAGGGATCCACATCCGGGAGGATTTCTTCCATTGGAGTTGGGAAGTACTAGCTTGATCATGGGCATGAAATGAATACAGACTTTGGGGGAGACCAAGGTGAACTGGAAGGCTTTGGCTATGGAGATTCAGGTGGAGGGGAGAAGAGTGGTAATTAAGGGAGACCCTAGCTTATCAAATGCAATGATTTTGTTGAAAACCATTGTTCGTTCCCTTCAAGAGGGAGGAGGATTCTTGGTGGAGCTTCGGAGTCTGGAGGGAGGAGAGATAGAGGTTGAAAAGGGCATTCCCGACGTTGTCCAGCCCTTGCTTTAGCAGTTCAGGGAGGTATTCTAGCTTCCTCAGGGATTGCCACCCCCATGGGAGCACGAGCACTCTATTGTTCTTAAAGAGGGAGTTTCGCCCGTTAGTGTTCGGTTCTATCGATACCCCAAATCCAAAATGACGAGATTGAGAAATTGATTCAGGAGATGCTTGGAGCTGACATCATCTGGCCTAGTGTGAACCCCTTCTCAAGTCTTGTATTGTTGGTAAAGAAGGATGGGAGTTGGAGATTTTGTGTAAACTATTGTCCTTTGAATAAGGAAACAGTACTAGACAAGTTTCCTATACCTGTCATCGATGAGCTGTTAGCTATGTTGCACCGATACTCCTATTTATGAAGGCGTGTTGTATCCGATACACCAATACACGGATACGCCTCCGATACGCCACCGATACGTGTCGGATACGCCAAAGCCGTATCCAATTAAAATACTATTTAATTTCAAAAGGACACACATATCCGATACGCGTGTCCATTGAAAAACAAAAATAAATAAAAAAAAGATGCGTTGTATTTACTTCCGCGACTGTGAGTAAGGTTCTCTCATTTCCAAGATGGATTTGAGTCTCTTGATGATATGAGAATATTAGAAATTAATAATCTTTCACTTGACGAGCCTGAATTAGAAGCTATGATATGTATTTGAAGATGATATAGAAGTTCAAAGACAAACAACTGAAGAAGCTAATCATATCATTCCTTCTATTGAATAGTTGAAACTTCATGTGCTAGACAATTTATGTTTATGCTTTTGTTGTTGTACTAGACATTTAATACTAGACATTTAATACTTATATTTTAATATGATAAACTAAAGGCTACAAATGATGTTTTTTTTTTTTTTTTTTGTAATTTCAAATATTATGCTTTGATTGCTTTCTTAATTTTTATGTATGATTTATAAACTATAATGCCGTGTCCGCGCCGTACCCGTATCCTATTTTTTTAAGAATTGACGTGTCCCGTATCCGTATCGTGTCGTATCCGTGTCGCCGTATCCGTATCGGTGCAACATAGGCTGTTAGATGAGTTGCATGGATCTGTGATTTTTTCCAAGATCGACTTGAAATTCGGATATCATTAGATTAAAATGCGACCATGAGACATACACAAGACAACTTTTCAGATGCACGAAGGGCATTATGAGTTGTTGGTGATGCCGTTTGGCATCACTAACACACCGGCCACCTTCCAATCCCTGATGAATAGGGTATTCCAACCCTACTTACAAAGGTTTGTGTTTTTTGTTTTTTTTTTGACGATATATTGGTGTACAACTGGTCCGAGGGGGAGCATTTGGAGCATCTAGGAGTTGTGCTGTCGACCTTAAGGGAGCACTCTTATATGCCAATAAGAAGAAATGTTCGTTTTTCTAGCCCATAGTGTAATATTTGGGACATGTGATATCTTAGGAGGGAGTTGCAGCGGACCAGAGTAAGATTGAGGCTATGCTTAGATGGCCCATAACCAAAAATATGAAGAAACTGAGAGGTTTCTTAGTTACTCATCAGCTACTATCAAAAATTTGTGAAGGGATACGGATTAATAGCAAGGCCTTTGTAGAACAGCTCAAGGAGGATAGCTTCAAGTGGGAAGAATCAGCCACCCAGGCTTTTGAGGAGTTGAAGAAAGTTATGACCAGTGTGCCAGTAGTAGCACTTCTAAATTTTAGCTAGCCTTTTATTGTGGAGACAGACACCTTGAGTTTTGGGCTAGGAGTGATACTTATGCAAAGCCAGTGGCCAGTGGCCTATTTCAGTTAGGTGGTGATGGCCCGAGCCAGTCTCAAATTAATCTACAAGAGGGAGCCTCAGTTACCATTCTCTGATGACGATTGTGCTGGCCATTTAGAAATGACGACCGTATCTTCTTGGAAGACATTTCATTTTCAGAACGGACTAGAGAAGTTTGAAGTATTTGTTGTAGCAGAGAATGGTAACTGAGGAGCATTAGAGGTGGATTTCCAAGTTATTGGGTTATGATTTTGAAATCTAATACCGACTCGGAGTGAAAAGCAGAGCAATAGATGTTTTATCCAGGTGCATGGGGGAACCTCAGATGATGGCATTGTCTGTGCCTTTGGTGGTTGACTGGGAAGCACTGCGAAGAGAGAGCGAACAAGATGCAGGTCTGAAGAAAATTAGGGAGGAGCTGGCAGGAAACAAGGACAACCATCCATGATATTCAGTAGTGGGATAGAAGTTGCTTCATGAGGGGCGCTTTGTGCTTCAAAAGACCTCTTCTTATATTCCATGCTTACTCCAGGAGTTCCATGGGATGGCTATTGGGGGACATGTGGGGATCCAAAATACATATCGTCGGCTGTCTGCATAATTGTATTGGGAGGGTATGAAGAAGGAAATCAAGAAGATGGTGGCTAGCTGTGACATATGCCATAGACACAAGTTTTTAGCAATGTCCCTTGGAGGGCTCCTCCAACCGTTAGCTCTTCCTGAAGAGGTGTGGGAGGAGGTGACCATGGATTTCATTGAAGGGTTGCTCATGGCAGAAGGATACACTACGATTATGGTGGTAGTGAATCGACTGAGTAAGTATGTCCATTTTATTCCCCTTCGCCACCTGTATACTGCAATATCTATAGCGACGATTTTCATGAGGGAGATGGTGAGATTACATGGGATCTCGAAATCGATCGTTTCAGATCGAGATAGGATCTTTCTGAGCTAGTTCTGGAAGGATTTGTTCAAGATGCAGGGGACCGTTGTGAAAAGAAGCACTGCTTATCATCCTCAAATTGACGGGGAGATAGAGGTTGTCAATTGTAGTGTGGAAACTCTTACGGTGCTTTATATCAGGCACACCCAAGTTGTGGGCAAAATGGTTGGCATGGGTAGAATATTGGTATAACATTTCCTATCATTTAGCAGCTTAGACCACACCATTCAAAGTGTTATACAAAAAAGATCCGTCGCACTTGATATATTATGGACATGATAACACAATTGTGGCGTAAGTAGAGCAATATTTGGATGACAGAGATAAAATATTGGTAGAACTGAAAGGGCATTTATTGAGAGCCTAGCAAATTATGAAAAGTAAAGTAGATGTACTAAGGAGGGATATTCAGTTTGAAGTGAAGGATATGATTTATTTGAAGCTCTACCCCTATAGACAGAAATCTTTGGCACAAAGATAGAATAATAAGTTATCACCCATAGATTTTGGTCCTTATGTGTAGTGGAGCGCATCGGGGCCGTGGCTTATCGCCTACGTTTCCACCATCGTTAGCCATCCACCTAGTGTTTCATGTGTCCCAGTTGTGGCGGACAATAGAAGAGCATATTCCATCTTCTTTACTTCCCCCAACCTTGATGGACGACATGGAGGTGTTGTTGGAAACATTAGAGATCAAAGGAATGCGCTTGGGAGTAATAGGAAGAAAAGAGGTGTTGATCAGGTGGAAAGACCTACAAGAGCATGAGGCCACGTGGGAGGATTACCAGATTATTCTACAGCAGTTCCCTACATTCAACCTTCAGGAAAAGGTGGTACTTTTTTGGTGGTGGTGGGAGGGGGGGGGGAGTATTGATACGATAGGGTTGGACAAGGAAATAAAGGAGGTTAAGGGGGTGGGGCCCAACAAGGAATTAATACATTATATTATGAGAAAATCAATTAGGAAAACCTTTCCTAATGAGATCCTTTCCTAATTAAATTATTTTCAAATTAAGGAGGGAGATATATTAGGAAGGGGGCTGAATTAGGAAATCCTTTCCTAACTGATTATTTTCAAATTAATGAGGGAGTATTAGGAAGGGGGTTGATTTAGGAGAGAGGGAGGAAGCCTATTTAACTTCATAGTAGGGTTTATTTTATTTTTATGCAGAATTTTTTCTCGAGTGCTGTAGCTTTCTTTTGTGAGGGATCCTAGCGGCGTCTAGGGTTTGGGAGAGAATATCTTCTCGAAAGAGGATCAATTATATCTTTCTTGTTATTTGATTTCCTAGCAATAAAATTTTGTTATTTTGCTGAAATTTGCTTTTGTTCGCTGATTTTTGTGGTTCAAGACATATCAGTCTTTCTGGTTCTCCACCGATCAATTTATCTCAGAGCTAATTTTTCATCGAGGAAAACACTTCTGGTCTTCCACCTCATCCTTCGACGAGCACGACCTCACTTGCACCGATATCCTCAGGTTGATCGATTCCCAATCTTCATGGAGGAAATCTAGTGGCTGGGATCATTTCATCACGCTTGGTTGCATAACATGCTGGGAATGGCGAATGGGAATGAGGTTAGGCTAGGTTAACTCAGTAACCAGTCAGGTCGGGTCTGTGTTACAATTTCTGACCTGTTTGCAAAAATTGGTCTGGTCAGACAGTTGCGGGTCAATATCGGGTTCGACCCATCCGATCTACAACACATTTTTGACACCTCTAATGGATTGCTAACCTGTTAAAGCCGCGGGCCCTCTCCTTGCCGTGTGATTCAACACTTCCCCTCAAGTTTGGTTGTACAAGTTGCACAATCTTAACTTGCAAACAAACTTATCAAGTATAGTACCCGATAGTGCCTTTGTTATAACATCGACAAGTTGTTTATGAGTTGGGGTATATACTACTTCAATTTCTGAGTTATCTATTTTCTCTGATATAAAGTGTCAATCAATGGTAACATGTTTTGTTTTGTCATGATGTATGGTTTCTTGGCCATGCTGATTGCGGCTTGATTGTCACATTTCAATCTACAATCTTTATTCCCAGTTCAATCAATACTTGTCTGATTCAAATACCTTTACAAATAGTAACTGTTAATGCTCTCAGTTTAGATTTCACACTACTAGAAACAACATATTGTTTCTTGCTTTCCATGTCACTAGGTTTCCCCACACAAATAAATAATATCCTGTGGTCGATCAACTGTCAACTTGGCTTCCTTCCTAATATACATCAAAATAAAGGATCAATTTCCTATCTTCATTTTTCTTGAGTAATAGTCCCTTTCCAGGAGTGTTCTTGAGATATCTCAAGATTTGATATGCTGCCTCAATGTGCTCATTTACAGGATTACTCATATATTACATCACCATACTCATAGAAAACCCAATATATGGATGAGTGTGGGAGAGGTATATAAGCTTTCCTATTAGACGTTGATATCTTTCTTTATCTACTGGAACCCCCTCCTTTTCTATCCCAAGTTTCTTCTTAGGATCTATAAGTGTACTGGTTGGTCTGCATCCCAGCAGGCCGGTCTCCTTTAGTAGGTCTAAGGTAGACTTGCATTGGAAAACAAATATACCTTTGCATGATCGAGCTAACTCCATACCAAGGACATATATAAGTGATCCTAGATCTTTAACTGCAAACTCCTTGGATAGAGCCTATTTGATCTTCATTATTTCCTATTTTTATTTTTCTTGAATAATAGCCCATTTTTAGGAGTGTTCTTGAAATATCTCAAGATTTGATATACTTTCTTCATATGCTCATTCACAGGATTACTCATATATTACCTCACCATACTCATAGCAAATCCAATATCTATACGGGTGTGGGAGAGGTATATAAGCTTTCCTATCAGACATTCATATATTTCTTTATGTACTTGAAGCCCCTCCTTTTCTATCCCAAGTTTCTTCTTAGGATCCATATGTGTACTGGCTGGTTTGCACCCTAACAGGTCGATCTCCTTCAATAGGTCTAAGGTATACTTCCGTTGGGAAACAAATATATCTTTGCTTGATCGAGCTAACTACATACCAAGGACGTATCTAAGCGATTCTAAATCTTTAACTGCAAACTCTTTGGATAGAGCCTGTTTGATCTTCATTATTTCCTATCTTCTTTTTTATTGAATAATTGCCCCTTTTCAGGAGTGTTCTTAAGATATCTCAAGAGTGCTCCTTTACAAGATTAATCATATGTTACTGCACGATACTCTTAGCAAACCCAATATCTGGACGGGTTTGGGAGAAGTATATAAACTTTCCTATCAGATGTTGATATCTTTCTTTATCTACTGTAAGCCACTCCTTTTCTATCCCAATTTTCTTCTTAGGATCCATATATGTACTGGCTGGTTTGCATCCCAATAGGCCGGTCTCTTTCAGTAGGTCTAAGGCATACTTGCGTTGAGAAATAAATATACCTTTGCTTGATCGAGCTAACTCCATACGAAGGAAGTATCTAAGTGATTCTTGATCTTTAACTGCATACTCCTTGGATAGTGCCTATTTGATCTTTATTATTTCCTCTATATCATTTCCAGTAAGGATGATATCATCCACATATACAATCAATACTGCTACTTTGTTTCTCTATAATTGCTTCAAAAAGAATGTATGATCTGCCTAACATTGTCTAAAATCATGGCCTTTTACATACTTTGAGAATCTTTCAAACCATGCTCTAGGAGACTACTTTAATTCATATAAGGATTTTAGCAGTTTACACACTTTGTCCCTTCCATAAAACTTCTGAATCCCCGTTGGAATCTCCTTGTAGACTTTTTCTTTCAGGTTCCAAGTCAAAAATGCATTCTTGATATCTAGTTGATGTAGGGGTCAATTTAAATTTGCTGCTAAGGAAAGAAGAATCTTGATGGTGATGAGGTTTGCAATAGGAGCAAAAGTTTCCTGATAGTTTATTCCATAAGGCTGAGTGAATCCTCTTGCAACCAGTCTAAGCCTCTCAACATTAACATCCTTCTTATGTTTTATGGTGAACATCTATTTGCAGGTCAAAACTTTCTTTCCTGGTGGGCGATTTGTAATTACCCATGTTTGATTTTTCTCCATGGCCATAGTTTCTTCTTTAAAAGCTTGTCTTCTTCCTGGGTGATTTAAAGCTTTCTGAATATTAGTCGGAATTTGAACATCATCCAATTTGGAAAGAAAGACTTGATAAGTGTCTGTCTGCTATAAAAGAGAGAGTTTTCGATTGTATGCTTGGTGCATGATTATTTCTGGCCATTTAATGTCCATCTCCTTTTGAACTTTCTTATTTTTTACCTCTGTATGAATCTCTATAGTTGCTGAATCCATTGTAGGAGATTTGATAGGTGCAAGATGTGTCACATTGCTCTTCATATGCTGATTTTTCTTTCTTTTGCTTGAGTATACATATTGTTATTACTTAATTACTGCTCTTTATAGGGATTGATTAGGACTTATGTGTAGAGGTAATAGGTCTGAAGGTGGAGGTTGAGACATAGGAGATATACGTTAAGAAATACTCGTGGTTTAGATTTCTTGTGATATTTGTTGATTTTGACTAGACTCTGTTTGGTTGTATAATAAGGAATTCCACTCATAAGTTTGAAATTCTCCTCTCTCCCCGTGAATTTTAGAACTAATGAAGTATGGGTTATTTTTAAAAAAGGTGACATTCATGGTTTCAAATACCTTCCTAGAAGTAGGGAAAAAAGTATTTGTAATATCTTTTTGTCAAGAATAGCCAATAAAGATGCTTTTTTTTTGTTGGGTCAAGCTTTTGCTCCTATCTTATAAATAGATATGAAAAACGTAGAGTAGCCAAAAACTTTAGGGGAAGATTTGATGATATGAACTGAGCATGATGATAGGCTTTGATTAGAGTTTGTTTAGGTGTTTCAAATTTTAGTAGGTAATTTATTTATTAGGTATGCAACAGTAAGAATGGCTTCCCCTCATAGATATTTTGGTACTTTTGTAAATAACATAATAGATTTTACAACTTCCAGGAGTTGCCTATTTTTCCTCTCAATTAGCCCATTTTGTTGAGGTGTATACACACATGAACTCACTTGTATTATCCCTTGGCTTGATAGGTATTCTCTCATGATAGAATGAATGTACTCTATCCCATTATCTGACTTTAAGATTTGAATTTTTTGTATCAAACTGGTTTTGAATTATCAATTGAAATGATTTGAATATCCTTTCAATTTCAGATTTTTCCTTCATTAAAAACCCAAGTGAGTCTAGTATG
This sequence comes from Dendrobium catenatum, assembly GCF_001605985.2. NCBI lineage: Eukaryota > Viridiplantae > Streptophyta > Magnoliopsida > Asparagales > Orchidaceae > Dendrobium > Dendrobium catenatum. The sequence continues at coordinate 5,207,904 of NW_021319127.1, forward strand.
ATCATTAACAAATATCACAAACCACCTTGCACCACTTATATTTTTAACCTTTGATGGTCTCTAAATATCACTATGGATCCAGACAAAGGGTTTAGAAGGCTGGTAAGAAACAATTGGGTAAGATGATCTGGTATGTTTAGCCAATTGGCAAGTTTGACATTTAAACAAACTTGAATTTTTATTAATAAATAAATCAGGAAAAAACTTTTCAAGATACATGAAATTTGGATGACCTAACCTATAATGTTACTTGATAATCTCTCTATCTTGACTGACTCTAAAATGACTATTAACAAACAGACTCACAGTAGGATGATTATTAGCAGCAATTAAGGATTTGGGTGTCTTGATGTAGTATAACCCAAAATACATCTCAACATTGTCAATCTTCTTCGAATCCAATTCCTGAAAAAAACACATATATTATTAGAAAAATTTGTTAAGCAATTACTATCACGAGTCAATTTTCTAATGGAAGTCAGATTGCACTCAAGATTGGGCACATAAAACACCGATTTAATTGTGATAGCTTATGTGACAAAAGCGGAACCAGTTATCAAAACTTTGGATGTTGTGCCATCATCAATCTTAACTACTTAATTTGAATGATAAGGCTGATAGTCATGGAGTGTAATGTCTCCTGCATGTGATCTGATGCTCCTGAGTCAATAACCCAAACTTTTGATTATTTTATACTCGAGTGAGCGTGTTGGCTAGTAGCAGGTTCTGAAGATTGTTGGTTTGTGATGTTGTTAAGTAGCAACTTCAACATCTCTAAATGCTCCTTGATGAAAGGAATGACTTCAACTTGTGTGGTGTTGATAGAGTTCACCTTGCTTTCTTGTGCTGATTTGTTATCCCTCCAATCAGCTGGTTTTCCATGAATCTCCCAACATGTCTCCTTTGTATGTTCTGGTTTGACACAATAATCACACCATAGTCTTCCCTTCTTGTTTTATGTCAATTTTCAACATGTGAGGGCTTTGTGATGAGAGGAGGAAGAAGGGAAGAGTTGTCTACAGATCCAGAGTTTAGTTGTTTAATCCAGTAATATTTGGGTAGGAGGATGGGATCTTGTTATTCATGGACATGGCTGGGTTTCCTCGGTTGAAAGAGAAGATGAATTTTGGGCAAGGGCCGGTGCTTGAAGAGAGGCTATTAGCTGAATGATGGAGAGTTACCGCCGACTGAAGGTTGGAAGAAAGGAATGAAGGTTTGCCACCAGCACTCAGAGAAGGTTTAGGATTTTCGTAAGCTCTGATACCATGAAGAAATTGTTTAGGGAATTGAATTCAAATTTTATTCCTTGGGATCATTACATATATATACACTTTAGGATAATAAATAGAAAAAGAAAACATTTTATCTAATTAATTTTAATAAATAGAAGAGGAAAGTCATTTAATCTAATTGATTATATTAATTATATCCCATGGATCCTAAAATTAATCCGACGGATCTTGGTGTCAGAAGAGAAAATCTCCAACTGCAGCACACATATTGCTAAACTATCAAAGCTGTGGGCCTCCTCGTCGTTTGGTTCAATAGGTTGCAAATCTGCTAATACTCTTTTGGATGCTCAGATCACATTATGTAGCAAGGAATCCTTTGCTTGTCTGTTGTAGTGAAGGCGATTGGTAAGGAACTTGATTTATCTGATTTTCATAAGGCTTGACATTTCATTCAAGGTTGGGGTGATGAACAGGCACGGGCATAATTCAAAGCAAAAACTTTTGGAGATTGTTCTGCGTATTCCAAGTAATTCAAGAAGTCTCCCAGAGAAGGGCTATTATATGTTAAAAACAAGTAGTTAAACGTAGAATCATTCACAGATGCTGATTATGCTTGATTTGCTTAAGACAATAAGTTTGACCTCTTGATATTGTATTTTTGTTGGAGGAAGCTTAGTCACATGGAGAATAAGCAAATTTGTTGTGGTAAGATCTAATGCCGAGATTGAATACAGTGCCTTGACCCATTTTGCAGGTGAAATTTTATGTTTAAGACTCTGAGGAGAGTTTGGTTTTTGATGTAGGGGGGGGGGGGGGGTTGGGGTCAATCCAAATCCTAAATTTTGGGTTTTGACTTCTCTTGGACTTGCTAGCTCATTAAATTTTTGAGCTGAAATTTAGCTCATTATGAGTTGTTTTTAGTTCATTAAATGGGAGATTTATTGCACTTCCTAACTCATTAATCCAAAAAGGTTTGCTATTAAGTCTTGAATTCATTTTTAATGGACTTTACCTCTTCTCCTCCCCTTTGTCTATTTGTTTTCTTGTGCTGGCTGCTTTCCCGTGCCTTTGTCCCTTGGGTTTCCATGGTTGGCTGTTTGGTTTCCTGTGTTGGGTGATTTCCTGTGCCTTTGCCCCCTTGGTTCCCGTGGTTGGCAATTCGGTTTTGCGGTTCCCTACTTGGTTTCGTGCTGGGCTGCTCGGTTTTTGATGCAATCAAAAATTTGGGAAAGAGACCCAAATTTTTGATCACAAAAACAAACTCTTTCTAGGATGATAGAAAGACATAAAATGCTTAAAAGAACACAAATACTATAAAACACAACTTTATATAATAAAACGACTTACAAACTTTTGACTCAAATGACACTTACAATTTGGACGCTTACAAACTTTGACATCAACAAAATGACACCCTAAACTTGCTTACTTTGAGAAGAGGGATACAGGTGAGGTGGCACTTGCGGATAGAAGAAAGAGATTAGGAGACGAGATGAAGGTTGGAAAGAGCCCGCAGGATTTCCGGAGGAGGAGGGGAAGAAGCTTAGAAAGAGCCCGCAGGATTTCTAAAGCCAAAAACCCGCAGGTTTTATCTCCAAAAATTACTCACATCATTCCTTTTTCTCCAAAAATTACTCACATAAACTCTTTTTTAAAACAGCCACAACATCTATATATATAGGCACAAAAAGGGCAGCCAAACAGCCCAAATATTAGGGAATATGGAAGGTTAAAAGACACCTAGAAGAAGGTTAAAAGACACAAAAAACTGCAATAGAAAAACTGCATAGAAAACAGAAAAAACTCCTGGAATTCCTCCCAAAACAGTCCCCAAAAACTGATCCAATCCTGTCCAAAAACTGTCTAAAAAAACAGCCCCCAAAAGACACTTCAATTCCCCATGAAAAGCCAAAAGACTTCCCTGCTGAAATCCCAAGAGACACATCAAATTCCACAGCAAAAGTCACGGTTTCAGCACAGGAAACCAGGAGTCTTTTCACGGGAAAAGGGAGAAGAAGTTACGGCAGCAAAGAGGGTAGATTCACTGAACCAGCAGCAATTGGGAAAAGGAGGGACCACAGGAAATAAATCCTGAGCCAGCTGTGCAAAAGCAACCCAAGAGACTCTGCAGCAGCCCGTGGGAGAGAAAACCAGAGAAGAAAAAAAACTGCAGCAGCTTTAATTCAAGAGGAATATGAAAGAACAAGTTCTATCCACCAAAAAACTTGCACACTTCTCCAGCTTTAGAGCTAAACATTAGCTCATAATGAGCTACAACTCCACATGATAATAATGAGCTTGCACCACTAAAATTTCAACAACTAAGCTCAAAACCAAAATCAGCCAAGGCTCAATAGAATTGTGTTGACCCCCCCCTTTGCCTACATCAGTTTTGCGGTTCCCTGCTTGGTTCCGTGAGTTTCCTTCTCTGTTTTGCTGCAACGTTTGGAAATTGCTATTGTGTCTGTTGGCCTTTCATTTCCTAAAATCTAATTGGCTTATTTAAGAGGTTTATGGCTGTTTGGTTCCCCTCTCTAGCCTATATAGAAGATGTTTTTGGTTAGTAGAAGAGAGGTGAAAATGCAATTTTTGGATAGCAAAACCTGAGGGTTTTTTGGAAAAGCTTGAGAGTTTTGTCCACTTCTTCTTCTTCTCTATCTTGGGATAACTTGCGAGTTACTCCTATCCTTCGTCTTGGCTTCTTATCCCTTTCTTCTTTACGCAAGTATCCACCTCACCTGTATCTTTCTTCTAAAATGATGGCAAAGCTCCTTTAGGTTTTTTATGTTAAGTCAAAGTTTGTAAGTGTCAATTGTATGTCAAAGTTTATATGCGTCATTAGTATGTGTTGTTTGAAAGTCCTTTTATAATATTAAAGATGTATTTTATCTATTTCTTGTAATTTTTTTATCCTAGTAAGGTGATATTTTTCTAGCAAAAAAAAAATAGGGTCTCCTAATTTTTTTGCTTACTTTTGCTTGCATCAAATTTGGTATCAAAGCATGGTTTGTTGAGTGAGTCTTGGTGAATCATAATAATTGTCGTGTAAGTCTGTGGTGTCAAGTAATTTAAGTTTTGTTGAGTCTTTTAGAAAAATGGAAAAAGACAAAAAGATTGATTCAGTCAAAGGAGAAAATTAGCCAGAAGATCGTGAAGTCCAAATTCCAATGGATAGATGGGTTCCAACAGAAGGAAGTTCAACAGACCTGCTACAAAACGAGTTGTATAAACCTCAAAATCTAATGTTCTTATTTGATGAGAAATTCGAGAAAAGGAAGAAATATCTTCAAGATCAATTCGAGAAAGAAAAAAGAAGCGATCCTGAAGAAATTCGAGGCAAAGATTCAAGAGCTGGATGCACCTTCTTTGCCTCCTCGGAAGAAAGCAAAAGGCAACTCATCGGGAGATGAGTTTTTCAAGTAGGGGAGTTCTGTTCAGTTTTCCAGCAGTTGTTTTACCTTATTTCCTATGCATATTTTAAGTGTTGTTTTGCTGATTTCTGTGAAGTTTTTGGGGGGCTGTTAGTAGTGTCTTTTGGTCAATCCAAATCCTAAATTTTGGGTTTTGACTTCTCTTGGACTTGCCAGCTTATTAATTTTTTGAGCTGAAATTTAGCTCATTATGAGCTATTTTTAGTTCATTAAATGGGAGATTTATTACACTTCCTAGCTCATTAATCCAAAAAGGTTTGTTATTAAGTCTTGAATTCATTTTTAATGGACTTTACCTCTTTTCCTCCCCTTTGTCTATTTGTTTTTTTGTGCTGGCTGTTTTCTCGTGCCTTTGTCCCTTGGGTTTCTGTGGCTGGCTGTTTGGTTTCCTGTGTTGGGTGATTTCCCGTGCCTTTGCCCCCTTGGTTCCCGTGGTTGGCTGTTCGGTTTTGCGGTTCCCAGCTTGGTTCCTTGCTGGGCTGCTCGGTTTTGCGGTTACCTGCTTGGTTCCTTGCTGGGCTGCTCGATTTTGCGGTTACCTGCTTGGTTCCATGAGTTTCCTTCTCTATTTTGCTGTAACGTTTGGAAATTGCTATTGTGGTTGTTGGCCTTTCATTTCCTAAAATCTAATTGGCTTATTTAAGAGGTTTATGGCTGTTTGGTTCCCCTCTCTAGCCTATATAGAGAAGATGTTTTTGGATAGTAGAAGAGAGGTGAAAATGCAATTTTTGGATAGCAAAACCCGAGGGTTTTTTGGAAAATCTTGAGAGCTTTGTCCACTTCTTCTTCTTCTCTATCTTGGGATAACTTGCGAGTCTCTCCTATCCTTCGTCTTGGCTTCTAATCCCTTTCTTCTCTACGCAAGTATCCACCTCACCTGTATCTTTCTTCTCAAATGATGGCAAAGCTCTTTTAGGTTTTTTATGTTAAGTCAAAGTTTGTAAGTGTCGATTTTATGTCAAAGTTTGTATGCGTCATTAGTATGTGTCGTTTGAAAGTCCTTTTATAATATTAAAGATGTATTTTGTCTATTTCTTGTAATTTCTTTATCCTAGTAAGGTGATATTTTTCTAGCAAAAAAATTTGGGGTCTCCTAGTTTTTTTGCTTACTTTTGCTTGCATCAGTTTTCCCTTAATACAGTATGTGGTTATGAACTTTGATAATTGTGCTTCCATTTATATTGCTAGTAGCTCTGTTTTTCATTAAAAAGAATCATATTAAAGTTTATTGTCATTTCATTTAAGAAGTGCTTTCTAAGAAAATTGTCACTCCTTTAATCCAATTCAGATCTTACAATTGATATTTTTGCAAAAGCTCTTGGGCCTCATCCTTTCTCTCGACTATTTAATGTGTTAAAGCAAAGTGATATGTATGCTTGAGCTTAAGGGTAATCTTAGTGTAGGAAATTTTATATGAAGATGTTCAATATACAGTAAGTGCTGTAGGTTTATTTTATTTGTACCTAGGCACATTATATTCATCCATCTATTATAAATAGAGGGATTCTTTAGTGTATTATACATGCATCTCGTCTCCCTCAACACAATTGATATATATTTAATGTTGGTCCTTGATGTAGTCCAACTCTGCATAATCTTTTTGACCACTCTATAATGCTACCAATGAGTAGACAAATTAATTCTCATGAACTCCAACATGCCTTCTCGTAGGCACAGTTTAATATAGTTGACAAATCAGTTCTCATGAACTCAAGTATATGCCTTCTTAAGGTCATCAAAACCATTTTAAAATCTTTTAACATGCTTTTGTTCTCATCAATTATTCTAACACACAAAATTATCTTTATAATTAATCTCTCCTAAGCAGATATTGAAATTGATTCATTGACATTGATGTGATTGTTGATAAATATTTTCATGTGGAACCGGTCCCCGATCAAGCTGATTCGAGTCTGACTGCATTCGATTGCACTCGATCAATTCGATCAAATGTCGTTGAGGCGAAATTGATCAAAATTAAACCTCGATTAAATTAAATTAAATTAAATCAAAATCAAATCAATCCAAATCGAGCCCCGTCGAGCCCCGTCGAATCAAATTCAATGTAATTCGGCGCTGATTCAAGCCTAATTTCATAAAATTGGCTTGATCGAACCCAATCAGAACCGAATTGACTCAAATCGGTCTGGTTCAAGTCCAATTCGAGCTCAATTTAAGCCCAAATCAGTCAATTTGGGCTAGATTGAGTCCTAAAATTAGAATTTGGAACCTAGGGACGAGATTTCATCTCAAATCTTGCCCAAACTTTGTGTCAAATCATGTAGGAAATCCACTCGAGTGGAAATTCCCTCATTTCACGCATTAAGGAGGTGGGATAGGGCGGTTTGGGCGGCTCCCTATTGTGCATGCGCCTCAAAGAGAATAAAGAGAGAAGGGGGGGAGCCGAAACCTATTGTGCATGCGCCTCAAAGAGAATAAAGAGAGAAGGGGGGAGCTATTCGGCTCCCCTATGCTTGCCCGTCCCGAACAAAAAAAAGAACGAGAGAAGGGGAGGTGGAACCGGCTCCCTTGCATGCAACTCCATCAGGAGGAACCAACCCCATTGAGTGCGGCTCTACTGTGCGGAGCCGAGCCCCCTTGCATTGCCACCTTTCCATCGAGCCAAAGTTGCAAGCGTGCGGCCCTTCCAGGTGAAAAAGGGAAGGTGGAGTTGGGGGTTTGAGGTATTTTCTCATTATAAAGAAGCCAAGCAAAGGTTAAGACCTCCGTTTACTTCCTTTCTCAAGGATTAGCGAAGATAGCGGCTTCTACCCCTTCCTCTTTCAATTCCGGCGAGTTCCTTGCGGTTGAGGGAGCTATTTGAGCTTCCAAACAGCAAGGGAAGTCTTTGGAGCAGCTTGGACAGCACTTGGAGTGTCTTGGACATCAAAGGAGGCACCCGGAGCAGCTTGGACAGCGGCGACAATGTCCGGAGCGGCTAGGACAGTGGTCTTCTTCCTCCGGGACAGCTTGGACATCACTTGGAACTTGGATTTGAGCGCTTGGACAGCTCGTGTGAGGTAAAATCTCAAAAACTTAGGAAACGTCCTAAGGCCCCCCTAGCCAATTGTTGTGTGGTTGACGATTCAAAGCTTTAGGTCCATCGAAACCCTTGCTTTTTTTTCTTTCCAACCCAAGAAAATCTCCTATATACCGCTGTCCACTTGTTTGAATCATGGAAATCAGGTGATTTCTCATGATTTGCTCTCATGTCAGAGCTAAAAGGATGGCGACAAGGTGATGGGTCATTGAACTTGTGTTCAATGTCCCTATTTTTGCATGCAATGCATTCATGTCATATCTAGTACCCTCGCCTACAACCAAACCCTATGTGAGGTGGTTTAATTCGATGTCTAATGAAGTGTTGAAGTATAAAGTCTCTTTTCTAAGCGTGACATGCATCATTATATCTCTAAACTTGTATGTTATGACAAAACTAGCACATGCATGTAATAGGTTTGCACCGCCATGATATTTATAATCCCCTCTAAATTTATTAGATGTTCAAACATGCATTTCAATTTTTTTTGAAGTTGTGAGATCTTTTATGAGCATTATTGGTTCATGTTTCAAATCCCACAACCAATAGATTGATTGGAAACATCATTGAGTTTCTTTAAATTTAGGGAGGAAAAACAAGAAATTTCCCTTTTCACATGCTTTCATTTCTTATTATTAAACATAGCTTGCATGGGTAGATTGCTCATTAGAACCTCACATGAATGCTTGCTTTATGTCAATGGCTATGATTCTTATATGAAGATTTGCAAAATCATAAATGTATCCATCAAACTCATGAATGCTTGCAAAGCAAAGATGGAGTGTTCTATAGCTTCAAGGAGCTTATAGATTACACCCCATCACATGTTGAAGTTTGTTAGACATGCTTAGTGCAATTTGCAAGTTGACGGGTCAAGAACACCGTCACATAACTTAGGCACATGGTTAAGCTTTTGAAATGACAAATCAAAATGCTTTCATCCCTAGTTCTTCCTTATACTCTAGCAAACTAATTCTTAGAAAAGGATTCCAATGACGATTCTATCTTATGTCTTTAGGTTCATTAGATAACGCCACAAGTTATCTTCCCAAACTCAAAGTTGTATGAACAACATCTCCTACCCAAATGTCCTGATCATAACAAAATTGATTTGAGAACCCTTCTAAGGCTTTAGGGGATCATTCCTTCCCTTCTTCAAATGAGCTCAAAACATTTGTAGGAAGGTAGGAAGTTTACTTCATCACACCCATGTCCTCCATGCATAATAGTGGGAGTACCCTAAAGGCTCCAATCATTGTATTGCATGGATCATTTAAGCTTGAAACCAAATGTTCAAGCTCTCTTACTTTGTTTGTTGGAGCACCTAACCAACAAACACTATCTCCATGTGTGACATTTTGGAGCCTCTCCAAGCTCCAAATGTTCCATTACATGAATCATTAAGAATTTAGGAACAAATCCTAAGTCTCCATTTCACTTGCTAATAACACAAAATTAGCAAATGAACGTGTCTCTTCTCTCATATATAATGATTTAGAATCCTCCAAAATTCCAACATATCAATATATGAAGATTTTGGAGCTTAGAGCAAAATTCTAAGCTTTCTCTTTCATTCGTTTGAGACATCAAGATTAATGAAAGAAGATCCTTCTTAGGCTTAGGATTCTAATCCTAGCCTATCTCATTTGCCTAACCTATATAGGTAGATGACCTTGCATCATTAAGTATAAAACTTGATGATTGCTTCTCAATTTGTAGTTCCAAAACTACACGTTGTACCTCTTATTAATGACATTTGGTGCTTCCTCAAAGCTCCAGACACATCATTCCATGAATTTGATGAAACTTGAAACCAACTCTCAAGTTCTTTTATCTCTTTTGTTGGAACATAAAACCAACAAATATCCTCTCATGCATGGTGATTTGAGGCTCCTCAAGCCTCTAAATATATAACTATGCGAATCCTTCAAACTTAGAGCCAAATTCTAGGTTTCTTCATTTTATTTGTTGGAACACAAAATTAGCAAATAAACATTTGTCTTCTTTCATGTATGATAATTTGGAACCTCCAAAGGTTCCAAATAAGCATCATTACATGATCGTTGGAGCTTAGAAACAAACTCTAAGCACCAACCATTTGTTTGTTGAGACAAAGTCAACAAACAATCATCATCCCTCTCATGCATGATTACTTGGAATTTCTCAAGACTTCAAGCAAATCATTTGGGCTTAAAACCAAATTTCAAGCTCTTCCACCTTGTTTGTTGGAGCACTAAACCAACAAATATTTCCTTTATGCATAATGTTTAAAGCTTTCTTAAGTCTCTAAATTCTTCTATACATGAATAGTTGGAGCTCAATAAACCCAACAAATGTTTTCTTTGCTCATGACCTTCAAAGCCCATATAGAGGTTTTCAAATGACCTCTAGAGGGGCCTCAAAGGGCATAAACAAAGCCTTAGGGCTAAACCCTAATTCTCTTCCCTTATTTGTTGGAGCATAAAACTAATGAATAATTCTTCAAAAAACATAAGATTTAAATCATGGTTCTCTCCATTCATTTAGCCTAAATTAAGTGTATGGTAACCTCTCTTTGAATACCAAATATCTACAGAATGTCTTCAATTAGCAACCTCAAAGTTGCATTCTAGTTATCATTTACTACAAGCCAAAATTGTAGGAGAACATTTAAGCCTTATTTTGTCCTCCTAAATTCAAATTGGGAGGGTTGATACATTTTCTTTCAACACACCAAATATTCAAAGAATATTCATGAAATTTTGTAACTTTCAAGTTACATCTCCATTCACTCAACACGAACTAAGTGAATGATCTTTTCTCCTTGAACATCAAATGTTCAAGGGACCTCCCTCTCGTTATGCTAAGCCCAAATTTAGGAGAATGATTATCCCCCTTTGAACACCAAATGTTCAAGGACATTTATGAATGTGTAACTCGTATGTTGCATTTTGTTTTTATCTTTCTTCCCATAATCAAAATTGTAGAAAATCTCTCCTTTCATTTAGCCTAAATAAAGTGAGCGATTATTCTTTTCTTTGAACACTAAATGTTCCAGGAATATCTCTAACTTGCAATACCTAGATTGCATCTTCCTCTATTTTGCCTACAAGTCAAAGTTGTGGGAGAATATTCAAATCCCCTTTCATTCTTCTTACCCAAATTAGGTGTGCCTCTTCTTTTGAACGTCAAATTCTCAAAGAAACTCGAATTTGCAACCTCCAAGTTGCATTTTCTTTCCGTTCTCCTACAACTCAAAAATTGTAGGAGAACATTTAATCCTCATCATGTTTTGTATCATGGATTTCCTCGAAATCCTAAATACATCATGTTGTAAAGCACTTGAGCTTGAGATTAAATCTTGAGCTCTTCCCTCTCATTTTCTTAGTTACATATTAGGCAAGTGAAATCTTCTTTTGAGCATCAAAATGTCCAGAGGGTATTCATGGATTTGCAACCCTTAAGTTGCACTCCCTTTCCTTCACCCCTCCAACCTAAGTTAGAGGAGTGAACCTCTCGCTCTTTGGATACCTAAAAGTTCAAAGAGAATCCAAGGTGGCTTATGGTCCAAATCTGCATATCACCTTCTACTATTTATCCAACACAAGTTGGGTAGGTTACTTTCTTCCTTTGGACATCCAATACTCAAAGAAACATCCATAAATTTGCAACTCACAAGTTTCATTTTATCCTCTCTTTTCTACAAATCAAATTATAGAGAAGTTTTCCTCTTTTTACAACCTAAAAGTTGTATGAAATTCTCATTCATTCAACCCATGTTGAGTGAATTAAACCTATGACAAAATCACCTATTTGTTAAAACAAAATCAACAAGTAGTTCAATCCAAAATAATTTATTTGTTGAACCAAACTCAACAAATAATTCCATGTCAAGCAAATGAGTCAAAGTCCTAGCCCTCTTTCATTCTCCTAACTCAAATTAGGTGAATGAGTTCCTCTCTTTGGATACCCGAAGGTTCAAAGAATCCTTGATGTATAGCCCAAATCTACACATCATTTTCTCATGTTTGTTTTATCTAAATTTAACAAACTAAATACTCATCATTGAACATAAAATTTTTATGTCAATTCCTCTCAATTTGTAACCTCAATGTTACAAATCCTCCTCACCTATTGAGCCAAAATCAATAGGTGACTCATCTTCCCTCTCCAACTCCTAAGTTGTAGAAAAATCTTCTCCTTCCTTAGCTCCAAAAGCTAAGGACTTTCTAACACTTAGCTTAAAAGTTATATATTGGACACCCTTTTCTTATATCCATATTCTAAGTGATATACCCTTAGTGTGACATAACACAAAAACCTCACACACTTAGATGGACAACCCCTTAGGCATGTTTGGATTAAGATTTTTCTTTTTAGTGCATGTGTTTGATGCTGTGGTGTGATTACCTATTAGATTGTCTGTGTTGTGGGCACTTGCCCTTAAGTGGTTAGTGTAGAAATATACATGCTTTTCTTGTAGGTGGACATGTCCAAAGGGGGCGCTATAAATCATAAATAATAAAATTCTTGCATGACAGGTGCCGCTTAAAACCCCCCTAGCGATATGGCCAATAGGGTAGAAGCAGGTGCTTAGCACTTTAAGTGCTAGGTAAATTTTGGATGTGAGATATTACATCAATTGCTTTCTAATTCTGTTTTACAATTTTGAGTCTTTTACAATTTTCATATGTATTTGATAGAAGTAAGAATTGTATTAGACTAGTGGGGGTTTGGATTAAAAGAAGGGAGTGGAATAGAATGATGTACCTGCTGAAGGTGAAGCTCGATGTCCATTTAGAAGTCAAAGGCTTGAAGACCCCCTTTCCGCAACAAGTAGAGTATTTAATAAATTTGACTGGTTGTATAATGACTGACAACTAAGTTGTCAAATCTGGTTGTAATAACTCGGACTTTATAATTTATGTTCAGTTTGTTTAATTTTTACATTCAAGCATGTTTGATCTATTTACCTGATTGCGCAATAGAAATGCATGTTTTTCTTAGGTTTTTTTTTTCTTATTTTGCTTGGGGGTGGATTGGACATGTGAATACAATAGGCTATTAGGATAAAATAAATTTTCTACCCATTAAAATGTAACAATCTAAAAAATGAAATTAGGCTTCATGATTTTCTAACAAAAGAAAAATTGCATGGCTCTATTTCAAGTAGCCAAAATTTTCAAACTCAAAACAATCATGTATAGCTAAGAATGTGTCACATATAGAAAACCATCACTTAAGGACTAGACTATGATGCACCGACACTCCGTTTTAAGAGGCAATGCAATGTCGGACACATGTCGGACACGGACACGAGTCCGACACGGCACGGAAACGTGTCCGACACGTTTGATAGATGGAGGATGGATCCAAAAATGTGGTGGTTAATTCATGGAGCGTCGACACCTCTTCTTCAAACAATAGCAATAAAACTTTTTGGTCAAGTATCATCCTCTTCATGTTGTGAGAGAAATGGGAGCACATACTCATTTATTCAATCAATGAAAAGGAATAAAATAACTCCACAACGAGCTGAAAATTTAGTTTATGTGCATACAAATCTTCGTCTTCTATCAAGGAAAACCCTTCTTTATATGACAGGTGATAACAAGATGTGGGATGTTGCTGGAGATGGGTTCGAGTGCCTTGATGAAATGGGATTATTGGAGGTTGCAAATCTTTCTTTAGATGAACCAGAGTTGGAAGCAATGATATTCAATGATGATGATATTGAAGGCCAAAGACCAACATCTGCATCTAATTCTATCATTCCCTCTATTGAGTAGTTGAACTTTCATGTTGTATTAAATGGTTTTTTGGTTATATTTTTGTGGTTGTACTAGACATTTTGTACTAAACATCTTTATGTTATGAGCTAAACAAGTTATCATGACTTTGATTTAATATTGCTTGCCATTTTTAATATAATATTACCTTAATTTATATATATTATATTTAAAATTATTATGCCGTGTCCACGCCGCACCCGTGTCCTATATTTTTAAAAAATGTCATGTCCCGTGTCCGTGTCGTGTCGTGTCCGTGTCGCCGTGTCCGTGTCCGTGCATCCTAGGGACTAGATAACAAAAAAGTCTGCATTTTTGAGTCAACATTCTGCATACCCATCATAATTTGGCATCTTGGCCTCAAAGCCAAGTTATATGTCCTCTTTCTTAAACAAAAAAATCTCCTACTCTTCATATGCATTGAGGCAGAAAACAAGGTTTTATAAGCGATTATGTGGGTCTAGTTGGTAGCCCTTTTCTAGGTAGTGCAATAAATCCAGGGGTCGGGTTAGCTATGCCTCATGTAAGGTATAGTCTGTAAGTCCTTTTGTATTCTGTTAGACTTAGGTTGGAGGTACTACCTCTTGGTAGTCCTCACCTTAGTTTTAGGATTTGAGGCAATGGTTGATTCCAATCACCATACAAGTCCTCATCTTCCGGACAATTCCTCTAACATATGTTGTTGAAATGTAAGCCCCAACCTTCTAATGAAAATGTCAACTTAAACAAAAATTAGATTTCTAAAATGTAAAGCCCAACATAGGATAGTTTGAGTACCTCTGAGTTTCCTTCAAAATCAAGTACTCCTAAACTTCTTTCCTTTGGCCCTCATTCCAATAAATCTAATCTCAAGTTGATCCCTTATCTTCATTGAAATTTCTAAAGGCCAAAACCCTTTAAACAAGACACTCATGGATTCTCAAAAATCAAAATTTAGCCATCATCTAAATGACTTTCAAAAACAAGAAAACCACTAGTTTAATCAAAAGTCTTCTCAAGCACCGAAGCTTGAGATATAATTAATCATAGGGGCTTGCCCCTATGGGACGTCTATATCGCAGAATAAAATAAACCCTATTCAACCAAACATTGAATGAGAGAATCTCTGTTAATTTGTAAATTTTATCATTGAGTTCATAAGGAAATGATAGTTTTATTCTTCGGAGTAATATATCATCATTCTTATGCCGTACTCAATCATAAAGTATGCAATCTATTTGAGGACAACAAAATCTCCAACAGTGATTATTTTCAATTTTCAATCCATAAGACTCTCTATTAACTGCCATGATATGATTGATAATTATTTTTAGAAGGGTTATGTACTATTGCTGAGTTCACTAATACATATTTGGATTGGGGTTGATTTATGGAGTCTTACCCTGCAATCCCTGGAGTTTGTTTCTATGAGTCAAACATATGACCCATGCCACAAAGTATGCTACCTAAGCATTGCTTTAATGCTGTGTTTAAGTTTGCTCTATAATTATGATATTTTTCAATGTTCATTTGTTATATATATCATTATTAATTAGTTCTCCCATAACTTGATATATTTTTGTAAAACATAGCAACCCAACTTCTCTCTGAACACTTAATCTTAATAAATATCTTGTTGGACTTAAAGTTTTGCTTATGTGCATCCTTTTTTGAGGCATGCTTAATATGGTGAGAAGCTATTTCTTACAACAATATTTACTAGAATGTAGTAGCTATAAGAAAGTTGTTGTCTGACATTTTCAAAAAGAAAAAAATAATAATATCCACATTTGTTTTAAAAAAAATTATTTTCCCTACAACATCTCTATTACCTTTATAAAATGCTGCAGTTGCCTCAAATAGTCCCGAGTCCATGATTCAATAATTTCCTTATCAATAATTAGTTCAATAAAAATCATTTGGATTTAATTTCTTTTTAGTGGGGATATCTTTTATAGTTTTATCACATATTCATCCAACTTACATTTTTATTTCACTCAACTCAGCTACCTATTCTCTTTTTTTCCGCACATTTGGAAAAATTTTATGGCCAATCTAATTACAAATTTATGATATTCAATATTTGTAATTTTTTGTCCTATAAATCTTTATAATGGTCGTATAGCTACATAATATGACAAATTTTCTTGTATAAAATTCATCTAGCTGTCATTATGGAATACATAAATTTTAACCTTTCCTCAACTTCCCCAATTATTATAGTTATCATAGTTTATCACCTAGAAAGCATTAAGAAATTTCTCCAACATGCATCATGTGTTATTTGCTGACTTTTGAAAACTAAATTCTATGCATAGTGATGATTTTATGGCTGCAGCATGCGTTGCTAATAGTGCTTTGTGTTATTATAAATGAATTCAAATTTTAGTTGATATTTATATTGCATGATTTTTTCTCCCAACCTATTTATTAGAAACTACTTATTAAAGCCTTAATGCCTTATCAAGTCATTTGAATACTAGAAGCTATGAACTTGATTTGCCTATTGACATGATTATTAGTTCTATTTTGGCTATTTATTACCTAACAAAGTTTAGTACCTCCAATATTTTTTGTTGTTTTTGTTTTTGTAAGTGGAATGGGTAGCCCTTGTATTAGTCCTTATATTTATTTCTTTCACGTGAGATCGTTGATGCTCTTTATGCTTGTCATCCTCTAGTTCGTTTGAGGTACGTCCATTATTCAATGATCCATAATAGGTGAATTGCCTGCTAGTGGAGTTCCTTGCAGCCCCGGGTAACTGATGCTGATTGTGGCGCATTCTCTTAAGTTCAGTTCTGTTATGATTATATATAATCCTTGATATGTACCTTTTTCTTATTTTATCATGACTTATTTTATGTCATTTGGTCTCCATCCTTCATTTTTATTCCTGAGAATGGATGATTGATGATGAAAAAAATTCTATTGTCATTGATTGGAAGCTTGATATTAAGTGAACTGTAAAGTTTGAGGAGAGTTGGCATCACGCCGCGGAAAGTCAATGCCTCTTTTTTTTTATTCTATCCATTTTCTATCCTTTCTCATCTTCTTCTGGTTGTCCTGCATCACAACCCTTGCACATTTGTGATCAAAATTAGGCTTAGATCATTGCTTATTGCTTTATGAAATGGCACAGCAATAGGAAGTATCGAGTTAGGTTTAAAATTAAGGGTTTTGATAAAATAAAATAATTGACCATCAACCCAACATTATTTGGACTAAGCTTGGGCTGAGAACAATAGTTTTAAATTTTACTAATTACTTAATGATAAATGCCAATTCAGTTGTTTTGACTAAAGAAGATCATCTTGTAATAGCTCCCGTGGAAATTAATGCCATCTTTATGTGTTTCGTGCGTTTTGCAAACTTTTATTGATTAATTTATTTTGTTTCGGTCTTCCTAAACGTATCAGATACTTATTTTATGAAGCTACTTGTTATACAAGCTTGTCTTAGGAAATCTTAAATTTATCGAATTACTTGAACACCATCATAGCTATTGAAGTGATTTTTTTTTGTTTATTGAGCTAAAATGTTGCTAATCTGTATGCATTGGAATGGATTGTTTAAAAATCTATATTTTTGCGTGGGGTTTCTCTGTTAGCTTTATTGGTTTTGTACAGGATGGCTTAGAATTTGACGATACGGATAGTTTCACCTATTTGTTTAAAGCTTATTGGTTGGATCGGAAAGGAAAATTGTCATTGACACCTGAAGAACTGAATAATGCCAGACACCCATATTCAGTTGTTCCTGATGAGGATTCATCTGATGAATTATATGACGTTAATGAAGATCAGGGTTCTACTTCAGAAAGTTCATCAGATCATAAGAGCAACATTTCATCAAAGAAGAAAGTCAGAAGTCGTTCGCTGGCGGTTGCTGTTGAAAAAAATCCTGCAAAAGAAGTTGATGGTGGAGGAACAGTAATGCTTCAGGAAACTGTTTGGGCTTCAATGGAGCTCTTAGAGCTTGTGGCACACATGAGGAATGGAGATCAATCTTTTATATCTCAATTTGATGTTCAGGCACTGCTTCTTGACTATATAAAGAAATATAACCTTAGAGATCCTCGCCGGAAAAGTCAAATTATTTGTGATTTGAGACTTCGAAATCTCTTTGGGAAAGAAAGAGTAGGTCATTTTGAAATGCTGAAGCTACTAGAATCACATTTTCTTTCAAAGGAGGCACCACAAGTAGTTGAAGATGGTAATCAAGTGGAAACTTCAGATACTGATAATAAACTAACTGATGATGTTGAAGAAGATGATACATTTGCAAGAGTAGTTACTGATAAGAGACGGAAAAGCCGTAAAAGAACTGAAGAGATAGAACCGCAGATGAATGTTGATGATTATGCAGCAGTTGACGTTCATAACATAACCCTTATTTTCCTGCGCCGAAGCTTGCTGGAGGACTTGCTAGATGATGTTGAGACATTTAATGATAAAGTTGTTGGGTCCTTTGTGAGAATTAGGATATCGAATGCTGGTCAAAGGCAAGACTTGTATAGGCTCGTGCAAATTGTTGGTAAACTTCTGCCTGTCTTTCTGACTAGTGCTGTGGTAGGTACTGTTTAGTTATGGAGAGGCAATTATTTGTGTGCAGGAACTCAGGAAAGCTCAAAACCATATAAGGTTGGTAAGAAGACAACAGATATCGTGCTGGAGATACTAAATTTGAACAAGAAAGAGACGTCAACAATTGATAGTATCTCAAACCAGGATTTCACAGAGGTGAGTTATTCAATTTTCTCATAGTTTACTCAAGTTTTTATACTTGAATTTTTTTCGGGCGCAAGCTCATTTTTTATTTTTAGTCTTTTTATTTTCTAACTATGTTACCTTTAATCTTTCCCATATATAATATGTATTTAATTTCATTTTGATTATAGGCTAAAATAAATATTTTTAAATTCAGACAGAAGCTCTTAATACATGTGAGATTTGAAGATATAAAAAATTTCTCATACTTTTTTATTTGGTTTAAGTTAATTTCTCATGTAATCATGTTCTTATTAATTTTTTTTTTTATGTTCTTATTAATTTTTAATACACAAACAATATGTATTTGATGCACATGAAATTAAAGAAGTATTTTATAAGTTTATTTAATTTATTTTACATATTGTTTGCATATATTCTATGACAAATTTATAACATAAAAACAATTATAATTTAGACGACAACAACAACATCAAGCCTTTATCCCACTACGTGGGGTCGCCTACTTGAGTATTTCTTCTCAAATAAAAAATATGATGATCTTCTAAAACTTATGGATGCCAGATATTCATTATTAAGCATTATTAGATATTATTGTTGTAAATTTTTATTTTTTATTTTTTGAGATAATGTATATGTATAGGTGTTTAAAAAATATCTATTGTTTAATTATTTAATTCTATTATTAGATACCATATATATAATATGTTACCTTTACCCTCCTTGTGGAGGGTAAGGTATTTATATCTATTCGATTGTGGTCTAGGTGCTGATGCTTAATATGTATTCAATGGAAATATGAGGACATCAGACAAGTATGATGGTCGACCAATGCGACATCATGCTAGGTGGGTTTGATGTTCCCTAAAGTTGCGTGAAATCACTTGAGAAGATGTCCATTTGCAAAATCAACCTCACTGGCGTGTTCAAAATGACAAAATCACCTAAGAGGTGCCCTTCATGTGCAGCTCATGTAAATGGAGAAAATGACGAACTATGAGCGCAACGTTGCGTGAAAATGTTCAAATGATCTTCAATCGTCAAACAAACTGTGCCATGTATTTAGAATGTTGAAATTACCCTAGGAGGACTTCTCATGATCGACTCGAGTGATTGTGGTAAAAATGACAAGTTATGAGCATGATATTGCGAAAGTTGTTTGAATAGTTTATATTTGCAAAATAGACTAGTCCATCATGTTTGGAGTGCCCAAATTATTAAAAAAGGTCACTCATATTATTCGGGTACCTGTACGAGCAAAAAAATCCACTCATGTATGCGAAACTAGACAACGCACAAGCGATGAAATTTCTACGAGCAAAGTTTCAGAGCCTTAAAATAGCTATTTATCTATTAATTTATTTTTTATTTCTAAAATTAAATATTTAAATAATTAAAAAGTAATAAAAAATCAAATATTTCAAAAATTGGAATCTCTAGGACTCCAACCTTGTCCTTTGGTTGCAGATGAAAGGATACCTCTATCCTTTTTTTTCCTGATTTTTCTAATTAATAAAAAAAATAAAAATAACTAATATTCCTAATCCCCAACTCATTCCCTCATTTTCTCCCTTACTCATTCCCTCGCGTAATTCCACAACTATTTACTCCCTCATTTTTCTATCGACACATACCGATGCACACCCGAACTTACCCTAGCCTCCACACTCTCTAATCACTACCTAGCTTGGCCTCAACGCCCAGTCAAAACCTCCCTCACACGCAAAGCCTGCAGCCTGCTTGCACGCTCGACTATCCTCATCTAGGCTCTCTCCTGCTGCTCAACCCATCGACTTGACCACAACAGCTCCTAGGCTGGCCACCTCCCTAGCCGAGCTTTTCGGCCACTACCCGAGGCAGTCCTAGACCCACTACTGCTGACCAACTATCGATGCTAGCCTCATCCAGGGCATGCCTTTCCTCTACGTCCTCCTCATTCTCCCTCTCAACTTATCATCTCCCTTCTTTCTCTCTCTCGCTTCATCTTTATCTTCAACTTCTTTCTCTTCTTCTTCTTCTTTCTCCTCTTTGTTTGCCTCTCTCTTTTCTCAGATGCAATCATCGTGACGTTATCGACCCTATTTCTTTGAATGTCATAGATGATACAAATGAGTGGCTAACTGGCATAATGGATGAGTCGGATGAAGAGAATGAATTGGTTATTGGCAAGAAAGATTTGACACAAGTATTGTTTCAAAATTTATTGGTGTTATAACAAAAATTACAATATTCGAGATCGAAGCAAAGGCAAAGAGGAGTCTTCATCTAGGCTTTACTTTGTTGCTACTGAAAATGATTAAGATAAGGGTGATGAAGATGATTATGAAATAGGAGACAATGCTGATGAAAGAAATGAGACATTTTTTACCTTTGAAGATGATGATGGCTCATAAGAAGACTTATATTAATTTCTTGCAAAATCGACATGCTTGAAAAATAGTCACAGTATTTTGTATTTTAAAGGATTGATGCGTTAATTAGTTGAAATTAAGCATCTCTTTGATTTTTTTATACTCTAGGAAGCATAAAACCATTTTAAAAACAAAAAAAAAAAACATAATATATAAGGTTCATATCAAGAAGCGTGCAGTCGCTTCAAGAAGTACGAAGCTACTTCCAAAGTGTGTAGTTGCTCCTAGATGTGCACCACCACTTTAAAAACACACAAATCAAGCATATTGAAAATTGTGTGAATACGCCTTGCAGATGTACTAAAAAGTACAAGTTCATCGTGTAGGTGCACTAAAAAGTGCACATGTATATTAAAAAACATGCAAATATGCTATGCAAATGATTCGAAAGTGTTTAAGTGTATTGTGTTGGTGTACTAAAAAGTGCTTAAGCACATTGAAATGCACCATAAACATAAATGCATCATATAAATGAGCCAAAAGCACATAAATATATCAAAAGTGTCCAAGCATATTGTTAAAATGCATAAAAAAAGCATGGAATTGTATTGTGCAAGCGCACCAAAAAACGTGCATGCTATTTAAAAGAAATATCAAATTGCCGTATGTTGCTCTGACAAACATGCTAAATGTTCAATAATAAAGTTTGAGAATGCTACGCGTGCTAAGAACAATAAATTAAAACTTTCTATTTCAAAGAAGTGTAACCACTCCATGAAGTTTACTACTATTGTAATATTTGCAAACCCCTTTTAAAAAATTCAAAATTTTAACATGCTAAATTTTCATTTATAAATTTTTAGAAAGTTGGTAGATAAAAAAGAAGTTAAACTAAAATTCTCATTTTTGAAATTGTGCAATAAGTCTATAAAGCTTGCAATCATTTTCAAAATTACAAACTCTTTTTTAAATCCATACCTACCCGCATGTGCTCTTACCAAACACTCCAAACTCTTAAAGTGATGTTCGAGAATGTTATATGGTTTAAAAATAAAATAAATCAAATCTCTCCTGCTTTGAAAAGTGCATAATCACTCTATTATTTTATAATTTGCACATCTCTTTTTAAATCCAAAACACTCATATATTCTCTAACTAACATGCTAAATTTTTAAGCCCAAAGTTTGGGAATACTGCAAGTGTTAAGAATAAGTTGAATTAAGATTCTCTCACCTTAAAAGTCGTGCAATTATTCTATAAAGATATTGCAAACTTCTAAAAACATATGCTTCAACAAATGTATTAAATGACTAAATATGAAAGTATGAGGATGCTGCGCAGACTAAAATTAAGAAGATATTTGAATTAAACCACATTGAAAATTGTGCAACTTTCTTTGAAAAAAATGAATAACCATTTTAAAAATATGCAAACTTTCCCTTAAGTACAAAAATCAAACTTATTTCTATATGATGTTTCTCGGCAAATTGCCTTGCCTATAGGGTACGGTTGCGAATTTCTAATTGCAAGTTCGATCCTCTTCATAAGGACTAAAGTTGATGATACTTGAACCCTATAACGAATGACTACATAGCAAGTTCAAAGTGACTATACATACATACATACATACATACATACACATATACATTAGGCCATCACTACGAAGACAAAAAAATTTAGTCTCTCTAAGTTACCTCTTCTACATGATGTCTCATAAAGTTGCTCTATGAACCTAGTCCTCTGTTAACAAGTGAGCAGAGTTGATAAGGTTCAAATCATAGAATTGAATTTTTAGAAGTCTCGATAAAGGTCTCGGATTGCATTTTTTAAATTGCACCTAAATCCCAATGTTGATCATTTTGAAGCCAAGTTCAGATTGAAAATATGAAAATAAAAATACAAAATTCAAAATTTTCAAATAAAGTCTGCCACCCATAAACTTAAAGCAAAAAATCTATCCTCTATAATTGTTTGTTAAGGGTGATAATTTTGAGAATAATCTTAGCTCATAAAGAGTTGATGTCTTATTGAGCGTATTGTTGGAATTATTTTCAAACGATCTTGCTAGTAAAGATATGAGACATTCTTAAACGGGTAATTTTTTTGCTCAATAACACCATAGATAAGCATTTATGGCCGAGATCCTTTGATTGGGTGGTTTCATCGCAAATTAACATTTGTTAAAATTGTGGTCTGGGTCAGAGTCCGTAATTTTCTCAATGGTTAAAATTCTTGAGTTATGAATCATATATTGCTCTTGATAAGATACAATCTTTTATTAGCTAAGGTCAACTTAAATTTATCATCTTAGACAAGCATCTATCTTGGGTCTATAAGGTTCTCTTAGACAAAGCACCCATGATTGTTGATAAGGATCATTTGATTATGTTGGGTTGACTAGCTCCTCTAACTAAGTTGATTAGCATCTGCAATAACTTGGGAAGATGGAGTTATATGATCTTAATCGATTTTGTCATCATTCCCTCCACTATTTTCTTCAAGTGTAAAGTGATAACTTTCAAATCATATATTAAACTGTTGTTGTTATATGCCAAGCATTTAGTGTTTATCTAAGAATTGATCTTTATTGAATTTTCTCTTTCATCATCAGGAGCGATAAGTAACTATAGGGGCTCGTACCTATAGGAAACGTAAAACCCGATCATAAAGTCATCATGAAATGAGGGTGAAATATTTGTATGTTGTTTTATATTAAACCTAATCTATGCTTTCTAAAAATCTAACTTAAGAGGAACATCCTAAAACTCTCAACATATGTTGGGGGGCACAAATTTTTTGATCCCACAAAAAGCTTCAATGTTTAGCACCATACTTTTATTGGAATCACATAAGATATACTAACTCGAGAGCCCTTCGTTAGTATCATCGAAGTCTTCCTCAATGAGCAACTCCTCATTTCATTTAATCTTCTCAGGATCTTAAGTATCATTATTTACATAAGTTTCTCCTTCTTCAGCCACATGCTTAGTGAAACTGATTTGGCTAACTTTATCATCCACATCAGCAGCTTGTGCCACAAACAAGAACACAATGATCTTCTCGAGGCCCAAAGACATCTTTGTTTTAATATTCACCTCTTTTTTACCATGAATTACTCAAAGATTCAGACACTCAATGACATTGGTGTTGGAGATGGATCCCTACCTGTTAGAACCCCACAACAATCAACAAAAAAAAGGGGGTGGGTGGTAAAAATAAATCGTCAGAGCTTGGTGACACAAGGAGTGTGGCCAAAATCTAATCTATTCTCCACACATGATAACCATCAATTTAAGAACTAGGAAGATGACAAAACATGATCCTCTGGTATAAACACCAATGTATTACATTGTTGATACCTACAGGCACTTTTGGATTCTTGATTATTGGAGCTTTGATAATCGTTGTATTATACAACCAAACTAATAAAAATTAATAAAGAAAGAGCACATAAAGAAGGAAAAGAGTAGATGCTTAAATAAAAAGATAAGAGAAGAATCAAATTAGTGGGTGCACATCTCCACAAGCTCCCTTAGGCATCAATACTTGAAAATATGAAGGATTTCACATCGTTGAATAATGGAGTTTTTTTTTCTTGAAGAACATTGAGCTTAAAAATATCTTAATCTACGGAACAAGAAATAAGAAGACTCATGAATACAAACATTAAACTTCCCACTCAATATGAGATAAACTCTTGTAGAGTGCACAATATTTTATTTGATTCAATTTAAATTTAAATAGAATATTTTTCTAATTACATATGATGTGATGGATAGGAAATGATCATAAGTGAAGAATAATTGCTAGTCTTGAAAATCTTGATGTTGCTGCTCATACTCATACTGCTGAAGAAGACTTGAGTGAAAGTAGGCTGCTATCATAAAACAAAATGAAACCAATAGAAGTGGAATTAAGATCATTGTATTATTTGAATCCTCGAGGCATAAAGTATAATTAGCTCCAATGACTACTAGACTTATGACACATTTATTAGGAGATCTATTATGCATTACAATGTAGGGGTTTTTACAACCATACCACTTTATAATACCTATTTTACATATTTAACACCTAAAACATAAATATTTCGTATACACCACTCTTAACACAAATCTAACCTCAAATATACCACTCCGTTGCTTCTCTAGGTCACGACGTTATCACCCCAAATCGTGAGCTCTTCCCTTCCCGTGCTCCGTTGCATCTGCTCCGGCGTGCTCCGTAGTTCGAAGTGATCTAGGGTGCGTTTGCGGAAGGAGTTTCTCTCGTGACGTCGGATTGCATCGCCTTTCCATCTGCTCGTACGTTTTGTTCCTTGCCGCATTCATTCTTTTTCTGTTCGTTGTCGTCATGGCTTTTTCTGTTCTTAAAAAACCTGCTTTAAATGGATCAATGGATGAAGCAAGCAAATCATTTGGCGTGAAATGTATTTTTTCATTTTCTGGAAGCAAGCAAAATGGATGAAGCAAAATGCATTTTTTCATTTTCTGGAAGCAACCAAAATGGATGAAGCAACAAAGTAAATGTATGGCTAAATCTTTTAGGATTATTTACAGAAGGTATGAGCGAACTGTTTCATTTACCGACAACAGGGTTTGCCTCTTTTTGTTCACCCTCCAACAACAGGAAACACGGACGATTTAGACGGACTCAATTACGATTAGCAGTTAGGTAAGTTGGACTGGCACTTTCAAGCAACTGTAAAAAAGAGTCACAGCCGCACAGGCAGATTATATTACCATGTTTGACAAACCATTTCTTAGGACTGCTTCTCCCATGGAAAAACAAGCAGCTAATATCTATACGAGCTAATAGCAACTGTGAGAAAGACGCAAGGAGTTGGTCGTCCACGGGAGAGAGAGCACGCAGAGCTGAGAGAGGGAACACCGACGACGAAGCGTGATCGACCGCGAGAGAGAAAACACCTAACAGAGCAAGAGCGGGAAAGAGAGATTTCGGGTGATAACGTCGTGAACTAGATAAGTAACGGAGTGGTATATTTGAGGTTAGATTTGTATTAGGGTGGTGTATATGAAATATTTATGTTTTAGGTGTTAAATATGTAAAATAGGTATTATAAAGTGGTATGGCTGTAAAAACCCCTACAATGTATTCATTATAGTTATTTTTATATTGAGCTTCTCATGGGTTTTTTTTTAAAGACTTTTTTAGATATATGTGATGACCACCATACAACTTTGTCTAAACTCCCACACCTTTCATGAAAACTTTGTTACATATTCATGATTTATTTACTAACATCAAGCTATCATTAAATCCTCGCATACAAATCATGCATATCATTTACAAATGACTAAAATTTTCTTAAATCTAGTCTTTCTAGGTCGACACCAAATGATATTTTTACATGGAGTGTAGTAGGAATGTTTTGGCATGATGGCAAAACTATTGCATGTTGTTGGGTTTTGATTGAATCTTGAGAAAATGTGTATTTTTTGTGTCGGTTAGATAATAGATAATGCAATTCCTTTAGATTTTGCCCTCTTTGAGAACTTTATATTATTGTTTTTGGGTTTCTTATGGGCATAATTAACCCTCCCTATGAGAAATAACTCTCAAGGATGTTGTGAACCTTTATTCTAATATTGATTTCACAAATAAATTTTTATTTTTGTTGGCAAAGATGTGCTACTTTGTGGTCACTGTAAATGGAGGAATGGTGGTAAATTCCATTAAGATTTTCAGGTTCAATTTGTGAGTTATGATCTAAATAATCAGAATAATTTAGGTGAGTATGGGATTCTTGCATTAAGATAGGTCTTTAGCTTAACACGAGTGCTTTGTTAGGAATAACAAGTTCTCCTATCCAAGGTGAATCCCATAGATCAAGGGGTGTAAAACATGTGCAGGAGGCTACTTTTATCAACGACCTTTCTTAAGGTATATTGCTATATGAAATGCACGCAATGGTTAAGAAGTTTGAAGACATGGCCATTGTGTGATATATTTATTTTAAAACATAGTTTTTATGTGATCAGGAGCACAATTTACGCTTGATTACTTTATTTAGAGGCATTTATCTAATGTTGTAGCCTTGGTTGCTAAGCATGTCAACTTGATCACATTGCTATGACTTGTTTTCTCATTTGCACATAGATTTATTTTAGAAAGAGCTATTAGACTGTTTACTCAGAAGGTTGGAGGTGCAGAAACATAGAGCAATTTCTTTTAAATTTTGATATTATTATACTTTTCATATATTATATTATTTATTTTATATGCCTCATGAGAACATTTATATTTTAATTAATTGAAACGAGATTTTTTTAACTAAAACAAAATTTATTATAATTCAATGAGAATAGTTTAACATGAATCAATAAAAAGCATTGCTAAATGAAAATATCTAAAAATATAATACATCAAAAAGGCAGATAGAAGAGAAACGTCAAGGCCACATTAAAACTATTTAACGTGGAACTTGTGATAGTATACTTGGTATTTCTTCCTCTCCAAGCATATAGATCTTGGAACTTGTTGTCCATAAGCTTCTTTGTGTTGGAAATTCTAACAATAGATGTAACATATGAGAGTCTAGATCACTTTTATCTCCACATTAAGATCATCAGAAGCAAGTAGCTAGCAGGAACTGGATCACTAACCATATGAGTAATTGTGGGGATTGGCTAGCAACCCTAGAAGGCACTGATACAAAGGCAGGATCCAAAGTTAATTTCAAGTTTTGAGCACACATTAGATAAGATGTAGATGAAACTTCCATCATTGCATGGGAAGATTGAATATTACCAGATGAAAGATCCCTACCGCCATGATTACTTGGTTTCCAGAGTTTTGGGTTTGCCCTAAAACATTTCGAGAATTGGCCAAATATTTTTCAAGAAAAGGGAAAATGCCTGTAACTCAGACCTACCAATATTCATTAGATGTAGAGCCAATCCTAATTTCTTTCTCAAGAGAAGAAGAAACATCCATTATTGGCTTCGAAAGCTTAACACTAGTAGCATCTACTTGAAATGTTTTGCCAAAAAATGAATCAAAGGAGGTTAAAATGGTTTGATTGAAAAATGAACTCATAAATGTCAAAAAATAACCCAAATTAGGTGATATGAGGTTCCAAAGAGCAATCAAAATTAGATGTCTTTTTGAGCATACACATCGGGAACCTATCAACACATTGCTTTCTCTGATAGAAGTCTTGAATAATCAGATTCCTGGGATAGCTTGAGTAGAAAGTGACAAATATCAATATGACCCAACTATAGTCTCTAGCAAATTGCAGGGTGACCGTGAATTTGCGAATAATCTCCATTCCAGGATGAACCCTCGAAAAATTGCCAGTTAGGGAGAGGGAAAATGTAAAACCAATTGAGATCTCCTGATCAGATAAAATGAAATTAGGTTTGCCTGAACTGAGGGTTGAAGCTTGTGAAGAGTAGATGTAAGCCCTTGATGTGTGGGGAAATAATAGAAATTGAGCATAGTTTTTTTAATCTTTTCATCCCCTCAAAGGCAATGAGATCCCATAGAGGGAGAAGCCCTAGGAGCGGTGACATCTATAGGATTGGCTGGATGCCAAGGGAAGGTCCAGGCACAAAAGGAGTGAGAATGCATGATTTTGGGCAAGAGAAATAGAGAAAATATTGATTAGAAGCAAGCTAGACCAAAACAACAAGGGTGCCACTCGAAGCATTGAGATCTTGCTCTAAAGTGAAAACTTAAAAAATGCAGGGACTTTTTTTCATTTACTCGATTTTATTCCATAGTAATGATGCTAATTGATATCAATGTTGTTCTAAAAGAATAATAGTATGATTGCAGAAACCTTTTTCACTTTTTATTGTTAAGGAAACATGAGATGGGAAAATCTAAATGTCAGTCATATGTAATACTTAGTCGTCATTGCCTTCTTCAGTTAAATCAGAATTTGGTGATAGATAATACTTTGAGTTTTTTCTGTGCTTAGACTACTACACTACCAGAAGGATCTTGCATGTTTCCAAATTTTTGCTATAAGCTCTTGATTTTTTTTTGGTCCACGGACTTCATCAAAACCATGTTGGCACAAGTTCTTGGTCTAGTTAAATTTGTAAATATAAATTTTGTTCACAAGATTTCTTCCTGTACGCACTCTTAAGTCCCCATTTCTTGAGAATTGCAAAAGATTTGATTTACTTTAGAAAAGGCGGCTTTCCATGGCTAACATCCTACTAAAAGCTTAAGTTAATATGGGCGACGTTCCTCATGCTTTCAATTCAATTCTAGTTTGCATTGAGGCAGTAGTGCTTTCTCTGACATCTGGTGAGAGCTGGCTTGTGCAATGGCATAAAAAATTCTACAATTTACTCAGGCCTTTATTTGGCCTGTCCCATGCAGTACTTAGGTCCTAATGCAACTTAGTGTTTACTGAAGAAATTTCTAGCATACGCTGTTTAAACTTGTTTCACTTTCCAGTTGGTGTGGTAGATATATTTTGCATTCATATAATCAATAATGTTGGTATATAAAAATTTATAGTGACAAGATTAGGAAGAAGAAAATGTAGATCATCAGTAAGATGGTTATAAGTTGTAGAATTGCACAACACCTTATGCCCCACCCAATTGGAATTAGTGGAGGATGATTCCTGAAGAAGCCTACCTAGGATTAATGATGCTGATGAATCCTATTTCCACTATAAACAGTTGATGCAAGTTATTATTATTATTATTATTTGTCTTGTGCATGAGGATGCTAATGTTATGTGAGAAAAAGTGGCTTGTGATATTAAGAATATTACAAAAGATGTGCTTGAAGTATCAAAGGAAAAAGTTCCTAATAGTTTAAATAATTAATGGTGGAATCCAAATGTACAAGAAAAGATAAAAAATAAGAAGATTTATTATAAAATTTAGTTTAAATATAAAAATTCTAATAATTGGGAAAG
This sequence comes from Dendrobium catenatum, assembly GCF_001605985.2. Lineage (NCBI taxonomy): Eukaryota > Viridiplantae > Streptophyta > Magnoliopsida > Asparagales > Orchidaceae > Dendrobium > Dendrobium catenatum. Next base: position 5,237,340 of record NW_021319127.1, read on the forward strand.
ATATAAAGAGGCATAGAAGGAATTTAATAAAGCAATATGTGATGCAAAGATCTTACCTTTTAATGATTTATAATAGATTAAATACTAAGGAGGGAGAAAGATATATGTATAAGTTAGCCAAACAAAGAGATATGAGTAGTAAGGATTTAGTTCAAGTGAAGTATATTAAGGATGAAGATCAAAATATTTTTCTTAGAAGATGATATTTAACAAAAGTGGATGAGAAATTTTGCTAAACTTTTTAATGAAGAATGTGAAAATACAATTGACTTTAGTGACCTTAGCACCCAAAATGAAAATAAAGATTTATGTTTTTATCGGCGTATTAGTAAAATCGAAGTTAGAGAGGCTTCAAAGAAAATGAAGGATGGAAAAACTGTTGGACTTGATGATATTCCAATAAATGTGTGGAAATGCTTAGGAGATGAATGAATTTCTTGGCTTACTAAGCTTTTTAATACTATTTTAAAGACTAAAAAGATGTCATATGAGTGGAGAATGAGTTTGTTAATTCCTATTTTTAAGAATAAAGGTGATGCACAAGATTGTGAAAATGAAGGATGGAAAAACTGTTGGACTTGATGATATTCCAATAAATGTGTGGAAATGCTTAGGAGATGAATGAATTTCTTGGCTTACTAAGCTTTTTAATACTATTTTAAAGACTAAAAAGATGTCATATGAGTGGAGAATGAGTTTGTTAATTCCTATTTTTAAGAATAAAGGTGATGCACAAGATTGTGTGAATTATAGAAGAATTAAGTTAATGTGTCATACTTTAAAATTATGGGAGCGAGTTATGGAGCGTAGGTTGCAGCGTGATACTAATGTTTCTCAAGAAAGATTGACACAAGTTTGTTTCAAAATTTATGGTGTTATAACAAAAATTACAATATTCGACGATCGAAAGCAAAGGCCAAAGAGAGTCTTCATCTAGGCTTTACTTTGTTGCTACTGAAAATGATTAAGTAAGGTTATGAGATTGATTATGAAATAGGAGACAATGCGATGAAAGAAATGAGACATTTATTTAACCTTTGAAGATGATGATGGCGCATAAGAAGACTTATATAATTTCTTGCAAATCGAACATGCCTTGAAAAGATCACAGTATTTTGTATTTATAAAGGATGGATGCGTTAATTAGTTGAAATAAGCATCTCTTGATTTTTTTTATACTCAGAAGCATAAAACAGTTTTAAAAAAAAAAAAAAAAAACATAATAGATATAAGGTTCATATTCAAAGAAGCGCATGCAGTCGCTTCAAAGAAGTACGAAGCTACTTTTCCAAAGGTGTAGTTGCTCCTAATGTGCACCACCACTTTAACAAACACACAAAATTTCAAGCATATTGAAAATGTGTGAATACGCCTGCAGATGTACTAAAAAAGTACAGTTCATCGTATGTAGGTGCACTAAAAAGTGCAATGTATATTAAAAAACATTGCAAATATGCTAGCAAATGATTCGAAAGTGTTTAAGTGTTATTGTGTGTGACTAATAAAGGCTTAAGCCACATTGAAATGCACCATAAACATAAAATGCATCGCATAAAATGAGCCAAAAGCACATAAATATATTTCAAAAAGTGCTCCAAGCATATTTTTAAAATTGCAATAAAAAAAGCATGAATCTGTATTAGTGCAAGCGCCACCAAAAAACGTGCATGCTATTTAAAAGAATATAAATTGCCGTATTTGCCTCTTGACAAACCATGCTAAAATGTTCAGATAATAAAGTTTGAGAATGCTAGCCGTGCCTAAAGAACAATAAATTAAAACTTTCTATTTCAAAGAAGTGTAAACCACTCCATGAGTTTACTACTATGTAATATTGCCAAACCCTTCTTTAAAAAATTCAAAAATTTTAACATGCTAAATTTTCATTTAAAATTTTTAGAAATTGGTAGATAAAAAAAGAAGTTAACTAAATATTCCATTTTTGAAATGGGCAATCTAAGTATCTGATAAAGCTTTTCAAACCATTGTCAAAATTACAACTCTTTTTTAAATCCATACCACCCACTGTCTACTTACCAAACAACTCCCAAACTCTATTAAAGTGTATGTTCGAGAATGTTATGATGGTTTAAAAAATAAAATAAACAAATCTCTCGCTGCTTTGAAAAGTGCATAATCAGCTCTATAGTTTTAATGCCACATCTCTTTTTTAAATCCAAAACACTCATATATTCTCTAACTAACATGCTAAATTTTTTAAGCCCAAAGTTTGGGATTACTGCATCCCAAGTGTTAAGAATAAGTTGAATAAGATTCTTCACCTTAAAAAGTCGTGCAATTATTTATAAAGATATTTGCAAAACTTCTAAAACATATGCTCCAACAAATGTATTTAAATGACTAAATATGAAAGTATGAGGATGCGCGCGGACTAAAAATAAGAAGATATTTGAATAAACCACATTGAAAATTGTGCAACTTTCTTGGAAAAAAAATGAATAACCATTTTTTAAAAATATGCAAACTTTCGCTAAGTATACAAAAATCAAACTTATTCTAATTTATGATGTTCTCGGCAAATGCCATGCCATAGGACGCTGCGAATTTCTAATTGCAGTTCGATCCTCTTCATAAGACTAAAGTTTGATGATACTTGAAACCCTAGAATGAATGACTACATAGCAAGTTCAAGAGTGACTATACATACATACATAATACATACACATATACATTAGGCATCACTACGAAGACAAAAAAATTTAGCTCTCTAAGTTACCTCTTTACATGATGTACTGCATAAAGTTCGGCTCTTATAGAACCTAGTCCTCTGTTTAACAAGTGAGCAGAGTGATAAGGTTCAATCATAGAATGAATTTTTAGAATTCTCGCTAAAGGTCCGATATGCATTTTAAATTACAACCTAAATCCCAATGTTGATTCATTTTGAACCAAGTTCAGAATTGAACAATATTGAAAATTAAAAATACAAAATTTAAGAATTTTCAAATAAAGTCTGCACCCATAAACTTACAAGCAAAAAATCTATCCTCTTATAATTGTTTTAAGGTGATAAAATTTGAGAATAAATTCCTTTAGGGGCTCATAAAGAGAGTTGATGTCTTATTGCAGCGTATTGTTGGAATTATTTTTCAAACGATTCTCGCTAGTTTAAAGATATGAAGACATTCTTAAATGGGTAATTGTTTTGCTCAATAACACCATAGATAAGATTTATGGCCGAGATCCTTGATTGGGTGGTTTCATCGCCAAATTAACATTTGTTAAAATTTTGTCTGTCAGCAGTCCGTAATTTCTCAATGGTTAAAATTCTCTTGAGTTATGAATCATATATTGCTCGTGATAAGATACAACTTTTTCATGAGCTAAGGTCAACTAAATTTATCATCTTAGACAGCATCTATCTTGGGTCTATAAGGTTCTCTTTAGACAAAGCACCCATGATTGTTGATAAGGGATCATTGATTATGTTGGGTTGACTAGCTCCTCTAACTAAGTTGCGATAGGCATCTGCAATAACTTTGGAAGATGAGTTATTATGTATCTTATCGATTTCTGTCACATTCCCTCCACTATTTTCTTCAAGTGTAAAGTGATAACTTTCCAAATCCATATATGAAACTGTTGTTTTATTATGCCAAGCATTGTTAGTGTTTATCTAAGAAATTGATCTTTATTGAATTTTCTCTTTCATCAATCAGGAGCGATAATACTATAGGCGGCTCGTACCTATCAGAAACGTAAAACCCGATCATAAAGTCTTCATGAAATGAGGGGTGAAATATTTGTATGTTGTTATATAAACCTAATCTATGCTTTTCTAAAAATTCTTAACTTAAGAGGAAATCATCCTAAAACTCTCAACATATGTTGGTGGGCACAAATTTTTGATCCCACAAAAAAGCTTCAATCGTAGACACCCGATACTTTTAATTGGAATCACATAAATTATACATAACTCAGACCCTTCGTTCAGTAATCATCGAAGTCTTCCTCCAATGAGCAACTCCTCATTTCATTTAATCTTCTCAGATCTTAAGTATCTATTATTTACAGTAAGTTTCTCCTTCTTCAGGCACATGCATTAGTGAAACTGATTTGGCTAACTTTATCATCCACATCCAGCAGCTTGGCCACAAACCAAGAACACGAATGACTTCTCGAGCCCAAAGACATCTTTGTTTTAATATTCACCCTCTTTTTTACCATGATTACTCAATAAGATTCAGACACTCAATGACATTGGGTTGGAGATGGATCCCTACCTGTTGAACCCCACAACAATCAACAAAAAAAAGGGTGCAGGTCGTAAAAATAAATCGTCAGAGGCTTGCGACACAAGGAAGTGTCGGCAAAAATCTTAATCTATTCTCCACACATGATAACCATCTCAATCTTAAGAAACTAGAAGATGAACAAAACATTGATCCTCTGGTATAAACACCAATGTATAGCATTTTGTACTCAGGGCACTTTGGACTCTTCGATTATTGAGCTTGATAATCGTTGTATTATACAACCAAAAACCTAATAAAAATTAATAAAGAAAAGCACATAAAGAAGGAAAAGAGTAGATGCTAAATTAAAAAGATAAGAGAAGAATCAACATTATGGGGTGCCCATTCTCCACCAAGCTCCCTTAGGCTCAATACTTGAAAATCATGAAGGATTTCACATCGTTGAATAATGGAGTTTTCTTTCTTTGAAAGAACATTGAGCCTCTAAAAATATCTTAATCTACGGACAAGAAATAAGAAGACTCATGCAATACAAACATGAAACTTCCCACTCAATATGAGATAAAACTCTTGTAGAGTGCACAATATTTTATTTGATTCAATTTAAATTTAAATAGAATATTTTCTAATTACAATTGATGTGATGGATAGGAAAATGATCAGAAGGGGAAGAATAATTGCTAGTCTTGAAAAATCTTGATGTTGCTGCTCATACTTCATACTGCTGAAGAAGACTTTGAGTGAAAGTAGGGGCTCTATTCATAAAACAAAATGAAACCAATAGAAGTGGAATTAAGATCATGTATTATTTGGACATCCTCGAGGCATAAAGTAAATAGCTCCAATGACTACTAGACTTATGACCACATTATCTAGGAGATCTATTCATAGCATTACCAATGTAGGGTTTTTTTAACAACCTACCACTGGTAAATACCGTATTTACATATTTAAACACCTAAAACATAAATATTTCGTATACACCACTCTTAAACACAATCTAACCTCAAAATATACCACTCCGGTTGCTTCTTCTAGGTCAACGACGTTATCACCCCCAAATCGTGAAGCTCTTCCCCTTCCCGTGCTCCGTGCATCTGCTTCCGGCGTGCTCCGTGTTTCGAAATGATCTAGGGTGCGATTTTGCGAAGGGTTTCTCTCGTGACGTCGATGCAGGCCTTTCCAGTCTGCTCGTACGTTTGTCCTTGCCGCATTCTTCTTTTCTGTTCTGTTGTCTCATGGCTTTTTCTGTTCTTAAAAAACCTCTTTTAAATGGATCATGGATTGAAGCAAGCAAATCATATTGGCCGTGAAATGTATTTTTCATTTTCGGAACAAGCAAATGGGATGAAGCAAAAAATGCATTTTTTCATTTTTTGGAAGGCAAGCCAAAATGGAATGAAGCACAAAGTAAATGAATGGCTAAATCTTTTAGGATTATTTACAGAAGGGTATGATGCGACTGTTTCATTTACCGACAACAGGGGTTTGCCTCTTTTTGTTTCACCCTCCAACAACAGGAAAACACGACCGATTAGACGGAACCAATTACGATTAGCAGTTAGGTAAGTTGGACTTGGCACTTTCAAGCACGGTAAAAAGTACAGACCGCACAGGCAGCATAACCATGTTTGACAAAACCATTTCTCAGGACTGCTTCTCCCATGGAAAAACAGCAGCTAATAATCTATACGAGCTAATAGCAACTGTGAGGAAGAACGAAGACGCAAGGAGTTGGTCGTCCACGGAGATGAAGAGCACGCCAGAGCTGAGAGATGGGAACACTCGACGACGAAAGCTGATCGACCGCGCAGGAGAGAAAACAAACTAACAGGGAGGAGCGGCGAAAGAGAGATTTCGGGTTGAAACGTCCTGACTAGATAAGTAACGAGTGGGTATATTTGAGGTAGATTTTGTATTAGTGTGTATATTTGAAATATTTTATTGTTTAGGTGTTAAATATGTTAAAAATAGGTATATAAAGTGTATGCTGTTAAAACCCCTACAATGTATCATTATAGTTATTTTTTATATGAGCTTCTCATGGCGTTTTTTTTTAAAGACTTTTTTTAGATATATGTGTATGACCACCATAACAACTTTGTCTAAACTCCCACAACCTTCATGAAAACTTTTGTCTACATATTCATGATATTTCTAACATCAAGCTATCATTAAATCCTCGCCATACAATCATGCATATGCATTTGACAAATGACTAAAAATTTTCTTTAAATCTAGTCTCTAGGTCGACACCAAATGATATTTTACATTGAGTTGTAGAGCGAATGTTTTGGCATGATGGCAAAACTATTGCATGTTGTGGTTTTGATTGAATCTTTGAGTAAAAATGTGTATTTTTGTGTCGTTAGATAATAGTAATGCAATTCCTTTAGCGTTGCCCTCTTTGAGAACTTCTTATATTATTGTTTTTGGTTTCTTATGGCCATTTAAACCCTCCCTAATGAGAAATAAACTCTCAATGTGTTGTGAACCTTTTATTCTAAATTGATTTCACAACATAATTTTTATTTTTGTTGCAAAGTTTGCTACTTTGGTCACTGAAATGCGAGGAATGCGGTGGTAAATTCCCATAAGATTTCAGGTATCAATTTGGAGTATTGCATCTAAATAATCAGAGATAATTTTAGGTGAGTAGGGAATTTCTTGCATTAAGAAGGTCTTTAGGCTTAACAACGAGTGCTATTGTTAGGAAATAACAAGTTCTTCCATCCAGGTGAATCCCATAGATCAAGGGGGTAAAACATCGTGCAGAGGCACTTTTATCAAACACCTTTTAAGTATATTTTGCTATATTGAAATGCACGCAATGGTTAAAGAAATTTGAAAGACATGGCCATGTTGTGAATATATTTATTTTAAAACATGTTTTATGTGATCAGGAGCACAATTACGCTTGATTACTTTATTTAAGAGGCTTATATCTAACTGTTGTTAGCCCTCTGAGTGCTAAGCATGTCAACTTGATCACATTTGCTATGACTGTTTTCTCCATTTGCACATAGATTATTTTAGAAGAGCATTAGGACATGTTTACTCAGAAGGTGGAGGTGCAGAAACATAGAGCCAAATTTCTTTTAAATTTTGATATTTATTAACTTTTTCCATATATTATAATTTTTATTATAGCCTCATCGAGAAACATTATATTTTAATTATTGAAACGAGATTATTTTTAACTATAAACAAAATTTTATTATAAATCAATGAGAATAGTTTAACATGAATCAATAAAACAGCATTCTTAAATGAAAATATCTAAAAATATAATACATCAAAGGCAGATTAGAAGAGAAAACGTCAAAGCCCACATTACTATTTTAACGTGAATTGTGATAGATATTTGGTTATTTCTTCCTCTCAAGCATATAGATCTTGGAACTTGTTGTCCATAAGCTTTCTTGTGTTGGACAATTCTAAACAATAGATGTAACAATGAGAGTCTAGATCACTTTTATCTCCACATTAAATCACGAAGCAAGTAGCTAGCAGGAACTGGATCACTAAACCATATGAATAATTGTGGATTGGTAGCAACCTAGAAGGCACTATACAAAGGCAGGATCCAAAGTTAATTTCAAGTTTTGAGCACAATTAGAAAGATGTAGATGAAACTCCATCATTGCATCGGAAGATTTGAATATTACCAGATGAAAGATCCCTACCGCCATGATTACTTGGTTCCAGAGTTTGGGTTTGCCCTAAAACATTCGAAGAATTGCCAAAATTTTTCCAAGAAAAGGGAAAAATGACCTGTACTCAGACCTACCAATATTCATTAGATGTGAGCCAATCTAATTCTTTCAAAGAGAAGAAGAAACATCCAATTATGGCTTCGAAAGTTAAAACACTAGTAGCATCTACTGAAATGTTTTGCCAAAAAATGGAACTCAAAGGAGGTAAAATGGATTTGATTGAAAATGACTCATAAATGTCAAAAAATACACCAAATTAGGTGATATGAGGTTCCCAAAGCAGCAATCAAAATTAGATGTCTTTTGAGGCATACACATCGGACCTATCAACACCATTGCTTTCTCTGATAGAAGTCTGAATATCAGATTCCTGGATGCTTGATAGAAAAGACAAATAGCAATATGACCCAACTATAGCTCTAGCAAATTGCAGGTGATCCGTGGAATTTGCGAATAATCTCCATTCCAGGATGAACCCTCGAAAATTGGCCAGTTAGGGAGAGGAAAATGTAAAACAATTGAGTTCTCCTATCAGATAAAATGAAATTAGGTTTGCCTGAACTGGGGTTGAAGCTTGTGAAGGTAGATGTAAGCCCTTGATGTGTGGGAAAATAATAAAATTTAGCATAGTTTTTTTAATCTTTTCATCCCCTCAAAGCAATGAGATCCCATAGGGGAGAATCCTAGAGCCGTGTGACATCTAGGCGATTGGCTCGGATGCCAAGGAAGGTTTCCCCCCAGGCAAAACCAAAAAAAAGGGGAATTTGAAAGCATTGATTTTGGCAAGAGAAATAGAGAAAGATATTGATTTAGAAGCAAGCTAGACCAAACAACAAGGTGCCACTCGAAGCATTGAACTTGGCTCTAAAGTGAAACTTAAAAAAATGCAGGGACTTTTTCATTTACTCGATTTATTCCATAGTAATGATGCTAATGATATCAATGTGTTCTAAAAGAATAATAGTATGATGGCAGAAACCTTTTTCACTTTTTATTTTAAGAAACATGAATGGGAAAACTAGAATGTCAGTCATATGTAATACTTAGTCGTCATTCCTTCTTCAGTAAATCAGAATTTGGTGATAGATAATACTTTGTGAGTTTTCTGATGCTTAGACTACTACACTACCGAAGGATCTGCATGTTTTCCAAATTTTGCATATAAGCTCTTGATTTTTTTTGGTCCACGGACTTCATCAAAAACCATGTTGGCACAAGTTCTTGGTCTAGTTAAATTGTAAATGAAAATTTTTTCACAAATTTCTTCCTGTACGCACTTCTTAATCCCCATTTTCTGGGAATTGCAAAAGATTGATTTACTTTAGAAAAGGCGCTTCCATGGCTAAAACAGCCTACTAAAGCTTAAGATAACTATTGGGCGACGTTCCTCATGCTTTCAATTTCAATTTCTAGTTTGCATTCAGGCAGTAGTCTTGCTCTGACATTGGTGAGAGCTGGCTTGGCAATGGCATAAAAAATTCTACAATTTACTCAGGCCTATTTGGCCTTCCATGCAGTTTACGTAGGTTCCTAATGCAACTTAGTGTTTTACTGAAGAAATTTCTAAGCATACGCTGTTTAAACCTTGTCTCTCACTTTCCAGTTTGGTGTAGATATTATTTTGCATTCATATAATCAATAATGTTGGTATATAAAATTTATAGTGACAAGTTAGGAAAAAAAATGTGATCATCAGTAAAGGTTATAAGTTGTAGAATTTGGCACAAACCCTATTGCCCACGCCAATTGGAATAGTGAGCGATGATTCCTGAAAGCTACCTAGGATTAATATTGCTGATGAATCCTATTTCCACTATAAACAGTTGATGCAAGTTATATTATTATTTTTATTTTCTGTGCATGAGGATGCTAACTGTTCTATGTGGAAAAAGTGGCTCTGTCATATTAAGAATATTACAAAAAGAGTGCTTGAAGTATCAAAGAAGAAAGTTCCTAATAGTTTTAAATAATTAATGGTGAATCCAAATGTACAAGAAAAAGATAGAAAAAAATAAAAGATTTTATTATAAAATTTAGTTTAAATATAAAAATTCAAAAATTGGAAAATATAAAGAGGCATAGAAGAATTAATAAAGCAATATGTGATGCAAAATCTTACCTATTTAATGATATAATAGTTAGATACTAAGGAGGGAGAAAATATATGTATAAGTTAGCCAAACAAAGAGATAATGAGTAGTAAGATTTAGTTCAAGTGAAGTATATTAAGGATGAATCAAATATTTCTTAGAGAGGATATAACAAAAGTGATGAGAAATTTTGCTTAAACTTTTAATGAAGAATGTGAAAATACAATTGACTTTAGTGACTCTTAGCACCCAAAATGAAATAAAGATTAGTTTTTATCGGCGTTATTAGTAAAATCGATAGAGAGGCTTCAAAGAGATAAATAAGGATGGAAAAACGTTGGACTTGATGATATTCCAATAAATGGTGAAGCTTAGAAATGAATGAATTTCTGGTACTAAGCTTTTATACTTATTTTAAGACTAAAAAGATTCAATGAGGGAGAATGAGTTGTAATCTATTTTAAGAATAAAGGTGATGCACAAGATTGTGCGAATATAGAAGAATTAAGTAATGTCATAACTTAAAATTATGGAGCGAGTTATGGAGCGTTAGGTTGCAGCGTGTTACTATGTTTCTCGAAATCAATTGGATGCATGCCAGTAGATCTACATGAGAAGTCATATGATAGTAACATTGGATTCAAGTGTTCTCACCAAGATCAATAATCCCAAGGCGAAACTCTGTCCACAGCAGAAAAACAGCCAAAATACAAGAAAAAATTGAGAGGAAAAACTAGGAAAACGATGCAAACACTATATTTCGAACGAGAAAAAGCACTTGGCAAATACAACTTTCCTTCAATTCGAGAGAAAGGAAAAAACCTCCAATCTCTAGCCTAGCCTAGAAGCCAGAACACAAACCCTAGATCCAAATAAGATTCAAATTCAAGATAATCCTTCTCCCCTCTATTCCTCCTAATTTATACAGAAGGAAGATTACCAGAAATAAACTACCTAATCACCCCTCACATTCAAAATTCCCTCCCAAAAACTCAAAATACATCAAGTCTGGCCCCCCTAGGTCTCCGCCCACCCTGGCTGCGTTCTTCCGCCGGGAGTAAGTCCTGAGCGTCCAGGGGTGACCGCCAGCCGGCCCTAGGATGGGGCGGCGTAAACACAAATCTTATTGAGAGTTTGATGGAGAATTATAGAGAGACTAAGAGGATCTACATATATATTATTGATTGAAGAAAGCATATGATAAAGTCCCAAGAAAGAGTGCTATGGAAGCTCTTGAAAGAAAGGAGCTAAATATGGTTAATTCAAATCATTAAAATATGTATGAACGAGTTAATTACTGGTGTTCAAACACAAGGTGGTTGACCAAGTATTTTCCTAATTCGGTTGGACTGTTCACTAGACGTTTGCAATGATTGTACTTTGTT